>NW_026712236.1:162761-619497 GCF_030504385.1 Musca domestica
TTTTTTGCTTTCATTCAATAAAATTTAAAAAAAATGTAAAAATTATGGCATTTGACCTTTGTTGCAGTGTTTTTATCTCACCCTGTATTTGGTCATTTTGCAGCAAAATTTTCCTCCTTTGGAAATTGCGCATACGGTAACACACGATAAATTTGCTACTCAAAGAAACACCTATTTATCACTTCAGCAATAGGGTGTTCCAGAGATAGTTAGTTGTTTCAGGGTTATTCGATAATTTTCATCTTCCTTGAAACTTCATTGTACCTTATGCCTTCCCTTAAGATAACCTATTATTTCGCCAACTCTCTAAATTCCATATTTAATTTCACACAATTCTACATGGGAAGACATTTTTGTTGTTATTGTTATTTTCCTTGCTTTTTCATCTCTTACTTTCTCCCAGAAACTACTTAAACTTTTCCGAAAGCCGTTATTTGAATCAATCCGGATTCAGGTTTGTTTGTGCAGAAGAATGCATATGATTTTTGCCATCAGTTCACTTTTATCCTCTTGCACAATGCATGATGTCGGAATATGCAAATGCATGATCTATACATCATCTGCAGTACATTTTTACACAGCTCTTGGATAGAAGTTGTTCACTCGCTCGCTCGCACACATCCAGAAGATATGTGTTAGGAAATTATTAAAATGATGGAACGTCGGGATGCGAGTGCGTTTGAGATGATACGCAGTGCCACAGTTAATGTGTTCATCTGCATACATATATTATTTTTATAGATGTCTATTGGGGTGGGTCGCAAAGAAAAAATTGTTGAATATTTCACGACATGGATATTTAATAATAGTATTAAGAAATTCCAAAATCCAAATTGTTTCCAAATTTGTAATATATATATTTTTTTATTTTTAAAGTATCATTTTTCCTTTTCTCACGTCCTTGCACTTTTGTATTTTAGGATTACTTCCAATGTTATGTCTACTTCAGTTAGTGTTTGAATATTTTCCATCAGGAATTCCAAGTAGACATGGAGGAAAACTCTGAATGCTGACAGCAACATACAATTTTACTTACGGCTGGTATTGAATATGATGAAGAAATGAAGAAGAAAACTCATAAAACCTTAAAACAAACACACACACACATTCTCATAATAAACCGACACATACATGGTTGCCTACACTCTTATATACATATGTATTTATATGCGTGCATCTGTAAGTGTGCATTAACTCTGAAACAACGATTGCGTAAAGGTGTGTGTGCGTTAGAGTACGAACTCAAATATAAATGTATACGCATAAGTTCTATGTAAAGTGCATATAATTTCAGAAACTTTGATTGATTCGTTCGCCTCTGTAGTCATATGTAGGAAGATTAGTAGTTAGCTGTATACTATTCGAGAATCGAGGACTTTATGAAATGTTAAGGAAGAAATGTATGACTTCAACGCAAAGGAAAAACTGTTTGATTACTTAAATATATTTTGAAGTGTGTTGTAATTATTGAAACTCTTGACACTGAATGGGCTAATAATTTCCATTTCGTATCGGACCTAATATGATATAAATATTGACACGTGCCATGTTTGAACTATATCGACTACTTCCTTCACTTTATATGAGATATTTGATAGAAAATGTGCGTGAGTTACCAGAAGTCGACAGAAGTATTCCATTTTCATACTTCATCTTATGCAGATAAAACCAGTAAAGAAAGTCCTAAAGTCGGGCGGGCCGACTTTATGATATCCTACTCCACTTTGCCTATTTAGTAGAGCTCCACATAACAATTAAACGTTTTTATGGGAGAATTTAATCATACACGCCACGTCGAAGCTTTGTATCTTTTAAATTCAGACTTGTATTGCCCATTTGGTGCAAAATTATTTTGAAATCATATAAAGATATATATGGAAGCTATATCCAAATCTGAACCGATCTCAATAAAATTTGCCAAAGATATTTCTAAGCTGTATTTGATATACATATTTCCCTGAATATCGTTGTTACGGAGTGCATATTACGACTGTGGGTAACAAATATAACAAATCGGATGAACAGTATATATGGGAGCTATAGCTATATCTGAACCGAAATTTGACACACTAGCTTCGAGACTCAATTCAGTCGTAAGTGCTGAATTTCATCCCATTTGGGCAAATATTAGACATTTGGTACACAATAAAATGTAAATCGGACGAACTTATATATGGGAGGATACCCCTAGATCGACTCCAAATGTCATGAAACGGATTTGATCCAAAACAACTTAGGATCTAAAACCGATTTTGCGTTAAGTGAGCCTGCCGATTTATTTAAGATGCCGATTTAACGAGGAACCATTCGGAAGTAACTTGAAAAATTCCAAAGAAAAAACTCCGTCGAAAAATACCGCTCAAATGAAAACCTTTAAATTGGGTCTAAACGAAGACGTGGTACTAGATAAATAATTTGTTGTCATATGCTGTAGTACGAATTCCTAACTTCAATTACGAAATTTGAAACAATTCCGCTGAATAATGCCGATGCAGCCAAAACGAGTTATTGTTTAGTGTAGATTTTCGTCCTGAGGTATAATTGGGTAATTTTTCTTCGAAATTGGAAGACGGACAGAAATTGGACGAACATATAAATCGAAACTATATCCAAGTGTGGACCGATTCTTTGGGCCAAAGCAAATGAAATATTCAATCTTTCATATCAAGCGGACGATCAATGCAACCTATACTGTGCTAAACAAAATAGCTAGAAAGACGGACGAACCACAGTGTGGTGTAGGACATAAAAATTAATAATTGTGAAATATTAGAAAAGTCTTAAAAAAATTATTCATATATAAATACTAGCTGGCCCGGTCCGCGTTGCCGGCCCGTAGTTTTTGTCTATTATGCATATTTGTCAAAGCATAATTATTATTACTTTTTTAAACCCATTAGCACCTCAGATTGTGCATTAGAGTACTCATAAGTCCCCCTAACCATGTCGGTCTGTTTTTCCGCCAAAAGGTGAACTTGAGGGGGTACTATTACATGGAGAAAATTCTAAAATTTGTAGATATGTTGAAAATTTTGTGTAAGATTTTACCCCCAAATACACATTTTTAGCCAAATCCTTTGAAATGTGGTAAAATGCGAAACATCGACCAACATTGAAAACTTTCTTCACCATAATCCAAGATGACAAATAGAGGCCAAATCGAAAATATAGCAGAACAACATAGCATGTCAAACTGCAAAAAAATCACGTGATTAAAATAAGTAAAAAAAGTTTTATCCACCTCATAATTGAGGTCAGCTGATTTCAGAATAGTCAAATATAATTACTATTTAACACCCATTACCGTAATATGGGAACTAATTTTATTTGTCATTTAAATTGTAAATTGGAGACCCCATAAAGTCCATATTTTTCATCATAGTATAATTCAATGACGATTCAACACATATTCGGTCCCGTGCTACTTCCTTATATTTGTAATTTGTTCATGTTTTCACAATTTATTTCATATAGATGTATATCCCAAATCTACGTTCCCAACCAATATTCTCTTGGGGGTTACAAATTCAATAGAATACAATTTTTTCTTTTCTGACCACACATTAGATATGAAAGTGGACTTGGGGATACTCCAATGTGGGGACTTTACATGAATAAATTTCTATGTGGCAATTATCTATACGATGGTTCCTTACCCCAGGGTAGCATATATGGCTAATATGGGCCCTACTCCGAAAATTTTATGCGAAGAGGTTCTCTACCCCCTTAGAAACAAAGATGCCAAATAAGGGCCAAAAATAGAAGAAAGTGGCGAAGGCTCCAAAAATAGCTTATATCATGCGATGGTTATTTATGATCGATATCATGACCTGCAAAAGCGATTTAAGGTATCTTAAATGTTCAGGAAGAATTTTTGGAAGGATAGAAATCCTTTTCCTACTAAAAGTCCCATTCGCTCTACTATTTTGCACCCATTATAGTTGGTATTTTACTGATTGTGCTCCCAAAGAATTTTGCATTTTGAGCTCTCATCACATGAAAGAAGTAGGTCCACGCTTTGAAATGAGCCCCATTAGTCTTTTTCGGTCATTTTTGTTTGTTTAAATGTGTTCGCATCTTCCAGCTGTATCACGATGTAAGCCCTGGAGTTGAAAGGTAGATGTCAGTTAACATCCTATTTCGCACTTATTTCATTTTTTTGGTGAAAAATTTTATATAGTGAAAAATTTTCTTTATTTTGTTCACAAAAAAATCCACTGAATTCAACATGATAATACAAATTGAAAAAAATTACAAAAGAAGAATAACAAATTGAAAAAATTTTCAACTTGTTCGCTGATTTTTTACAGCAAATGTTTAAAGACCCTTACAAAGTTTGTCAATAAAATGTACTATTATTTTAAAATTCGATTCCATTGGAAATTTTTTTTCGATATTTTCCCATTTTGAGAATTTTTGCAATGAGATCTCTTTTTTCGTGATTTTTTTTTAACGATTTTGAAAAAGTAATTATCTTTTAACTTTGGTGTGACCGCATTAAATTATTTCGGTATCATCTATTCCGTTTCGCCATCACATAATTCGGTACTACACTTCCATGTAACCCTCCATCAATTTCAATTCTCAAGAAATCAAGTCAATTAAATAAATTGGTATTAATATTCGAATTCAAAAATAAAATATAAAAAACACTACAAATGTACATTGGAAAAAAGTAAGTCAAAATGGAAAAAAACATGCAAAATAAAACATTACTATTGTACATTTCAAAAGTCAAAATAAAAATGTTAATATATCACATTTTTACGCGATTTTTTTGGATATTATCCTTTTCGGATAGGAGACAATTCCGAATTTGTATGAATCATTAAAATCAGTTCAGCGGTTCTTAAGTTATAAGCGTAGTAACTAACACAACTTTCTTTTATATATATAGATTCCATTATCACACTGAATGTAGCTTCGGTACAAATATGGGGATGTGCAAAGTTTGGAGAACTCGTGGACCATTTATTAAAGAGTTCATCTTCTCACATAGACTAGTTTCGCAAAAATACTGCGGTGTGTACAGTACTCCCGTCTACTTAATATTCAATTTTGAGGGAGTTAGGAGAGGACTGATATCGCCCTCCTTGATATCGATCTGTCAAGATTGGAAGACATTAGAAATACCCTTCCAGACTCTGTAGACTTGGACTTTTTGTGGATCACAAGCAAGTCCGACAGACTCAATTGTATAACTTCAAACATCCCAAAACGAATTTCGTCCAAAGAGATACATATAGCTAAAGCCATGCGCTTGAGAGAAAGTGAAAAGTAGCTAAGTTCGTTTTTTTCTATAATTTAAAAAATTCCGAACATCAGGTGTTACAATTTTATGGGGCTATACCAAAACGTGGACTTACTGGACCTATTTTAAATACCAAAAGTCCTGAAGACATAAAATACATATGTATAATATTTGATCAACCGACTTCATTACGTTCGGAGGCTATAATGGTTTCCACAGAGGGACAGAATGACTGAGGGCTAAATAAACCTAGAATTGTATGCTGATCAATAATATAAACAAATATACCATACTATGGTGTAGGGTATATCTCTGTACCCGACTAAGAATAGTTCCATATCACTGAACCTACAGATTTTTGTTTTTTTAATGGGTCAGTAAAAAGAAATCAAATGGAGTGAACTATTATTTAGAAATCTCCCTTAAAAAAGTTCTATATGCCCATCAGTTGCTTTCACAGAGCCAGCACTCCCCCCTAGACCTATTAAGAATATTCTTAAGATAGGTGGAAGGGAGGTGCGTAATCTTGTATAGGAAAATAAGCATTCATAGAAATAAAAGAGTGCTCGGCAAGAATTTTACTCCCACTCAAGAACGAGGAAAATAGGCTCAACCATATTCGAGCGACTTCGAAAAATTGAATTTGCTCGAATTGATTTTTTTCTCTGCTCACAGGAGCGCACTTGCTCAAGTGAGTTTCACTCTTTGTACAAATTCGAGTGAGTTTTTCGGATGCCTCCTCTTAATCGAATGCCAATAAATTTGCTCCCATCCAAAAAATAGAAAAATACACTCACTCATATTCGAGTGGAAAATGAGTTTGCTCAATTTTTTTCTGCTCACAGGTACTCTCTTTGTACGAATTCGAGAGAGTTTTTCGGAATGCTAAAAAATTTGGCGAAAATTTGTATGTTACCTCTCGAACCAAATATAATTGATAAAGAGTGACTTTGAAAATGCTTAAATTAAAATCGGATGAAACATATATGTGGGAGCAATACCTTAACTGATTTTAAAATTCTACTTATTTGATTATATATTACTAATATTTTCCAAGAAGATATAGGATCTATAACCGTCATTGCGGTGAAGAACAATTTCGAAGTATCAAGTATTATAAAACCGCTAAAGCCATGCGTATGAGAGAACCAAACACTTCACTTTTTGAATTCTTGCTTGGATCTGGTGATTTTGTAGCAACAAATTCTACACAATGCTGATACCTAATCGAAATAGTTGCCATGCTGGCAGCAACTGATACAAATAATGTTCTTCAGCCATGGGATTGAATGTGTCCCTATTTTCCCTAATTATTTTCAATACCTCGAATTAATTTTCCTGCGGCTGTTTACCTCTTCAGTTCTTCCAAAATGTCGTCCTTATCTAACTTTATGAGTAAAATTGCATGAAGCACTAAAGGAAATTTGAATTTTGCAAAATACCAGCAACTCAACTCTCTGAACGAATGTAAATACACTGATATACAAGAATATATTCAAACTTACACGTTTTCAGGTGTTTTTCAGGGTTGTCAGATGTTTTTGAAAACCTCAAACAATAAAAGATATTTATTGGGTTCTTTTTATACCCTCCACCATACTATGGAGGGTATATTAACTTTGTCATTCCGTTTGTAACTCCTCGAAATACTCATGTCAGACCCAACGAAGTATATATATTCTTGATCAGCGTAAAATTCTAAGTCGATTCAGCGATGTCAGTCTGTCTGTCTATTGTAATAACGCTATCTTTCGAACAAATTGAGGTAGAAGGCTAAAATTTTGCATGTTTATTTTTCCAGTAGGCAGGTTATGTTCGTGAATGGGCCGTGTAGGTCCACGCTTTCATATAGCCCCCCTATAACGGTACCTCCCGATATTCGGTATTTTGATCATTTTAGCTACATTATTCACCGAAACTGTTTCAAATTTGGTATTTGAAGTTCGAAATGGATACTACAGCCTAAGACAGAAAATTGTCTGTGTAGATCCACGTCTTCGTATAGCCCCCATATAACGGTACCTCCCAACATTCGGCATTTTAAAGATTTTAGGGTCACTATTTACCGGAGTAGTTTCAAATTACGAATTTAGAGTTCATAATGGTAACTACAGTTTGTGACAGAAAATTGTCTATGCAGGTCCAGGTCTATGTATAGGCGCCATATATCAGTACCTCCCTATATTCTGTATTTTGACGATTTTAGGTACACTATCCATAGAAACTGTTTCAAATTTGGTATTTGAAGTTCGAAATGGATACTACAGCCTAAGACAGAAAATTGTCTGTGCAGATCCGCGTCTTCGTATAGCTCCCATATAACGGTACCTCCCGATATTCGGTATTTTAATGATTTTTGCGACATTATTCACCGAAATTGTTTAAAATTTGGTATTTGAAGTTCGAAATGGATACTACAACCTAAGACAGAAAATTGTCTGTGCAGATCCACGTCTTCGTATAGTCCCGATATAACGGTACCTCCCAATATTAGGCATTTTAACGATTTAAGAGTCACTATTTACTGGAGTAGTTTCAAATTATGTATTTAGAATTCATAATGGGAACTACAGTCTGTGACTGAAAATTGTCTATGCAGGTGCAGATCTTCGCATAGACCCCATATATAACTATCTCCCTATATTCGGTTTTTTGACGATTTTAGATACAATACTCACCGAAATTGTTTGTGATGTCGTATTTGAAGTTCGAGTTCATAATGGGAACTCCAGCCTGTGACAGAAAATTGTCTTCGTATCGCTCCAATATAACAGTACCTCCTGATATACGATCATTTCATGATTTTAGCTACATTATTCACCGTTTATTTCAAGTTTCGAATTTGAATATGGTAATGGCTTATGACAAACAATGTCTATGTAGGTCCACGTCGTATAGATCCAATATAACGGCTATATTCGGTATTTTTAAAATTTAACAGAATTTTTAACAGATTTTTTTTCTGTCAAAAAATGCCAAAAATTTTTGAAAATTTCCTAATTCGTTTCAAATACTATAGGGTATTCAAAGTTCGGTGCGGCTGAAATTACAGCTTTTTAACTTGTTCAGACTATATCAATGGGTAAATTTTTGGGAGAATAAATGTTTTTGTCTTAACAACTTGTCATTATGCAAACCTGGTAACCCTGATAACCAAAAACATGAACAATTTAGTGAGACAGACTTACAATAATCACAAATGATAATAATGTTAATGAATGTGATTACAAGAAATTTGTGAGAAGCCATAAGGTTGCATCTGAATATGTAATTGAAAATAAATCTGGAGTTGCAGATTTTTGCTTTGCAAACGGAATAAGTCAAGTGGACTGCCTGCCTACCACCCCCCTTTGGTATATAAAAACTTTTGAGTATCTGGGAAATGTAAATAATATTGACAAGTGATTATAATAATGATTTTATGTTAATCGTAAATAGAATTAAACAGAGCTTCAGTTCGATAGGTATTTCTAGAATAACAAATTCACCTCTGATATAAAGACAACGTGCATGTGCAAACATGAACCAGTAGTTGTGGCCGTTCTACTGATGGCCACATGATGATGTTCGTTCTTCAAGTGGACATAAATATTTCATTTGTTGATCATATTTCGGATTTTGGATAATGCATGTAAATTATAGTTTGAGCAATTTTAACTAAAGTATAATATTTATGTTTTCAAATGAAACCTAAAAGCATTTAAATCAATTAATACTAAAATATGAATCGCAATGAAATGTCAACATTGGATACGTATTAATACATTTATAAGATGGATGGCCATATTTGATGCAAATCAAAATTGTTACGTTTATTGCTTCTTCAGGTCTCAACAAGAAACCAATATACAAGACAGATAATAATTTTCATGAAAAATATATTTCGTGCCGGAAAAAAATCAAATCTATTAGAAAATGTCATAGATTCCTTTATGAATATGAAACAATTTAGAGAGGAATTTATTTTAAATTGAATTGAAATTATAAATGCCTTGTACATTTTCGAGAAATCCTTGCTCAAAGATACCTTAGGTTGGACTTAGAATTTATTTGTCTTCAGTTCATAAGCACGAAATTATAGATGTTGACCTCTTGTCTTTTTTAGCATTTTTATACCCTTATACCATAAATAGTATGGAGGTCATATTAAGTTCGTTATTCCGTTTGTAACTCATAGAAGTAATAATTTTAGACCCGACAGCGTACAAATTTAGCCCATCTGTTGTATATAGATGGGAAGTTAAAATTTTGCAAAGATCGGTCTTTTATCTCGAAAGAAATTTCCGGCCCGACCGAACTTAAGGTTTTTTTTTTACTTTTTTCACTCATATGGTGGGGCCTCAGAATATCTGGTATTTTCGTGATTTTTCCCCATTTTCAACAGATTTTTTATACCCTCCACCATAGTATAGAGGGTATATTAAGTTTGTCATTCCGTTTGTAACACATCGAAATATACATTTTAGACCCCATAAAGTATATATATTCTTGATCAGCATAACATTCTATGTCGATTTATAAACGTCCGTCCGTCTGTGGAAATCATTCTAGCTTCCGAACGAAATGAAGTAGGTTGATAAAATTTTACTAAAATGTATATTATGTCTGCAGGACTTTTGGTATTGAAAATGAACCATGTAGGTCCCCGTCTTCATATAGACCCCATATAACGGTACCTTTCGATATGCGGTATTTTGATGATTTTAGCGACATTATTTACCGGAATTGTTTCAATGTTGGTATTTGAAGTTCGTAATGGATACTACAGCCTATGACAGAAAATTGTCTGGGCAGGTTCATTTAAAACCCCCATGGTACCTCCCTATATTCGGTATTTTGATGATTTTAGATACATTATAAACTAATTTTTTTCAAGTTTCGCATTTGAATATTGTAATAGCTTGTGACAAAAGTTGCCTATGCAGGTCCAAGTCGTCGTATATATATATATATATACGGCTACATTCGGTATTTTTAAGATTTTAACAGAATTATTAACGGATTTTATTTTTTTGAAAATTGAAAAATTTGTACCAAATGGTGGAGGCCGAACTTACAGCTTTTTTACTTGCTTTAATTTGGGATTAGAAACTCGCAATAGGTTACAATCAGTTAGAATCGACTTTACGGCATTTAAAAAATTTTTCGACAATCGATTTCACTGGTAAATCCATTTTTAGGCCCAATATTCAATACCGTTTCTTTTATTTTTAAATGTTTTTTTTTTATCTCATGGAGGAGGGTTTTAAGAGTGGGACCCTGCACTGTCGTTTTTACTTGTTTTATAATTGTGTTCTCGAATTTGTAGGATTTTTTATTTATTTTTCTAACATGGCATATTAAATATTTTCTTTTATTTTATAAGTGAATTATTCGCATTCTTATTCTTCGTTTTCTAATCAGAAGCATTATATTTGCTTAGTTTGACCATAACTTCTTTATTATTGAAATTTACTCACATATTATACAATTAAACTAAAATGCTAATAAAAATACAATAATAAATATATTGGCAAACTCTTTTTATTTTTGTTCATCACTCCCTAATAGTGCATTCTCATTTTCAAATATAATTTTAATTTGCTTAACAAACATATAAAGCCCAGAAAAAACTTGAAATTTGATCATGACCGCAATATTTACCAAATTATTAGGACAACTATTATTTGTTATATAATTTAAGTAGAAACATATGTGTTGTTGCACATTCATTGTTTAATTAAATTCCATGCCAGATTCAATTTAATTAAGTCCGAGTAAAACTTAAAAACTACCAAAAATTTATCGACGGCTGCAGTCCCGGCATCTTCCGACGTCAATGAGGTGTCAGAAAAGAAGTTGTGTTTAACCCCAAAATGTTGGTTTGTTGAACTCTTCATTAAATTGATATGTTAAATTTACTTAACATTCAATTAAGAGCAACATTTACGCTTCCATCAGATAAAATATACTGACACACTAAGATACAACATTTGATGTTTTTGCATGCGATTTTATGTTTAAAACATAGCGATACAGTAATGGGCAAAATTTTATGGATAGAAGAGAGTCTGACTTGAGATTCTAACTACGGTGTGTAAAATGGCTGCTAAAATTCATAAAATCGTCAAATATCACTCATGAATATCTTAAAATCTTCAAATATAACACAAGGTGTGACATGGGACTCATGTCAACTACTTTGACAATTTCTGCAGGAAAATCCTATGAAGATATGGGCACCCAAATTAAGTGTGTTTTTCATAGAATATCTCAATAAATATTTTTCAATCACCTTAAATCCAAAGACTTAGGAATCTTACTAGGTCTATATACACCCAAATCGACTTAAAGTTCTCTTTTAATCGTAGGATTGACCACAACTGTATATAGGTCTCTTATTGCTTGCCAGCAGGCTAAAACATCGACAATCAAAGTGAATTTCAACCATAATGTTGTTTCTTACCTACCTTTCTGGTTGCTTTCATTACAGACATATGTGTGTGTGTGTATGTATATCGACAATATCAGCTGTGTGTTTGTTGTGTGAATGTGTTTCTGTTTTGATGGATGCCAGCAGAACGCAATGTTGTAGTTATCGTTGTTGATGTTGCATATATTACCAAAACCATGCAACAGCAAAACACCGAAGAATGCAACAACATGATTCTATGATTTTATTCATGCAGTCCTTTTAAAGATACTTACCACAGCAAAAGGTCGCAAAATTTTCTTTACAAAAATTTAGAGAAAAAATCAAATAGAATTTCGGACCTTTAAATACAATTTTGGGGTGCTCATATGTTTATATATTTGGGATTTCATGAGTATCTATAATCAACGTTTCTAAAAAATTGGTTTGCATGATCCACCAAAAAATGGAGGGTGCATATACCATAAATTGAATTAATTCCAAAAAACCCTCTAAAGGAAGCTCAAAAGTCGGGTGGGCCGACTACATGATACCCGACACAAATATACGTTTTTATTTGAAACTTATGTGAAGTAGATCATACCACCTATAAACTATGTATATTTAGTAGAGCTTTCGTAACAAAAGTATTTATTTGAAGCAGATCATACCACCTATCAACATTTGGCAGCATTAGAGCAGTTATAGTTTGGTTTCGAAGGGAACTAATATATGGGAGGCATATCCAATTCTGAATCGATTTTCACTAAATTTGACGGAGACCATGAGTATGACGGAGTGCATGACATCACCTCAAAAAGATTATATTAAAAAATGTTTATCGGGGCCGAGTTCCTCAAAATGGAAAAGTACGTCCCGAATTGCACTCCATTTGGGCTGATATTAGCCATTATTTGCACAATAAACCTGAAATCGGATTAAGGATATATATGGGAGCTATATCCAAATCTTGGCCGTTCTTGATAACATACATTTCTTAGCTCTACAAGATATCTGGTACCAAATATCATTGTTGTCGAAAACATATTACGAATGTGAGGGACTCAAACACCTAATTTGATGAAACATATATATGAGAGCTATACCTGTATCTTAACCGATTTTCTCCAAATTTAATTTACTTACTTCTAGACTGAAATCGGATATGCCAAAATTCAAGTCATTTGGTCTGATATTGGCCATTTGGTGCACAATTAACCCGAAATCAGTTGAAGATATGTATGGGAGGTATATCCAAATCTGAATCTATCTTGACAAAACATAATACACATATTTGAGAGCTATATCTGATATATGGTACCAAGGATCATTGTTGTGAAATGCACATTACGAGTGTGAGGGACTTTAAAACCTTAATCCGATAAACCATATATATGAAAGCTATAGCTACATCTGAACCAATTTACACCAAATTTGAAATTTGGATGAATTCAGTCGTAATTACTAAAATTCAGTTCATTTGGGCTGGCATTAGCCATTTGGTGCACAATAAACTTAATCTGAACCGATCTCGATAAAATTTGGCACAGGTATTTTCGAGCAGTATCTGGTGTCCGGTACCAAATATCATTCTTTTGGAATGCACATTCCGCATGTGAGGGACTTAAAACCCCAAATCGGATGACACATATATATGAGAGCTATAGCTGTATCGGGACCGATTTTTTCCAAAGTTAATGTACTTGCTTCTAAACTAAATTCGGTGCGATGTACCAAAATTCAAGTCATTAGAACTTAAATTGACCATTTGGTGCACAATTAACCCGAAATCGGTTAAAGATATGGGAGCTATATATGTAAATCTGATCCGATTATCACCAATTTCAATAGGGTTCGTCCTTGGGCCAAGTAAATATTGTCTGGAAAATTTCTCAATCGGATAATAATAGCTATAGCCATATCGATTTTCCCCAAATTGTAAGTAGTTGCTTCTAGGCTGAATTCGGTCAGATGTGCCTAAATCCATTCCATATGGGCTGCTATTAGCTATTTGGTGCACAATTATCTTGAAAACGGATAAAGATATATATGGGAGCTATATTAAAATTCTCACCGGTTTCGATAAAATTTTAAACAGGTATTGCTGGGCTGCAAAAATTCAGTCCATTTGGTGCACAAAAAAAAAAACCTGAAATCTGACAAAGACAGAGACCGGAGCTATACAAAATTTCAATCACTTATTCCTGAGCTGTATCTGATATCTAGTACTAAGTATCATTCTTGTGGAGTGGATATTACACATGTGAGGATCCTAAAATCCCGAATCGAATGCAACTTATATATGGGAGCTATAGCATATCTGAACCGATTTTCTCCAAATATGAATTACTTGTTTGTAGGACGTGCCAAAATTCAGGTCATTTGGACCTTTGCTGCGCAATTGCCCGAAATCGGTTGAAGATTTATATGGAAGCTTTCTGAAAATTTGAACTGATTCTCACCAATTTCAATAGGGTTCGTCCATGGGCCAAACAATAATACCCATAATACCCTCACCACTATGTGGTGTAGGGTGTAAAAGCGTATTTATTGCAATGCTTAGGATGTGTAAAACTTTTTTTCTTTCTTCTTAAGGAGTGTAAACAAGCAAATCGCTCGTAAAATCATGTGAACCTGCCAAGTACAGCTGACCATGAGAAAAGCAGGAACATGCTATCTTTAGTCCGCACACACGAAGAGTTTGTCCATCGGATTTACCAGAAATCTGATATGAATACGTAATTTATCGGAATTTAGATAAATTTAATATAAATGTGTGATATTTGCCCATATTTGTATCTGCATTAGATGAAGTGGAATATTTTTATCTGCTATATAATGTACTTGACGCATATTGCCACATTTTCCAAAAATTTGCACTTATGTCATATAAAGTATGGGAAGCACACGATATAGTCCAAATATGGCATGTTGTAAAATTTATATAAGATCGAATTGGACCATATTGACCAACTGCTTTGGACCCTCCCCCATAAAGGGTCAACAGTGTGAATAATCATAACTCAAGGCTGGGGGTATATATCTGTCTGATACTATTTAACAGTTGGTGCCTATGCGCACGCCCGATATCACTTTTTAAACCCATATCTTGTGTAATAGTGCTCACCCTTTTCGAAAATTGAGCCTATACAAATAATAAAGAAACATTATACGTTGTAGCACACATTTTTTAAATTCAATTTATTTGCATTTGTTTATTTTTACCACTTTTTCACTACAGATGCGATGCATTTAAATGCTCAATCAGCCATGATGCTGTCCCGCCTTTTAGGGCCTTTCTATGCCGGCAATCAAACGAGCATTGCATTCAATAGCGCATTCTATGCTTTACCTTTAGCAATGTAACTAAAATTAATTAATAATACATTCATGTATGTATTATGTGTGTGTGTATGTGTGAACATGTAAACCCATGTGTGTAGTTGTGTGTAACATCAATATATTGTTTGGAATTTAATTTGCCATTTCATTTATGAAAACCTCGTTCGTTATTAGAAGCTGCCATCGAGCAGAAAACTGGCATAGACTGAAATTGTATTTAAAATTAAAATAATGGCTGGGATGCTATTTTTCGTTGTCTTTTTTTGTAAATTATATTATTATAGTGAGGGCATGTCAGAACATTTCAAACAATCGGTATATAAAATAAATGTAGTTAAATTTAAAACTCTGGAATTCAAGATTATGGTATATGCCATTTGTTGGACTAGAGAGAATAATTTAATAAAGTTAAACATATTTTGGTATTCTAATGCATTTTATTGAAAATAATAATAATATAATTATTTTTTTTTTAATTTTTATGTATTGTAACAATCTAAAATATTTATGCGCTTTGGGTTTGTGTCATTTCCTCATATGGCACACAATTCAACTACTTAGTTGATTGACTCACTCACGTGTTTTTTTAATATATTATTAAAAAATTCAATAAAAATCTTTTTTTTTTTGAATTTGATTGTACTTAATAAAAATATACTGAAGTGGAAATTAAATACTTGATCATTCAATTTTCAAGAATATTGTTTTTCTGATTAAATATATATATTGACTACTGTTACATGTATACACCATCCAACCGAAATTTTTAAATCTCATAACATGCATTATGTATACAGGGTGAGATAAGAAAACTGCAACCAACTTCAGACTGCTGTCCTTTCTAAGCGACTCGTCCGACAGCTGTTAAAATTATTCCAGTGACAGCTCATTATATTGTTTACAAGCGTACAAAAGCATTTTGGTGAGAATTTTCCAAAAAAAAAAAAAGTTATTCGTGATGGAATTCAAGCGTGATAGTGTGATTTCTTTATATTTGGCTGGAAAACCACAGGTGGCTATCGTTAGAGTACTCCAGCATTTAAATGTGAAAAATTTTTGGTGTCTCGTACCATCGCTCGTTACCGTAATACTGGTAGCGTAGCCCGACGTCATGGAAGAGGGCGGAAGAAAACAGCAACATCAGCCAAAATGGTTTGAAAAGTAAAGAAGCGACTTGATCGAAACCCGGGTAGCAGTAACCGAAAAATGCACGTGAACTGAACATATCGCAATATTTCATTAGGCAAATATTGAAAAATGAGCTCGGGGTAAAGCCAACAATTCCAACAAGTAAAAAAGCTGTAAGTTCGGTCGGGCCGAAATTTTAATACTCTCCACCATTTGGTACAAATTTGGCAATTTCCAAAAAAAAAAAAAAAAAACAAGTAAAATAGTATCAGTCGGTTTTGCCGACAGATGTATACCCCCAGCCTTGAGTTATGAACGTGACAGATTTGGACTATATCGACTACTTCTTGTACTTTATATGAGGTATGTGCACCTTTTCGGAAAATAAAAATATGCGTCAGGTAACAGATATAGCGAACCGAATTATTCCATTTTCACACTTCATCTAATACAGATAAAATACATCATTAAAGTCTGAATAGAATCGGATGTTAATTTTGCGTTTTATGAGCTTCATGGATACTCAGAATTTTGACCTTTTGTGGGGGAGGTACCAGAAGGAGTGGACCGATATACCATATACCATCTTCATACCAGATCTTGAGTTATTAGAAATAATGGGACGTGTGTAATATGAAGAGAACCGGATGTTTATTTCGGATTCTTTGCGCGTTTTGATTGTTCAAAACTTGTGTGGGAGGTACCAGAACAAACGGTTAAGAGCTTGATGAATATTCAAAATTTTGACCTTTTGTGGGGGAGGTACTTGATGGAGTGGACCTATATTATCCATTTTTATTCATGATGGAATTCAAGCGTGATAGTGTGATTTCTTTATATTTGGCTGGAAAACCACAGGTGGCTATCGTTAGAGCACTCCAGCATTTGAATGTGAATAAATCTTTTGTGTCTCGCTCGTTACCGTAATAATGGTAGCGTAGCCCGACGTCAAGGAAGAGGGCGGAAGAAAACAGCAACATCAGCCTAAATGGTTTGAAAAGTAAAAAAGCGACTTGATCGAAACCCGCGTCGCAGTGACCAAAAAATGGCACGTGAGCTGAACATATCGTAATATTCCATTCGGCTAATATTGAAAAATGAGCTCGGGGTAAAGCCAATAATTCCAACAAGTAAAAAAGCAGTAAGTTCGGTCGGGCCGAAATTTTAATACCCCCCACCATTTGGTACAAATTTGGCAATTTCCAAAAAAAAAAAAAGAAAAATAAATAAAATAAAATTCGTGAAAAATTCTGTTAAAATCTTAAAAATACCGAATGCCTATACGATGACCTGGACCTGCATAGGCAACTTTTGTCATAAAATCTGTTTATGATGTAGCTAAAATAATCAAATTACCGCATATAGGAGGTACCGTTATATGGGGGCTATACGAAGACGTGGACCAGCACAGACAATTTTCTAGCATGGGCTGCACTATCCATTACGAACTTCACATGCGAAATTTGAAACAATCCCGGTAAATAATGTCGCTAAAATCATCAAAATACCGAATATCGGGGGTACGGTATATGGGGGCTATACGAAGACGTGGACGTACATGGTCCATTTTCTGTTTTACGCTGCAGTATCTATTACGAATTTTAAATACCAAATTTGAAACTATTCCGGTGAATAATGTCGCTAAAATCATCAAAATACCGAATATCGGGGGGTACCGTTGTATGGGAGCTATACGAAGACGTGGGACTGCATAGACAATTTTCTGTCTTAGGCTGTAGTATCCATTTCGAACTTCAAATGTCAAATTTGAAACAATTCCGTTGAATAATGTCGCTAAAATCATCAAAATACCGAATATCGGGAGGTACCGTTATATGGGGGCTATATGATAACTTGGACCTACATGGCCCATTTACGAACTTAACTGGCAAAATATACATGTGTGCAAAATTTTAGCCTTCTATCTCAATTTGTTCGAAAGATAGCGTGATAACAACAGACAGATAGATGTACTGACACACAGACAGACAGACGGACGTATTAGAATTTTACGCTGATCAAGAATATATATACTTTGTTGGGTTTGACATGAGTATTTCGAGGAGTTACAAACAGAATGACAAAATTAATATACCCTCCATAGTATGGTGGAGGGTATAAAAAGTGCAAAAGCTTACAACGCAACCGAAAGAAAATAGACTGAAAAGAACTAAAGAGGTGCTTCGCTTGGCCGAAAGTTGTGAACAGCCGAATTTGGTTTTCTCCGCTGAGAAAATATTCGTTGTTCAGCAGTTTGTAAACAAACAAAATGATCGTGTTTACTTGCCAAAGAGGTCAGCTGAAAATGTGCACCTTCGGTTGGCCACGAGAACTCAAGCGCCAGCCATGGTGATGGTGTGGGCCGCCATAACAGCCCATGGTCGCTCTCCACTCGTATTAATCAATTGTGGCATCAGAATAAATGCCGAATATTATCGCGAAAATATTCTGCAGGGTGTATTAAAGCGTTTGGCACGCAAACATTTCGGGCGTAGACCTTACACATTCCAACAGCACCATCGCACTCAGCACGCGCTACCCAAGTATGGTTACAATATGAGGTTCCTCGCTTCATTTCGATCGCACAATGGCCACCAAAATCTCCGAATACAATCCATTGGACTATTGTGATTGGAGGATTTTAGAAAGCTATATATGCACTAAAAAAACTGTCGATCGCCTCAAGCAAGCCCTTCGCCGAGATTGGACCAAAATACCGTAGAGCAACATTCAAATAACGTGTGACGGTTTCATTGTTTTTTTTTAAGGCCATAATTCGTGTCAAAAGTGACCAATTGACTTTGTGAATTTTATTATACCTTACAACACTTTGTGTTGGGGGTATTATAAGTTTGATTGGGCCAAAAATTATGTAACACCTCAAAATATTGGTTTCCCACCTAGGAAAGTATATATGGATCTTCCCATCTCGCCGAGATGAGTCGATCTAGCTATATATGTCCGTCCGTCCGACTATCCGTCTGTCCATGTTAATTTGTAATCAAGCTACAGGTCGCAAATATTAACCGATCCTCACGAAATTGAATACGGAGATGGGGTTATAGTCAGAATAGAACCCTATTGTTTTTGGGGATGATCGCAATATATTTTGGAGTTAAAATGGACCAAATGGACCTGATTTTGCAGTTGCTCTATAGGCCACAAATATAAACCAATCGACGCGAAAATTTACATGGATTTAGAGTTTAGGAGTGGGCAGAAACCTACCAAATAGACCCTAACTTTTACGTAAGAAAATAGGAAAATGTCCACTAAACCGCAAATATTTTCAATCCCAGACAAATTATTACTACATTAAAAGATCACTTCTGATCATTACAGTGATGCTAATAGCCAAGAAATCGAATATATAGCAAATTAATTACAATATTTATATTAAATAATTTATCTTATTTATTCTGCTTATAAATCAAGAACCGCTGGGCCGATTTTCAAAATTCCCATCAATTCGGAATTGTCTGAAAACTAAACTGAAAAATGCCAGAAAACGATAAAAATTAAGAAAATCGCGGAAAAATATACCAATAGAAAAGTGAATATATTTTGTCGATTTTTTTTTTTTTCAATTTTTGTCATATTTTTTATCGCATGCGATTTTTTGAATTTGACTTACAATTTTGAATTGTAATTTCTCTAAATTTTTACGCCTCCCGTTTTGAGGGTATTATATGCATATCGCAATTATCGTCCGATCCTCACGAAATATTGCATGAGGTAGGGTTAGTGTAAGAATTAAAGCCTATTGTTCTTAAGATGTATATTTAGGGGTGCAAATGGACTAAAAAATTTAATTATTTTTAATTTTGTAGTCGCTCTATAGGCCACAATTGAAAACTAATCGACACGGAATTTTGCATCAGAAGAGAGTTAAGGACAAGGAAGAAGTCTAGCATTTTGGATGACCATTGGATTATATTTAGCTGTAAAGTAGACCACAACTTTCGTGTGAAATTGTTTTGAATACTTAACAACACTACGGAGTGCGTAAATATTGACTAAAATCTCCGGGTCAAAAAGAATAAGGGTAACCTCTGGGCGGGGCTTTTTGACATTATTTCAAAACCGAAATCTTCCAAAATGGATTTGGGTATAAGGGGGCTTCGAACATATTGTAGTGTTGTAGGGTATCACTTGGTCCGTCCCGCACGTCTATAACCATTGCTTACTTGTTTTCTATTACAAAATTTATAATAGTTCCATCTATCTTGTGAATTCAACAGATTGAAATAATCTAAACGATATAGAACACTTTATACCTACCAAACACTTAGGCAGGGTATTTGAAACCATCAATTGTAGATATGCAGCCAAAGCCAAACCTAACAAAAGATTTGAATATTAAAGCAACGTCAATTTTTTTTAGATTCCCTATGTTCATTTTGTTGGCTAGTGTACTGCTATAATGACTAATAAATTTTCAAGAAGTCAAATAATAGATAAAAATAATGATTTTATTTTGCGCTCGGATAACTTACAAATATAAATAATTGATCTTCCTATTTTAGTTCAAATTTTTAGTCACCAAAATGCAGACCGCACAAGAATATATTTTAGGAATTATATTAATATTCACTGTAATAAAGTTTGGTTTCTCAAGTCCGACATGGTATAGTGGGAATAATGGAAAGCGGTATCTCGTCGAACTTGATACAAAGGTATGATTTCTAGTTAAGTTTTGAAAAAAAATTAAGGAAATACATTGTTTCTTATAGCTAAATTGGCTGCAGGCCAACAGCCAATGTAAACGACGAGGATTACAGCTATTGGAAATCGACAGCAGTGACAAAAATTCACAAATTAAGGATATTTTACGTAAAATATGGGGTAAGGAGGGAAGTTTTAAAATAACAATCAATGGTGTCAAATAAAAACAAGATAAACTAGTTTCAAAAAAATATTCTAAAAATTGACTCTGAATTCTAAAGGCTTATTATTTCAAAACCACTTTCATTTGCAAAAAATTTAAAATTTATAAAAGGTTTATTCGGTTTAAAAAATTTACAAGAAGTTTTACTCGAGATTGAATTTATTTCTTCACCACATTTGAGACCTAACCCCTTTTTTCCCTCACAGGTGGATCCAAAGACATTTGGTTAGGTTATCACGATGGCCTCAGCTCATCAACCGATAGTCATCGTCCCTTTTACTCCTTATCCACGGGTGTACAAATCACCTACAGCGATTGGTACAATCGTGAAAGCTCTACTCCCGAAGAGCAAACGCATTGTGTTCAGCTTTCAAATGACCATAATTTGCAATGGTTAACAGTCGATTGTTCCCGGAAGAATTCATTTATATGTGAAGAATCGAAAAACAACCAAGATTCGGATAATAAACGTAAAACTATATTCGAGGCCAACCGAAAAATTTCCAATGAATTTACAAATTTGCAAAATTCCATGCGACAAGTTAATGAGAATATACGCCATGATACATTTTCGGCATTGAACACCCATTTGAAATCTACCAATGATATAATTACCGATGTAAAGTCATCAATTGAGGCTATCCTGAAAAAGAAACCATTTGTGCTTGCACTATTGGCAGATTCGATTAAGACTTTTAATACTTTGGTGGTGGAAAAGGAAGCAGCCTTGGCTAAGGTGGCCGAGGACACGCAGTCAACCATTTTGAAGTCAAACTCTCAGGGTCAAAATAAAATAAATGAATTAACCTCCAAGTTTGCAAATTCCCTCACCAGCAACACAAATGAAATCAATCGACTATTGGGTTCTTAGTTTTGTTAAAAACTTTAAAATTTGCTTCTATTTTAATTTGTTAAAAATAAAAAATAAATTGAATTTTTTATGTGGCATTTTATTCAAAAAATAATAATTCATTACGAATAAATAAACCTTTTTTTCGGAATATATGTGAAGTATATCAAACCAATTATACAGTTTTTTAACTACCTGTTACGGCTCTAGAATAGTCATAATTTGGAATCAGAAGGAACTAATATTTGGGTGGTATACCCAGCTCTGAATCGATTCCCATTAAATTCAATCATGTCATTTGTACCTCACGGAACAAAATAACATTGCTATAGAGTGCATGATATGATATAGTTAAACGAGTAAAAAAACAGTAAATTCGACTGGGCCAAATTTTGAATACCCTCCACCATATGGAACGAATTTGGATGTTTTCAAAAAATTAAAATCTGTTAAAAATGCTGTTAAAATCATAAAAATACCAAATACAGCCGTTATATTGGGGTCTATACAAAGACGTGGACCTGCATTGACAACTTCTGTCATAAGCCATAACAATATTCAAATGCGTAACTAGAAACCAGTAAAGAAAGTCTTAAAGTCGGTCGGGGTCGACTGTATGATACCCTACACCACTTTGCTAATTTAGTAGAGCTCCGCATAACAATTAAAAGTTTTTATGGGAGAATTCACTCATACACGCTATGATTATAATTGTAATTTAAAGTTCAAAAGACTAAATATGCCGAAGCATTTGTATCTTTTAAATTCGGACTTGTATTACCCATTTTGTGCACAATTAATTTGAAATCGGATAAAGATATATATGGGAGCTATATCCAAAATGGAACCGATCTCGATAAAATTTGGCAAAGATATTTCTGAGCTGTATTTGATATATTTCCTTGAATATCGTTGTTACGGAGTGCATATTACGGCTGTGGGTAACAAATATGACAAATCGGATGAACAATATATATGGGAGCTATAGCTATATCTGAACCGATCTTCACCACATTTGGCATATTAGCTTCTAGAATCAATTCGGTCGTAAGTGCCAAATTTCATCCAATTTGGGCAAATATTAGAAGTTTGGTGCACAATCAAAAGTAAATCGGACGAAGTTATATATGGGAGATATATCCAAATCTGAACAGATCTCGATAAAATTTAGCAAAGGTATTTCTGAGCTGCATTTGATATATTTCCCCAAATATTGTTGTTACAGAGTGCATATTACTGCTGCGGAGGACAAAAATAACAAATCGGACGAACAATATATATTGGAGCTATAGCTATATCTGAACCGATTTCGATTAAATTTTGCATACTTATTTTCAGGCCTAATTTGGTTGCATAGGGTTCGTCCTTGGGCCAAACAAATGTTGTTCGCAAAATTTCATCTCAATCGGATAATAAATGCGACATGCATTTTGTTCACAAGAATACATGGACAGACGGACTGACATCAACTCAGAAAGTGATTCTATGCAGATTATCAAAAGGAACTATGGGTCGTTTCCTTTTGCCTGTTACAAACAAATGCACAAAGAAATAATACCCTGACCGCCTTGTGGTGTAGGGTATAAAAACTGGCGAATAATGTAGCTAAAATCATCAAAATACCGTATATAGGGAGACACCGTTATATCGGGGCTATACGAAGGCCTGAAGCTGCATAGATAATTTTCTGTCGTAGGCTGACCATTTCGGTGAATATGGAACTTCAGGGGAACCGTTGCATGTGGGCTATACGAAATCGTATATATATACATTTATATATATACATTTATATATATACACCTATATATATACATTTATCTTCCAGGGAGTAAAGTGTTTAGAAAGAACTTCTAGTATGGAGTTTTAGACAATTCCACTGAAAAATGTTGCTAAAATCATCAAAATACCGAACACAGCGAGGTATCATTATATGGGGGATATACGATATCGTGGAACGATATAGGCATCCTTGTATTTCCGGGGGGTAAAATACTCAGAAGGATCTCCTTTTGTGGATTTTCAGACAATTTCAGTGATAAATTTGGCCACATTCATCAAAATACCGAATATCGAAGGGTACCGTTACTATATAGTGGACCGATATACAGGGGAGATAAAAAAAACTGCAAAAAGTCAAACGCCATAATTTAATTTTTTTTTTTAATTTTTGAATGAAAGCAAAAAACGTCGGAAATAGCATCAAATTTTAGAATACATTTAGATTTGTTCGAATTGGTCACCTTTAGCACGAATTATGGCCTTAAAACGGCCAATGAAACCGTCACATGCTGCCCGAATGTTGCTCTGCGGTATTTTGGCCCATTTCCAGCGAAGCGCTTGCATGAGGTGATCGACACTTTGGTATTTTTTAGTGCCAAACTTCCTTTCAAAAATACTCCAGACGCAATAGTCCAACGGAATGGTATCCGGAGATTTTGGTGGCCATTGTGCGCTGGAATTGAAGCGAGGAATCTCATTTTGTAACCATTTTTGGGTGGCACGTGGTGAGTCCTGTTGGAATGTCCAAGGTCTGCGGTCAAATTGGTTGCGAGCCCAAGGTTTTGATACACCCTCCGTTGCGGTGTAAGTTCTTGCACTTTTTGGAATTTCAATAGTTTTACCCCGAGCTCATTATTCAATATTTGCCGAATGGAATATTGCGATATGTTCAGCTCATGAGCCATTTTTCGGCCACTGCGACGCGGTTTCAAATTAAGTCGCTTCTTCACTTTCCGAACCATTTCTGCTGGTGTTGCTATTTTCTTCTGTCCAGTGAGCGATGGTACGAGACACAAAAGATTTATTCACATTTAAATGCAGAAGTGCTTTAACAATAGCCACTTGTGGTTTTCCAGCCAAATATAAAGAAATCACACTATCACGCTTGAATACCATCACGAATAACATTTTTTTCTAAAAAATTCTCAACAAAATACTTTTGTACGCTTGTAAACAATATAAAAAGCTCTCACTGGAATAATTTTAACAGCTGTCGGACGAGTGGCTTAGAAATGACAGCAGTCTGAATTTGGAATACATCTTTCCATCCTGGACACCGAGAGCGATCCATATCATTTACCGTTTAGTAATTTTCGAACAATTATAGTACGCAGTTGCAAAACTATTAAAATATCTCAAGACCAGATACCAACAGAGACATCAATGTCAGATTTCAGAATTCCATCCATATCCTAAGACCTAATCCTAAATTTATTACTATACTTTTCGCATAGTTATACTACGCATGTCTAAAACGACCTCATTCTTTCCACACAGATACCAACAGTGACCTCTATAACAAATTTCAGTATTACAGCTCAATCCCTTCGCCCAATACCAAATATAGTTGATTTTACTTGTTTTCGTATAGTTAATGTACGTATGCGAAAAATATGTACATATACTCAGATACGAATATACGGATACTCAGATACGAACAATAACCTTAATATAAAATTTAGGATTCCAACTCTTCAACAACTACTATAATTGGTACTAAATTAGGTAAGGGCGGAAACTTACCTAATTTAGTACCAATTATAGTAAGCATATCCAAAACGAGCTCCATTTACCAACCACTTTAGGATTCTAGCTCTATCCCTTCACCCAATATCAAATTTAGTAGCATTTAGTACTCTTCGAGCTATGAATCTACACATTTTCAAAACAATCACCATGTCTCAACAGTTTATATCAAATTTCAGAATTTCAGTTCTATTCCTTTACCCAATACCAAATTTAGTACTATTTAGTTCTTTTCGTACAATTATAGCACACATTTCCAAAACCACCTCCATATCTCAATCCCAGATACCAATAGAGGTCTCAAAACCAAATTTCGGGATTCCATCTCTATACCTGCACCCAATACCCAATTTAGTACCATTTAGTATTTTTCGTTCAAATATGGGACGCATTACCAAATAACGGTGAAATTCCAACCTCATATGCCAAAAAATATCTAAATATTTAATTGCAGAATTGTATCTCCACCCTATACCAAATATGCTACCATTCTGTATTTTTCTTACAATAAAGTTACGCATATCCGAAACCACCTCCATGTGTCCAGGCTATACATGAACAGCGACCCTAGCGATAAATTTCAGATCTCAAGCATGATCTATGGTACTAGTTAGTACTTTTTGTGTACTTGTAGTACTAAAATCCAAAACCACGTTTTTATCAGGAACCTATCACCACCGTTTACCTTAAAGTTCGAATTTCCAAAAACCCTTTGCTACAGCTTTCCTGCACTCCACACTCATTCCAAACGACTTCCACTCTAGCTCATTCCGTTTGTCCACTACAAAGTATTCGATTTTTAGTGTATGTTACTTCTTTTCGTACCCTATTTGTACGAATTTCCAAAAACCTAGCCTTATCACGCACCCCGCCTACGCACCAACACTGTTTTTGGTGCGAAATTTCAAGACTCTAGCTTCAACCGTATATAGATAGATAGATAAAAATATAATTCGTATTTATTCAGTTGGCACATCAATTATTTAGTTGTGAATCTTTCCTCGCAAATGAAACCTTGTTTCATGGTACACGGGGCATCATTCCATTTTAAGTTATACGGACTGTAAATGTGAACACAGTGTTCCTTTCCTTTATGGTTGTCTGGTTGGCCCTTAGACCAGTTTGTGAATGCCATACGTTTGCCCGTCATTGACCAATAAAATGGGCGATTTTTTTCCTTGGTTACTTCAAGATCTGTGGCCCCAATCCATAAATCCAGTAATGAGTCTAAAAATGTATAAATCAAAAGGAAATTAAATTGAAAAATCGATGGATATTTTTTTGGTTACCTTCAAACGTTTTTCTCAACAACGTATCCAATGCATCGCTTTTGTGAATATTTTCAATTTCCACTAAACGGAGACCACGACGTCTACATTCGCTGGAAGCTTCGTGCCATTCATACTGAAATCAACGTTGACATTTTTGAAAAAAAAAAAAAATTAATAATTGTTTTAAAAAATATTTCTTACCTTCTTGTCCGTTTCAATTAGATACTCATGCCCATCTGGGGATCTCAACCACTCCGGTATTGCAAGACCAAAGTCAATGCAAAATACATTGAAAATGAAAATACCAACGAACAATATAACTTGAAACTTCATATTCACAAAATTTTATGACATCTTTTGAATGGGTGTGCAGGGCTTTTATATACCAATCAGTTTTGCATGATTAGATATGTATTTGATTTCAATGAAAGATTCGCTACTAATTATTATTGTCGAGTAAGGTAATTTACAATTTGTATCCATTTTTAAGATAAAGTAATGTCTGTTCTGACATTGAAAACTTCTCCTTTTTGAGATAAACTTATCAATGTTTTGACATTGAATTTTTGATGCAGAATGTGGAGAGATGGGTGTATCTAAAAAAGTAAGAAGTTAAGGAGTATCAGTCGGTGTTGCCGACAGATGTATGCACCCAGCCCTGCGTAATGATTATTCTAACTGTCGGCGCTTTATTGGGGAAGTTCCGAAGCAGTTGGAAAATATTGTCCAATTCAATTAATTACATATTAATATCAGATTTTTGGCTTAGGGAAATATTTAAATATAGCAAGTTGTATAGATTCGCCGACATGTTTCGCAAGTTATGTCATATAAAAATTTTGGAAATTGAGGTACCAAAACGGATTGGCAGATATCTATTATCTTCCCAACAGATTTTGCGTTGGCAAAAATGTATGGATGTGTGAAGAGAATTGGATGCTTATTTGGCGCTTTATCAGCGTTTTGTTTTTCAAAATTTTGAACCCTTTGTGGGGGAGATAAAAGAAGGAGTCGACCAATATATCCCATTTCACAGCAGATCTTGTGTTAATAGAAATAATGAGATGTGTGAAATATGAAAAGAACCGGATGCTTCTTTTAGGTTTTATAATCGTTGTGGTAAATTGAAACTTTCACCCTTTGTTGGGGAGGTACCAGAATGTATGGTCCGATCCCTACCATCTTTATAACATATCTTGCGGATGCTTCTTTCAGGTTTTATAATCGTTTTGGTAAATCGAAACTTTCACCCTTTGTTGGGGAGGTACCAGAATGTATTTTGTATTTTGACCCTTTGTGGAGGAGATACCAGAAGGAGTGGACCGATATATTCCATCTTCATTGAAGACCTAGAGTTAATAAAAATGTTGTGATGTGTGAATTGATAATCGGACTATTCTCCCCTTCGTGGGAAAGGTACTTGATGGAGTAAACCGACATTGTCCATTTTCGCACCTGACCTAGAACTGATGCAAATATTAGGATTTGCAAGTTTGGAGCAAAATCAGATTATCCTTTCTCTTTCTTTGCAGTAAAATATTTTCTTTGAAAACTTCGCCCTTTCGTGGGGTAGGTACCAGAAGGATAAGATCGATATTGCCCAACTCCGAACACGATTTAAGTTTGATAATAGTATTACCATATACCAAGTTTGGACTAAATCTGATACTCCCTTCGAGAGATGAATACGCTTATTTCAAATGACTTTACTTTCTTAATTTTACCAAGGTTAAAATCTTCAAAATACCAAATATGGCCAGTTACAGGTTTATATAAGGGCTATTGGGGACCGTAGACCTATATGATAAAATATGCTACCACAGAGGACTCTAAACCCGTTAAATACCAAATATAGAAATTGTGGCTAAAATTGTCAAAATAGCAAATATCGGGAGTAGAATAATATGGGGGTTATGAGGGCAAATATAATGCTCTGAAACAGGAAATATAATCCACTCAGATCTCTTAATTCCAGATTTTAAACTATTGCGTTGGAAACTATGGCTCAAATCTTGCAAATACTGAATATTGGGAGGTTCTGCTATTGGAATTGGGAAAAAATATTCTGCCTGATGGGATAGAACCCGTTATGAACATTAAATACAGAATTGTTAGTTATTGCATTAGAACATGTAGCTAAAATCGTCAAAATAGCGAATATTGGGCGGTACAATCATATGGGGGTTATTCGAAAAGATCGACCTGCAGACACAATTTTCTACCATAGGAAATATAATCCATTATGAACTCTTAATTCCGATTTTTTTACTATTGCGTCAGAAACTATGACAAAAATCTTCAAAATACCGAATATAGGGAGGTACTGTTGTATCGGCTATATTGGTAGGGCAGAACCCGTTATGAACACCAAATACTTTATTCAAAATTATTGCGGACCTATAAAGACAGTATATAGCTACAGGGGGTAGAACCCGCTAAGAATTTTAAAGATTTTAAACTATTGCTTTAGAAAGTCTGGCTAAAACGTCAATATATCGTCTATGAGTAGACGCAATTATATGGGGGCTGCATGAAATTGCTGATCAATATAGCTCGAACTTCCTTCTAAAACCCTAAAAAAATAAAATAAATTCTAGAGATTTTCTAAACACATACGGCCGTTTAGATGCAAACTATATGGGGACATTCTGGGGTCTCCTCGTATTCTATACAAAATAGACCTTTTTAGGGATTTTTAAGGTCTTCTATACCAGGAAACCCCTATGTAAACTTATAAACTGATGCCGACTTTTGAAGGTATTCTATATAAAGAACTCCTTGGGATCTCATATATAGAAGACATTTTGTAGAACTTTTATATAAAATTTGTTTTGTGGGTCTTCTATATTGGGGTATTCAGGGTATATTTTATATCCTTTCGGAGTATTACACAGAGTGAAGTGCATCTGAAGGCCTTCTAATCAGCCAAGACCATCTATACCCATAGGCCTTCTGATGGTCTTCTTTGCAAAGAAGATTTTTCAGAGGAATTCTCTATAAAGGAACACTGCTAGAAGTGCACTCTCCAGAGATGACATTCTGTAGGTCTTTTCTAATCAGAAAGCCTTTAGATTTATTTTTTCTTCAGGGGCTATTTCTGCGGAAAAACAAGTCATCAGTTCTTTTCCCCTACAGGTTTCTATTCAGCGATTATATTCGATGGATAAAACCTCCTAGAAGTTTCTATGCAGAAAAGACCTTCTGGTGACTTCTATACGAAGAAGAGGTTTTCTAAAAAGTGAAACGGTGACGTAACGACAATTTTGTGTCAATTAGCAAAAAAGTAACTTTTCCATGTAGGGGTGTATAAAAATGTTCATAAAAAGTAAAAATGTTGGAAAAACTTGAAGGCCGGGCAAAGGAAAAAAGGACAATCAGTTGGTTGTTTCAAAAAAAAAAAAAAATGATGTTTTTCATGAAGTTTTCTAAAAGAAAAACTAGAGAAGACAGTCTAAATGTTTTCTAAGAGGAAACTGATTTCCACAGTTTTTTTTTTTTTTTTGTCAATTTGTTATGCCGGGAAGACCTTTTCTATAATGTTTAATATATCCTCTAAATGGATTTCATATTTTGATAGATTCTATATGAAAATAGAATGCCTTCGGAGGGAATTAAAGGCCATGGAAAATATTCTGGACATCTTCTTCATAGATAAAAATGTAATGACTTCCATAAAGAAATAACTTTTTGATTCTATTGATACGAAATTCCACTAATCGACTTTGTTATGTAGACAAAAGACAACTACATAACTCTAAGTCTCAATTATAGCTGATTTGGCTAGAAATTTTGGCTAACATTACCGAAAAAGGGGGGAGGGGTAACGTTCTATGCGGGGCTATTTCTGATCGTGGATCTGGATCGTGGATTGGTCCATATTGCCTTTCTTATATTAATGAAAAATAACTTATTGAAGTCAACCGACATTTTTTACTTATATTGTTGTCACATGATAGGCGACAACCATGATCCACTCCTATATTAAACATGGCCCATTTTCTGTAATTCAGTAGGCGGAAACCTGCTTATTTTTATTTTTCTCTTTTAAGCTGACTTGACCTACGAGACACGTTTTTCTTATCTTTGTAGCCTATTTTTGTAGACCACACATTTTGTTTACATCTCACACCTATCACACAAACCAAGCTACAATTGTTAATAAACATTGTTATTGTGTTTTTAATTTCTTTTTGTAGATTGTACAGCACGATAAGAAAGAAATACGGCTTCTTATCATGATTGCGCATCTTGTTATCAGACACACAAGTAGCTATATAAGGGGGCCAATATGTGTAGATAGTTAGGAACTTGAGAGATGCAATTTACTATTCACAGTGATTTCATGGAATTTCGCGGAAAATATTTAAAACACAAATAAATTAAACTTCTAATTAAACATATTAAAATGTATCGGCAGGTATCGCCAGCATCTTTTCGCCTCAAGCCTTTGACAATTGTGCAAAGTGTAAAACCATTCTGAATATTACATTAAGAAGTCAGTTTATTTGCATATCTATAACTTATTTGGGTTTTTTAAGAGCAATAAGAAAAATTTCCAAAAAAAAAAAAGAAAAAATCGCCTGCAATTCATGAAATCTCTGTTTGAATTAGTAGAGCGGTCTATATAATTTAATGGTTAAAGATAACTTCATGCAAATGCTGACAGCGACTGAGCCTTAAATTTTTGCCGGAATATTCCAAATAAATGCTTCAATGTTGTCTTGAATTGAAGCGGGCTCGCGGCATAGAAAGCCTCACTAAAATTCGTCTAAAGGTGTCAAACCCTATGACCGGTCCGAACGTGAAAAAAACAAGGCGCCGTCAGATTTGGGCTTTATCGAATAATTCCTTCACCTTATTTTAGACATTTGATAATTATTGAAAATATTGTAATGTACGTGAGGTACCAAATATGGTGGATCGAAATATGCCAAATCATTTAATACTGATAAAACCAGTAAAGAAAGTCTTAATGTCGGGCGGGGAATTTGTGAGAAATAAATGGGGACTTTGTGAGAAATAAATCATGCCAACTATGATATGTAATTTAAAATCCAAAGGAACTAATGTAGGAGAGGAATATCCTCTTCTGAATCGATTTCAACTAAATTTGCCACGACATTTGCGCCTCATCAATTCGTGCTTGTATTAACCGTTTGGTGCACAATTAAGTTGAAATCGGATAAAGATATATATCCAAATCTGAACCGATCTGGATAAAATTTGGCAAAGGTATTTCTGAGCTGTATTTAATATATATCCCCGAAAAACGTTGTTGCCGAGGGCATATTACGGCTGTGGATAACAAATATAAACAAATCGGATGAACAATATATATGAGAGCTATAGCTATATATAAACCGATTTTCACCAAATTCGGCATATTTGTTCCTATGCTCAATTTGATCGTTAGTGACAAATTCCATCCCAATTGGGCACAATAAAAGGCAAATCGGACAAACAAATATTTCGGAGCTATACCCAAATCTGAACCGATCTCGATAAATTTGGTAAAGGTAGTTCTGAGCTGCATTTGATTTATTTACCCAAATATAGTTGTTACAGAAGACATATTACAGCTGCGGAGGACAAAAATAATAAATTGGATGATGAATATATATGGGAGCTATAGCTATATCTGAAGCAATTTCGATCAAACTTGGCATATTTATTTTCAGGATTAATTTGGTCTTATATGCCTACTTTTTGGGCTGATACTACACGTTTGGTGCACAAAAAAATCAGATCGGACGACGATATATAAGAGCTATATCTAAATCTTGAACGATTATCTCCAGTTTCGTTCGTCCTTGGGTCAAACAAATTACTTGTGAAAGATTTCATCTGGATCGGGCAATAAATGCGACCTGTACTTTGTTTACAAAAATACATGGATACATGCACAGACTGACGGACGGACATGCATAAATCTACTCAGAAAATGATTTTATGCAGATCATCAAAATGAACTTTGGGTCTATCTCGTTATCCAACTTAGGCCAGTAGCGGTCAAGGAAAATACCTGAGTTCAAATATAAAGTTGGTAGACAAATACTGAGAGTGTAAACTGTCCGAATACCGATTTAAACTTCCCAACGTGTTTATAATTCCGCTATATACCATTCCCCATACATAGTATGGTGGGTATATTCTTATACCCCATACATAGTATGGATGGTATATTAAGTTCGTCATTCCGTATGTAACTCATGGAAATAATAATTTTAGACCAAACAAAGTACATATATATTCCTGAGCAGCGTAAAATTTTAAGACGATTTAGCCCCGTCAGTCCGTCCGTCTGTTGTAATCACGCTGGAGTCAAAACGGAAGTAAGATAGGGAGCTAAAATGTTGTACAGGTCAGACCATTTTCTTCAGGCAGGTCAAGTTGGAAGATGGGCTATATCGGCTCACGTTATCATATAGCCCCTATATAATGATAACCTAGATATTCGGTATTTTCATGATTTTAGCCGGAGTTGTTTCAAATTTCTTATTTGAATTTCGTAATGGGTACTACAGCCTGTGACAGAAAATTGTCTATGCAGGTCCAGGTCTTGGCATAGCCCCCATATAACAGTACCTCCCGATATTCAGTTTTTTGATGATTGTAGCCAAATTTTTAAATGGAAGATTCATACAAATATTTACCCCCTGGAAGAGTATTGTCTATATAGGTCCACGATATCGTTTAGCCCCATATAAAGGTACCTCCCTTCATTCCATATTTTGATGATTTTAGCGATATTACTCACCGATTTTTTTCTAATTCGTATTTAAAGTTCCTAAAGGTTACTGCAGCTTGTGACAGAAAATTTCCTATGCTGGTCCAGGTCGTATAGCCCCCATATAACTGCACCTCCTTATATTCCATATTTTGATGATTTATTCACCGGATATATTTTTAAAGTTTCGAGTTTAAATATGGCCTATGACAAAAGTTGCTGGTCCACGTCTTTGTATAGACCACCATATAACAGTGACTTTTTACATTCGGTATTTTTAAGATTTTAACGGAAATTTTAATGAATTTTATTTATTTGAAAAATTCCGAATGCATGGGAGAAGGTATTCAAAGTTCGGCCCAGCCGAACTTAATGCTTTTTTTACTTTTTTTGTAACAACCTACATATTATATATTGAATACAAGTAAGCAAAGGCTATAGTCGTGCGGGGTCGACTATGTGATACCGTACAACACCACAATATGATAGAAGCCTTTTTATGTCCAAATCCATTTTGGAAGATTTCGTTTTTGAAATTATGCTGTTAGTTATTGTGGTCCATTTACAGCTGAATATTATCCAATGGTCTTCCAAAATGCTAAACTTATTTCTTGTTCTTAACTCTCTTCTCAGGCGTGTCGATTGGCTTCAATTGTGTGATCAGGATAAATATTTTGCGATCATCTCCAAAAGCAAGAGTCCCCTCTGAATCTCCAAATCCATGAATTCAGCATAAAAAAAGCCGGAAGTTCGCCTTTTGTGTATTTCGGATATCGCCTGTAAGTAATGTTGGTATTTTTTCACACAAAGGCAGTGGTCCATTCCATCCTCTGTCCTAACTCTAGCTTCATGCAAGATTTCGTGTATTTTGGTTTTTATTTGGGACCTTTACAACGGCTGTAAAATCAGGAATATTTTTAGTTGTTGGTCCATTTCAACCTCTAAATATATTGCCATAGACCTAGCCTTTCTTAACCCAATCCTACCCTTGTGAAAATTTTCGTGAGGATCGGACGATAATTGCAATCTGTATATAAAATCCCCAACCTGTGTTGTAAGTTGAAAAAAATATTACAAAATATACACTTCAATATTATATGTCAAATTAAAAAAATCGCATGCGATAAAAAATATCAAAAAAATAAAAAAATGTCACAAAATACTAAAAAATCTATATTAACATCATTACTGGCATCTTTTTATGCGATTTTTTTTATAGATTTTATACTTTTATGCCGCGAGGGCATTCTGAATTGACAAAATTTGTCAAAAACGGTCCAGCTATTCTTGAGATATAAGCATTCTAGCCAATATCCCCTTCCTTTGTGTATGAACATTGTATATATTTAGCTATAGATATCAGGTATGTTTACTATCGGCATCTACGTAACGGTCAGAATTGACCTGTTTTGTGATTTCGCCGGGATTAAAAATATTCGCGGTTTAATGAAAAATGTGACTTTTATCTTACCCAAATGTTATGGTCTATTTCACCCACTAAATATTACCCGATGACCATCAAAATTGGAAGGCCCAGCGTCCTGTAGAGCAACTGCAAAAACAGGAAATTTTTCAGTTTTTGGTCCATTTTAAATATTATGCGATCATCTCCAAAAGAAATAGGGTTCTATTCTGGCCTTAACCCCACCTCCATTATTAATTTCATGAGGATCGGGCCATAATTGCGACCTGTAGAGTGATTACAAATTAACATGGACAGACGGACGGACGGACATACATAGCAAGATTGACTCAGCTCGGCGAGATAGGAATATCCATATATAGGTTCCTATGTGGGAAACCAATATTTCGAGGTGTTACATAATTTTTGGCCCAATCAAACTTATAATACCCCCAACACATAGTGTTGTAGGGTATAATAATTGAGTATTTCCGATTCAAAAGAAAAAGTTTAATATTAAATTCAATTCAAAATAATGGAATACAAATGCACTTGAGCTTATTAAAATTCCTAGCAGCATTCGCTCGAAAAACCGAAAACGAATAAAATTGAGTTCAAAGTTCATTTCAAATATAACCATAACGCATTGTGCTTTCCATTTTATCCAGCATTCGTTCTCTATTCTCCCTAGATTGTTAGCGCCATTAAGTTTTGACAAATAAAACCGAATACTTTGTCCGATAGATTGGTGGGTTGGGTCAGCATTATGGCCATTCATTGTACTTATCCGGCAATATAATTGTTCGTCCATGCAAGCTGAATTGAGATGACGATGGCGACGTCCATTTATGCTAGAACATGTCCAGAAAAAAAACCAAGAGACAACGATCTAATTCAGGGTCAGTTACAACAATGTTGTCTGGTGCTATCGGGGGTACTAAATTTCTTTAATGTCTTAACGGGGGAGGGTTAGGGGAGCAAATGTGCAGTGATGCTTCGTGCTAGGTTGAAAAGTGTTCACTCGATTGTTGTAGAGTCAAATTTTGCTAAACTCCTTCCATTGCCACAATTTTGTTTTTTTTTTTTTTTGTCACCGAGTCATAACCAAGAATTAGAATAATGTCCTTGCAGCCATTTTGGTGACCACATTAAAATTGTTTGTTCCATCCCACCCCCCAAAAAATGTCCATTATATTTTGTGATGATAAAAGTTTTTTTTTGTGCAAATGCTTTTTATATGTAAATTAAATATTAATTTTTATTAACTCGGAAATGATAATGACATATATTTTTTGGGAAAGTGTAACGACTCGAAGGGCCAGTTGCATTGGAGGTCACAACCACATTATTATTTTTTTTTTTTTTCGAAAAAAAAGTTTGGTAATTTCAAAATGTTTTCCATTTAAATGGTTATGTTTCGGAACATAAATGACTTTTGTAATACATAAACTGGAATTGTAAATAAATGTTCCCAAAAGTGTTTTGTACTTCGGGTACTGACAAACTAATTGTGCTGATGCTTACGAATGTTCAGTGTCATTGCCTTTAATAAATATTTTTATCTGATAAAAGAAAAGATTTTTAAATTTAGGAAATAAAAGGAAAATGGAAAGCTATTGATATGCGGGACCAAATTTGAGATTATATTTGAAACTTTACGGTAGTTTGAGAAGTTAGAAGTTGAAGTTAGTAATTGATAATAGTGTGATCTACGAGTAGAAGTCGACCGATACTGTCCATTTTCGCACAAGACTTAAGCGATATACTACTTTTACCATGCTCAAAGTCTGGGCTCACGAAATTAAAAATGGTGTCGGGGTTTGGGTGAGAATAGAAACCCATTGTCTTAGGGGTTGAAATGGACCAAAAAACAGAATAAACTTCTCGATTTTTCAGTTGTTCTATATGCCACAATTATAGACAAATCGACGCGGAATTTTGCAAGGGAGTTAGAGTTTAAGTCTGGGCAGAAGTATCGGAAAATAAAACCAACCATAACTTTTATGTAAAAATACGAAAATTGCCACTACCCCGCGAATGTTTTCAATCCCGGCGAATTCGCAAATGCACGAAAAGGTCACTTCCGACCATTACAGTGATGCTGATAGCCAAGATATGGGATATGTAGCAAAATATGTACAACCTACATGTAAAAGAAATTTATCTTATTTATTCCGTTTATAAGTTAAGAACCGCTGAACTGATTTTCACAATTCTTATCAATTCGGAATGGTCTCTTGGCAGAAGAGGATAAAATCTCAGCAAATCGCGTAAAACATATGCCGATAAAGAAGTTAATATTTTTTGTCACATTTTTCAAATTTTGTCCTATTTTTATCAATTTCAACATTTAGGAATTCAAATAGACCAAGAAAATTAAAATTTTCCTAATTTTGCAGTCGCTTCACATGGCACAATTGAAACCCAATCGACATGGCATTTTGCATGACGAGAGAGGACAGGGAAGAAATCTAAGAAATGAATACCTATAGTACGACGGAGTGCTTATTTGAGTCTGTGCAAAAATGGATTTGGGCATAAGGGGGGTTCACACATATTGTGGTGTTATAAGTTATCACATGTTTGGCTCTGCTCGATTATACCCTTTTCTTACTTGTTTACTTTTGAACTTTGGAGAAGCAGGCATCATAGAAGGTTAATCGAAATTACCAGAAAATTTGTTTTTTGGAAACCAGAAAATTTAATTTTATTTAATTGTTTTGGAGATTTATTATTATTCATCAAAATGTTATTCTATCCTAAGGGAGATACCAGCAGAAACGGACTTATAGAGCCCATCTTCACACTTGACATACTATTGACAAAAATTTTGGAATAAAAGCAGGTTAAACATTCAAAAACCAAAATTCAAATGTTTTCCCTTTGTGGGTGATGCTATATCGTCAATTTTCGACTCCGACTCTTGGTTGAATATCAATATTAAAGTAAATCGATTTGTAGACCCTCAGTCATATGGCTAGAGAGGGCATATATATCATTTGATACGGCAAAAACACGCATCATCGAAATAACGGTTTTATGCCTTAGGTCTCTTTGGACTAAATCCGCTTCAGGACATTTCGAGTCGATTTAGCGATGTCCGTTCGTCCGTTTGTCTGTCTGGCCGGCTGGTGGGCAAGATAACTCTCGAAGGGCGTAATATTATTTTCAAACTTCGATCGAGTTCGGAGATGGGCAATAACGGTCCTCTTCTTCTGGTACATCAAACAAAAAGGGTCAAAGTTTTTTAAAAAAAATATTTTATTGCGCAGAAAGAGAAAGAATATTGCGATTTTGCTCTAACTAACTAACTCTAACAATATCGGGCCACACCTTCTGGTGCCTCCCAAAAAAGTGTAAGAATTTTGAATATCAATGAAGCTCAGAAAAGCGAAATTAACGTGCGATTCCATACAGATTTGGCACATCCCAATATTTCCATCAACACAAGATCTGTTTTAAAGATGGTAGAGACCGGACCATTCCTTCTGGTAAGTCCCCCACAAAGAGCCAAAGTTTTGAATTAACAAAAAGATCATAAAATCCAATATAAGCATTTCTACTAACACAGGATCTGCTGTGAAGATATGATTTATTAGTCCACTCCTCATAAAACGCGAAATTAACATCCGATTCCATTCAGACTTGATACATCTCAATATTTCCTTCATTATAAGATCTGTTATAAAGATGGTAGATATCGAACCTACCTCACATTGGGGTCAATGTTTTAAAAAAACAAAACACTCAAGGACTACGAAATAAGCATCCATCTCTTTAATTCCAGCTTTACACATACAAACTTTTTTCCTAACACAAGATCTGTTGTGAAGAATATATATACCTGCAAACCCCTTCTGGAACCTCACCCACAAAGGGTTACAATTTTCAATAATTTTATCTGTCATACCTTGCGAAACAAGTCGTCGATTCTTCCTATATCTAAAAATTTCTTTAAACCAGATATCTGATATGAATATGTAATTCATCGGAACTTATGATTTCGCATAAAATTCAATATGAATGTCCGATTTTCTTCAAATTTTGCACACATCAATATTTTTATCTTTATAAGATGAAGTATGAAAATCTATTAACTCACGCATATTTCCACATTTTCCAAAAATGTGCACATAAATCATATAAAGTCTAGTCTAGTCCAAATATGGCACGTTGTAATGTTTATAACAGTCTTAGGTAAGGTATTAATTAGCCAATATCGGCCAACTGCTTCGTAACCTCTCCCATAAAGAGTCAACTGTTTGAATTATCACAAGTCAAGTCTGGGGGGTATACATCTGTCGGCAAAACCAACTGACACTATATTACTTGTTTTATTATTTATTTGAATGCTAAATATTTAGAGGTTGAAATGGCCCAAAAACAGAAAAATTTCCTGATTTTGCAGTTGCTCTATAAGCCACAATTATGCACCAATCGGCCCGGAAATGTACATGGAGTTAGAGTTTAGGACTGCACAGAAGCCCGCCAATTTGGGCCATCAGACAATATTTAGCGGGTAAAAATACCCTAACTATTATGAAAGGAAATAAGAAAATTTCCAGTAAACCGCGAATATTTTTAATTTTTTTAATTTTTTTAAAGTATAGATAATATTTATTCTGCTTATAAGTCAAGAACCGCTGGGCCGATTTTAACAACTTCCATCAATTCGGAATTGTTTCTTGCTAGAAACGGATAAAATCTAAGAAAATCTCGGAAAAATATAGCAATAAAAATGTGAATATCTCTTGTTCCTTTTTTCAATTTTTGTCATATTTTTTATCGCATGCGATTTCTTCAATTTGACTTACAATTTCGAATTATAATTTTTTCAAATTTTTACACCCTACAACACTACGTTTTGAGGGTATTATGTGCATGTCGCAATTATCGTCCGATCTTCACGAAATTTTGCATGGGGGTAGGGTTAGGGTCACAAATAAAGCCTATTGTTTTTAAGATTACATTCAGGGGTTCAAATGGACTAAAAAAATTAAAATTTTCTAATTTTTCTAATCTAGTAGTTGCTCTATAGACAACAATTGAAAACTAATCGACACGGAATTTCGCATCAGAATAGAGTTAGATACAGGGGCATTATTTTTGACATTATTTCAAAAACAAAACCTTCCAAAATGGATTTGGACATAAGGGGACTTTGAAAAAATTGTAGTGTTGTAGGGTATCACATGGTCGGCCCCGCAAGACTATAGCCTTTGCTTTCTTGTTAAAATATACCTTTTTGTTTTCCATGTTTTTGCCATATGGTTCTTGAAGCATCTTCATAATAAAATCTTTTAACAAGGGTCAATGTTTTTAGTAATTTCCTAATATATATCCATCAATTGGCCTGAGCCTCTTATTTTTTCAAATTCTCTGCAATAAATATTTTTGAAGTCTTGTATATTGCATTCTTATTTTGGTTTAATATCAATCACATGAATTTTAAATTACATATGCATGTAGGTCATGTAGTTTTAAGAGTTCACTTAAATCGCCTTTTGGCCACTGAATTAAAGCTAATATATCATATTTTATCACGGATGTTGTAGGTGTTAAAATAATGATGTGCCTGTCCATTTTCTATACGGTCTCCTCGTGAAATTCCCTCTGAATTACTAGTGTATTAGCCAGCTTTTTGTAGAAACAAAGCGTTTCGAAGGAAATTCTTAAAGCGCTGACACGCAACCCAGGCAACACAAAATGTTGATCAAGATAAGTGAAATTTGTAACAACCCTCACAATGAATTCTTGAGACATTATATAAAATGTTTACTGGTATTTACATTGACTGAACTTATTTTCGAGCCTCATTACATACGATTACCGCGAAATTGGCCATTTACAGCGAAAACTCTACCAGCAAATTGTTACCAAAAGCAGTTCTTTGTTGTATGATTTATGAATACAATTTACATAAATGGCTTTGTAAAATGTTATTTATTTGTGTTGGAAGTAATTTACAATGAAAATATGGAGCGTAATGAAACCGCACACATTCGTCAATTTGTATGTAGCCATCATGTGTGGGTATATAAATTACATACATATATGTTGGAAAAAACTACTATGGAAACATATTTCAGTGATAGGATATTATTTAAACCCAACGTATATTCCAAACTAAATAATTAAAATACTAAAAATATTTTATGAAAGGGGAACCAAAAAATCCAATCAAAACTGGTAAAAAAGCTGTAAGCTCTGCCCGGCCGAACTTTAATATAATAAAATAAAAATAAAATCCGTTAAAAATTCTGTTCAAATCTGAAAAGTACCGAATGCAATCGTTATATTAGGGTATATACGACGATGTGGACCTTTATAGGCAACTTCTGTCATAAGCCATTACAATATTGAAATTCGAAACTTGAAAAAAAAAATCGACGAATAATGTCGCTAAAATCATCAAAATACCGAATATAGGGAGGCACCATTATGTGGTGGCTATGCCAAAACGTGGACCTGCACAGACAATTTTCTGTCATAGGCTGTAGTATCCATTGCGAATTTCAAATATCAAATTTTAAACAATTCCGGTGAATAATGTCGCTAAAATCATCAAAACATCGAATAACGGGAAGTACCGTTATATGGGGGCTATACGATATCGTGGACCTATATCGATATTTCTCTTCGAGGGAGTAAGGAGCTCGGAAAGAACTTCTAGAATGGATTTTTAGACTTCCATTGAAAAATGTTGCTAAAATCATCAAAATACCGAATATAGGGAGGAACCCTTATATTAGGGAAATGTACTATATTGTGGACCTATGTGGACAATAATCTTCCTGGGGATAAAGTACTCAGAAGAAAATCCTTATGTGAATTTTCAGAAAATTTAATTGGAAAGTTTGACTACAATCATCAAAATACCGAATATCGGGGGTTCTGTTGTAAAGTGGCTATACGATATCGTACAGTTATATAGGGTGCGATGAGAAAACTGCAACCAACTTCAGATTGCTGTAATTCCTAAGCCACTCGTCTGACAGCTGTTAAAATTATTCCAGTGACAGCTCATTATATTGTTTACAAGGGTACAAAAGCATTTTGGTGACAATTTTTCAGAAAAAAAATATTCGTGATGGAATTCAAGCGTGATAGGGTGATTTATTTATATTTGGCTGGAAAACCACAAGTGGCTATCGTCAGAGCACTCCAGCATTTAAATGTGAATAAATCTTTTGTGTCTCGTCCTACGCTCGTTACTGTGACACTGGTAGCGTAGCTCGACGCCAAAGAAGTGGACAGATGAAAACATCAACATCAGCAGAAATGGTTCGAAAAGTAAAGAACCGACTTGATCGAAACCCGCGTCGCAACAGCCGAAAAATGGCTCATAAGCTGAACATATCTCAATATTCCATTCGGCAAGTATTAAAAAATGAGCTCGGTGTAAAGCTATTGAAATTCCAAAAAGTGCAAGAACTTTAACCGCAACGGAAAAAAAATAGACTCAAAAGAGCTAAAGAGTTGCTTCGCTTGGCCGAAAGTGGTGAACTGCCGAATTTGGTTTTCTCCGATTAGCCGATGAGAAAACATTCGTTCTCCATCAGTTTGTAAACAAACAAAATGATCGTGTTTACTTGCCAAAGAGGTCAGTTGAAAATGTGCACTTTCGGTTGGCCACCAGAACTCAAGCGCCGGCCATGGTGATGGTGTGGGCCGCCAGAACAGCCGATGGTAGCACTCTGCTCGAATAGTTACATAGTTACAAAATGAGGTACCCTCGCTTCATATCCAGCGCTCAATGGCCACCAAAATCTCCGGATACCAATCCTTTGGACTATTGTTTCTGGAGTATTTTGGAAAACAAGGTTGGTACAAAAAATACTACAGGTTCGATCACCTCAAGCAAGCGCATCGCAGGAATGGGCCAAAATACCGCAGAGCAACATTCGGGCACAGCGTGTGACGGTTTCACTGGCCGTTTGAAGGTCATAATTCGTGCCCTAGGTGACCAATTCGAACAAATCTAAACTTATTCTAAAATTTGATGCTATTTCCGATATTTTTTGCTTTCATTCAATAAAATTAAAAAAATAAATAAAAATTGTGACCTTTGACTCTTTTGCAGTTTTTTTTTTTTTTTGTTATGTTACCCTGTATATTTGTAAAACAAGAAAGCTGAGGCTACAATTGTGTCGACGATTTTTTTTTAATCAATATTATTTTTGATTTAATGAATAGGTTTTTGTCATTATTACATTCCTTCATTCAAATCTCTAGCCCCATACAAAATTCCGTTTCGATTGTTCTTCGATTTCTACCTGAAGAATTTTTAGTCAATTTAAACCAATAAATATTTTGTTTATCATTTACAAAAATAAGGGACATTCTATTACGACCCTAACCGCACCCCCATGCAAAATTTCGTAAAGATCGGACGTTAAATGCGAACTGCATATAATACCCCAATATAAAATAGGAGTGATTCTACCAACTAAGTAAATGAAATATCAACTAAAAACTGATTCGTTTGGAAATTGTGGTTGAAATCTATAGAGTATACTGTTTGGATGTTGTATTAAGGTTTTTTATGGGGTTTCAGACAAATATATTTTAGTTTTATTAATTTTTTTTAATTAATTTTATTAAAGAATTCCACAAAATTATTTAATTGTACAATACACATTTTCTTTTTTATACCCTCCACCTTGGCAAGGAGGGTATATTAACTTTGTCATTCCGTTTGTAACATCCCTAAATATTCGTCGTAGACCCCATAAAGTATATATATTCATAATCAGCATAAAATTCTAAGTCGATTTAACGATGTCCGTCTGTCTGTCTGTCTGTCTGTCTGTCTGTCTGTCTGTCCGTCTGTCTGTTGAAATCACGATACAGCCCACATTATTTGACGTAGAGCTCCAAAATTTAGCAGAGCTATTTGCATTGTGTCTAGGATGGTTGGTATTGAAAATGAGATATATCGGTCCACGTTCTGGTATAGCCCCCATATAACGGTACCTCCCGATATTCGGTATTTTGATGATTTATGCCACATTTTTTCACGGATTTGTCTTAAAATTGGTATTTGTAGGTCATAGCGGGTCCCTGAGCGTGTGGCAAAACATTGCATGTATAGGTCCACGTTGTGGTATAGCCCCCATATAAAGGTACCTCCCGATATTTAGTATTTTAGTTTTTTTACCACATTTTTTCACGGATTTGTCTGAAAATCGGTATTTGTTGGTCATAATGGGTTCCAGCTCCGGTGGCGAAACATTGTAATTATAGGTCCACGTTTTGGTATAGCCCCCATATAACGGTACCTCCCGATATTCGGTAATTTGATGATTTTTGCCACATTTTTTCAGGGATTTGTTCGAAAATTGGTATTTGTTGGTCATAATTGGTTCCAGCTTCGGTGGCGAAACATTGCATGCATGGGTCCATGATTTGATATAGCCCCCATATAACGGTACCTCCCGATATTTGGTATTTTGATGGTTTTTGCCACATTTTTTCACTGATTTGTCTAAAAATTGGTATTTGTGGGTCATAATGGGTTCCAGCTCCGGTGGCGAAACATTGTAATTATAGGTCCACGTTTTGGTATAGCCCCCATATAACGGTACCTCCCCATAATCGGCATTTTAATGGTTTTTGCCACATTTCTTCTAATGTTTCTTTTACCCTAAGGTGGAGGGTATTAAAAGTTTGGCCCGGCCGAACTTAATGTTTTTTTACTTGTTATTATTACTTAAAACTATCACCTTGTTCGCTTTCCTTAGCTACTGAGCAAAATGTTAATGAACGAAATAGTAGAAAAACACCCCACATTTAGGACCTGTTTATCTATATTTTTGTTATCGTTTAGAACAATGTTTACTATTGTTGTTTTGAAATGTTAATCAGTTATTGTATTTGTTTACATTTTACCAACTTTAAATAATATTTTTGTTTTATTTTATTCCATGTTATAAAAACGCTGGCTGGTTTTTGCCAAAGCTATCTATTGTGTTTTGTTGTTGTTGTTGTTGTTATGTTTTGCGGTAAAGTCAACATTTCCGAATGACCAAACATTTCACTGGACTCTTCTCGAGAGTTGAGAGCATCAATTACAATTATTTTCAAATTAATTTATGTATTTACAAATACTCGACAACATTTTTCCACGCGAACATACCACATTAAAATATGATGATGATGGTGTACATATGTATAGATGTATGCAAATGTATAAATATGTGATATATTGAATACTAAGGTGTGTGTATGTGGCCTTTGTGGGACATTTCATATTGACGGCAGAAGTAGTTGGAATTTCCAAGTTACTACTTTGATTTGGTTGCGAGATAATGAACCCTTTTTTACTAAATGGTACAAAATAGTATGACATTGTGTTTAGAAAACGAGTAATGCCAGAACTCAGAAATTTCCAATGATAGTCACTGAAGGTAAATGTGGGCAAGATAAAATGACATTTGTGGAAATCGTTACCAAAAGAATACTAAAGTGTCAATAAGGTAGATTGTTCTGAGCCATGTCGTTTAACTAGTTTTACCTATTTTTTTAAGGGAATTGTTTCAAATTTGAAATTCGGAGTTTTTAACGGATTCTACCTCTGGCGGCTCAGCATAGTTTGTGTAGGTCCACGTTTTTCAATGCACCTCTCAATATTAAATATTTTGATGATTTTAGCTATATTTTTCAACGGAATTATCTCAAAGGAAAGAAAGTGGTTGAATTTCTTAATAGGCACTTTCTTCTGTGCTAGATTGGGCTATACCCAATCGTGGACCTATACATGCTTTGTTTCGCCACCGGAGCTGGAACCTTTATGACCAACAAATACCAATTTTTAGACAAATCCGAGAAAAAAATGTGGCAAAAATTATCAAAATACCGAATATCGGGAAGTACCTTTATATGGGGGCTATACCAAAGCGTGGACCTATACATGCAATGTCTCGCCACACGAACTAGGACCCGTTATGACCTAAAAATACCAATTTTCAGACAAATCCGTGAAAAATTGTGGCATAAATCATCAAAATACCGAATATCGGCACAATACAAATTGCTCTGGTAAATTTTGGCGCTCTACGTCAAATAATGTGGGCTGTATCGTGATTTCAACAGACAGACAGACGGACATCGTTAAATCGACTTAGAATTTGATGCTGATTATGAATATAGATACTTTATGGGGTCTACGACGAATATCTAAAGATGTTACATACGGAATAACAAAGTTAATATACCCTCCTTCCCAAAGTGGAGGGTATAAAAATGAGCTCGGAGTAAAGCCATTGAAATTCCAAAAAGTGCAAGGACTTACACCGCAACAGAAAGAAAATAGACTCAAAAGAGCTAAAGAGTTGCTTCGATATAGGCCGACAGTGGGGAACTGCCGAATTTGGTTTTCTCCGATGAGAAAACATTCATTGTCCAGCAGTTTGTAAACAAACAAAATTATCGTGTTTACTTGAGAGGTCAAAGAGGTTAACTGAAAAAATGCACCTTCGTTTCGCCACCAGAACTCAAGCGCCGGCCATGGTGATAGCTAGCAGATGGTCGCTCTCCGCTCTTATTAATCGACCGTGGCATCATCTATTCCGAATATTATCGCGAAAATATTATGGAGGGTGTATTAAAGCCTTGGACACTCAAGCAGACCTTGGATATTCCAACAGGACTCGGCACCATCGCTCTCAGCACGCGCCACAGAACAATGGTTCCTCGCTTCACACAATGATCACCAAAATCTCCGGACACCAATCCGTTGGAGTATTGTGTTTGGAGTATTTTGGAAAGCAAAGATGGCACTAAAAAATACCAAAATGTCGATCACCTCAAGCGAGCGCTTCGCCGAGAATGGGCCAAAATTGATGCTCTTTCCGACATTTTTGCTTTCATCCAATAAAATTTAAAAAAAATATAAAAACCATGGCTTTTGACTTTGTTGCATTTTCTTTAACTCACCATGTATATAGTACTTTTCGAACAATTATAGTATACATTTACATTTCCTATTCGGAGTTTTAACTCTCTCTGTTCAAATAATATCAAATGGTACCATTTTAGAAGTTAAGTGCCATTTTAGAAATTTTTGTAATGGTAAAATTCGAATTTCTAAAAAAACCGTTGGTTCATCTACCCTGCACTCCATCAGTGACTCTCATTCTACATCTAAAATTATGGCTCATTCCGTTTGTCCAACACAAAGAAATACATTTTTTAGTACATTTTAGTACTTTTCGTACGCTTTTTTCTCGAACTTCTAGAACCTAGCGTTATCACATGCCTACGCACCAAGCCTCCGAACTTTGGGTAAACGATCGGTTATGATATTGATAATTTCTCGTTCCCTATATAATAAATTGAGCAGCGTCAATGGCCGTTCTATAGACAAGAAAAAACTAGAGAGGATAATTTTCCGCTTTAGCCAAAATTGCGCGTATATTGTCCTATTTATTTGGACACAGACAACGTCATATGCCACGAAATGTCTCATAATCTGATCTGAATGTCGCCTTGTCATTTCCATACAACATACATACAAACATGTCATAAATACATAGTTTAATGGCCATTACAACAGTGTCAGCTTCGTTGCAGCTGCCTCTGACTATTTGACCACAGACAAAGGCTTATTTTACACGTTTTGATGTACAGTGTCATCAATGTTTTGATTATAATTGTTGTAATTGGAGTCGACGTTGTTGTTGTTGTTGTTATTGCTATTGGGACATAAATCAAAATACATATTACAAAATATTTGCCATTTCATGTAACCATAGTTGCCAGACCACACATATATTTAAATATGAGCATACATTCATACATCTCCATGCATGTGCATTGGAGTTTACATGCGTTTGTGTGTGTGTGAGTGCAATTGCATTTGATATCTGCTCGCAGACCCACAAGAACAAAAAGCACTAAGACTATTATGGGCCTTCCGACCACATTTTACTAATTACACTGCACACAACAGTTGTTGTAATTAGTTTTCAATTAAATTTAGATTATGTTTCGCTTTTGTTATTTGTTACTCTTTCAACATTTATTGTAGCCTTTTTTTCGTTTTTATATTCTGAGAAGGGATATAAATCACATACAATGTATATGTGTTCCGTAAATTATTAAAAAACGAAAGAGGTAGTTACGAATTAAAAAAAAAAAAAAAAAAACTGTGTGGTTTGAATAACTGCATATTGTGGAAAATCTCGTACTAATTGTTGTAAGATTTTATTGTTGTAATAAATAACGAAATATTGAAAGGGCCTTTTTGTAATCATAAGCTTACCTTCATGGTGATTGTGGTTAATTAAATTCCTACTAAAACACTGATCACAAATAATAGCTAAATAGCTAATGGCCATAACTCCTTAAATGTTGAGTTTTTAGCTATTATTTGTGATCACTTTTTTAAGTGTGAATTAGTCAATATTTTAAAATGGCTATAACTTCTTAAATATTGACTTTAGAGCGTTTTTAGCTATTATTTGTGATCACTTTTTTAAGTGTGAATTAGTCAATATTTTAAAACGGCCATAACTTCTTAAATATTGACTTTAGAGCGTTTTTAGCTATTATTTGTGATCACTTTTTTAAGTGTGAATTAGTCAATATTTTAAAACGGCCATAACTTCTTAAATATCGACTTTAGAGCGTTTTTAGCTATTATTTGTAATCACTTTTTTAAGTGTGAATTAGTCAATATTTTAAAATGGCCATAACTCCTTAAATTTTGAATTTAGAGCGTTTTTAGCTATTATTTGTGATCACTTTTTTAAGTGTGAATTAGTCAATATTTTAAAACGGCCATAACTTCTTAAATATCGACTTTAGAGCGTTTTTAGCTATTATTTGTAATCACTTTTTTAAGTGTGAATTAGTCAATATTTTAAAATGGCCATAACTCCTTAAATTTTGAATTTAGAGCGTTTTTAGCTATTATTTGTGATCACTTTTTTAAGTGTGAATTAGTCAATATTTTAAAACGGCCATAACTTCTTAAATATTGACTTTAGAGCGTTTTTAGCTATTATTTGTGATCACTTTTTTAAGTGTGAATTAGTCAATATTTTAAAACGGCCATAACTTCTTAAATATCGACTTTAGAGCGTTTTTAGCTATTATTTGTAATCACTTTTTAAGTGTGAATTAGTCAATATTTTAAAATGGCCATAACTCCTTAAATTTTGAATTTAGAGCGTTTTTAGCTATTATTTGTGATCACTTTTTTAAGTGTGAATTAGTCAATATTTTAAAACGGCCATAACTTCTTAAATATTGACTTTAGAGCGTTTTTAGCTATTATTTGTGATCACTTTTTTAAGTGTGAATTAGTCAATATTTTAAAACGGCCATAACTCCTTAAATTTTGACTTTAGAACGTTTTTAGCTATTATTTGTGATCACTTTTTTTAAAACGCCATAACTCCTTAAATATTGACTTTAGAGCGTTTTTAGCTATTATATGTGATCACTTTTTTAAGTGTGAATTAGTCAATATTTTAAAATGGCCATAACTCCTTGAATATTGACTTTAGAGCGTTTTTAGCTATTATTTGTGATCACTTTTTTAAGTGTGAGTTAGTCAATATTTTAAAATGGCCATAACTCCTTAAATATTGACCTTAGAGCGTTTTAAGCTATTATTTGTGATCACTTTTTTAAGTGTGATTTAGTCAATATTTTAAAATGGTCATAACTCCTTAAATATTGACCTTAGCGCGTTTTTAGCTATTATTTGTGATCACTTTTTTAAGTGTGAATTAGTCAATATTTTAAAACGGCCATAACTCCTTAAATATTGACTTTAGAGAGTTTTTAGCTATTATTTGTAATTACTTTTATAAGTGTGAATTAGTAAATATTTTAATATGGCCATAACTCCTTAAATATTAACTTTAGAGCGTTTTTAGCTATAATTTGTGATCACTTTTTTAAGTGTTAATTAGTCAATATTTTAAAATGGCCATAACTCCTTAAATATTTAGCTATTATTTGTAATCACTTTTTAAAGTGTGAATTAATCAATATTTTAAAATGGCCATAACTCTTTAAATATCGACTTTAGAGCGTTTTTAGCTATTATTTGCGATCACTTTTTTAAGTGTGAATTAGTCAATATTTTAAAATGGCTATAACTCCTTAAATATTGACATTAGAGCGTTTTTAGCTATTATTTGTAATCACTTTTTTAAGTGTGAATTAGTCAATATTTTAATATGGCCATAACTCCTTAAATTTTGACTTTAGAGCGTTTTTAGCTATTATTTGTGATAACTTTTTTAAGTGTGAATTAGTCAATATTTTAAAACGGCCATAACTCCTTAAATATTGACTTTAGAGGGGTTTTAGCTATTATTTGTGATCACTTTTTTAAGTGTGAATTAGTCAATATTTTAAAACGGCCATAACTCCTTAAATATTGACTTTAGAGGGGTTTTAGCTATTATTTGTGATCACTTTTTTAAGTGTGAATTAGTCAATATTTTAAAATGGCCATAACTCCTTAAATATTGACTTTAGAGCGTTTTTAGCTATTAAATGTGATCACTTTTTTAAGTGTGAATTAGTCAATATTTTAAAACGGCCATAACTCCTTAAATATTGACTTTAGAGCGTTTTTAGCTATTATTTGTGATCACTTTTTTAAGTGTGAATTAGTAAATATTTTAAAATGGCCATAACTCCTTAAATATTGACTTTAGAACGTTTTTAGTTATTATTTGTGATCACTTTTTTAAGTGTGAATTAGTAAATATTTTAAAATGGCCATAACTCCTTAAATATTCACTTTAGAGCGTTTTTAGCTATTATTTGTTCTCACTTTTTTAAGTGTTAATTAGTCAATATTTTAAAATGGCCATAACTCCTTAAATATTGACTTTAGAGCGTTTTTAGTTATTATTTGTGATCACTTTTTTAAGTGTGAATTAGTAAATATTTTAAAATGGCCATAACTCCTTAAATATTCACTTTAGAGCGTTTTTAGCTATTATTTGTGATCACTTTTTTAAGTGTGAATTAGTCAATATTTTAAAACGGCCATAACTCCTTAAATATTGACTGTAGAGCGTTTTTAGCTATTATTTGTGATCATTTTTTTTAGGTGTGAATTAGTCAATATTTTAAAACGGCCATAACTTCTTAAATATTGACTTTAGAGCGTTTTTAGCTATTATTTGTGATCACTTTTTTAAGTGTGAATTAGTCAATATTTTAAAACGGCCATAACTTCTTAAATATCGACTTTAGAGCGTTTTTAGCTATTATTTGTGATCACTTTTTTAAGTGTGAGTTAGTCAATATTTTAAAATGGCCATAACTCCTTAAATATTTGCTTTAGAGCGTTTTTAGCTATTATTTGTGATCACTTTTTTAAGTGTGTTAGTCAATGTTTTAAAATGGCCATAATTCCTTAAATGTTGACTTTAGAGCGTTTTTGCTCTTATTTGTGATCACTTTTACAAGTGTGAATTAGTCAATATTTTAAAGTGGCCATAACTCCTTAAATATTGGCTTTAGAGCGTTTTTAGCTATTATTTGTGATCACTTTTTCAAGTGTGAATTAGTCAGTATTTTAAAATGGCCATAAATCCTTAAATATTGGCTTTAGAGCGTTTTTAGCTATTATTTGTGATCACTTTTTTAAGTGTGAATTAGCCAATATTTTAAAATGGCCATAACTCCTTAAATATTGACTTTAGAGCGTTTTTAGCTATTATTTGTGTTCACTTTTTTAAGTGTGAATTAGTCAGTATTTTAAAATGGCCATAAATCCTTAAATATTGGCTTTAGAGCGTTTTTAGCTATTATTTGTGATCACTTTTTTAAGTGTGAATTAGTCAATATTTTAAAATGGCCATAACTCCTTAAATATTGACTTTAGAGCGTTTTTAGCTATTATTTGTGATCACTTTTTAAGTGTGAAATAGTCAATATTTTAAAATGGCCATAACTCCTTAAATATTGACTTTAGAGCGCTTTTAATTATTATTTTGATCACTTTTTTAAGTGTGAATTAGTCAGTATTTTAAAATGGCCTTATCTCCTTAAATATTGGCTTTAGAGCGTTTTTAGCTATTATTTGTGATCACTTTTTAAGTGTGAATTAGTCAATATTTTAAAATGACCATAACTCCTTAAATATTGGCTTTAGAGCGTTTTTAGCTATTATTTGTGATCACTTTTTTAAGTGTGAATTAGTCAATATTTTAAAATGGCCATAACTCCTTAAATATTGACTTTAGAGCGTTTTAAGCTATTATTTGTGATCACTTTTTAAGTGTGAATTAGTCAATATTTTAAAATGGCCATAACTCCTTAAATATTGGCTTTAGAGCGTTTTTAGCTATTATTTGTGATCACTTTTTTAAGTGTGAATTAGTCAATATTTTAAAATGGCCATAACTCCTTAAATATTGGCTTTAGAGCGTTTTTAGCTATTATTTGTGATCACTTTTTAAAGTGTGAATTAGTCAATACTTTAAAATGGCCATAACTCCTTAAATATTGACTTTAGAGCGTTTTTAGCTATTATTTGTGATCACTTTTTTAAGTGTGAATTAGTCAATATTTTAAAATGGCCATAACTCCTTAAATATTGACTTTAGAGCGTTTTTAGCTATTATTTGTGATCACTTTTTAAGTGTGAATTAGTCAATATTTTAAAACGGCCATAACTCCTTAAATATTGGCTTTAGAGCGTTTTTAGCCATTATTTGTGATCACTTTTTTAAGTGTGAATTAGTCAGTATTTTAAAATGGCCATAACTCCTTAAATATTGACTTTAGAGCGTTTTTAGCTATTATTTGTGATCACTTTTTTAAGTGTGAATTGGTCAATATTTTAAAATGGCCATAACTCCTTAAATATTGACTTTAGAGCGTTTTTAGCTATTATTTGTGATCACCTTTTTAAGTGTGAATATTTGTGATCACTTTTTTAAGTGTGAATTGGTCAATATTTTAAAATGGCCATAACTCCTTAAATATTGACTTTAGAGCGTTTTTAGTGTGAATTAGTCAATATTTTAAAATGGCCATAACTCCTTAAATATTGGCTTTAGAGCGTTTTTAGCCATTAATTGTGATCACTTTTTAAGTGTGAATTAGTCAATATTTTAAAATGGCCATAACTCCTTAAATATTGACTTTAGAGCGTTTTTAGCTATTATTTGTGATCACTTTTTAAGTGTGAATTAGTCAATATTTTAAAACGGCCATAACTCCTTAAATATTGGCTTTAGAGCGTTTTTAGCCATTATTTGTGATCACTTTTTTAAGTGTGAATTAGTCAGTATTTTAAAATGGCCATAAATCCTTAAATATTGACTTTAGAGCGTTTTTAGCTATTATTTGTGATTACTTTTTTAAGTGTGAATTAGTCAATATTTTAAAATGGCCATAACTCCTTAAATATTGACTTTAGAGCGTTTTTAGCTATTATTTGTGATCACTTTTTTAAGTGTGAATTAGTCAATATTTTAAAACGGCCATAACTCCTTAAATATTGGCTTTAGAGCGTTTTTAGCCATTATTTGTGATCACTTTTTTAAGTGTGAATTAGTCAGTATTTTAAAATGGCCATAAATCCTTAAATATTGACTTTAGAGCGTTTTTAGCTATTATTTGTGATTACTTTTTTAAGTGTGAATTAGTCAATATTTTAAAACGGCCATAACTCCTTAAATATTGGCTTTAGAGCGTTTTTAGCCATTATTTGTGATCACTTTTTTAAGTGTGAATTAGTCAGTATTTTAAAATGGCCATAAATCCTTAAATATTGACTTTAGAGCGTTTTTAGCTATTATTTGTGATTACTTTTTTAAGTGTGAATTAGTCAATATTTTAAAATGACCATAACTCCTTAAATATTGGCTTTAGAGCGTTTTTAGCTATTATTTGTGGTCACTTTTTTAAGTGTGAATTAGTCAATATTTTAAAATGGCCATATCTCCTTAAATATTGACTTTAGAGCGTTTTTAGCTATTATTTGTGATCACTTTTTTAAGTGTGAATTAGTCAATATTTTAAAACGGCCATAACTCCTTAAATATTGGCTTTAGAGCGTTTTTAGCTATTATTTGTGATCACTTTTTAAGTTTGAATTAGTAAATATTTTAAAACGGCCATAACTCCTTAAATATTGACTTAAGAGCGTTTTTAGCTATTATTTGTGATTACTTTTTTAAGTGTGAATTAGTCAATATTTTAAAATGGCCATAACTCCTTAAATATTGACTTTAGAGCGTTTTTAGCTATTATTTGTGATCACTTTTTTAAGTGTGAATTAGTAAATATTTTAAAACGGCCATAACTCCTTAAATATTGACTTAAGAGCGTTTTTAGCTATTATTTGTGATTACTTTTTTAAGTGTGAATTAGTCAATATTTTAAAATGGCCATAACTCCTTAAATATTGATTATTTGTGATCACTTTTTTAAGTGTGAATTAGTCAGTATTTTAAAATGGCCATAACTCCTTAAATATTGACTTTAGAGCGTTTTTAGCTATTATTTGTGATCACTTTTATAAGTGTGAATTGGTCAATATTTTAAAATGGCCATAACTCCTTAAATATTGACTTTAGAGCGTTTTTAGCTATTATTTGTGATCACCTTTTTAAGTGTGAATATTTGTGATCACTTTTTTAAGTGTGAATTGGTCAATATTTTAAAATGGCCATAACTCCTTAAATATTGACTTTAGAGCGTTTTTAGTGTGAATTAGTCAATATTTTAAAATGGCCATAACTCCTTAAATATTGGCTTTAGAGCGTTTTTAGCCATTAATTGTGATCACTTTTTAAGTGTGAATTAGTCAATATTTTAAAATGGCCATAACTCCTTAAATATTGACTTTAGAGCGTTTTTAGCTATTATTTGTGATCACTTTTTAAGTGTGAATTAGTCAATATTTTAAAACGGCCATAACTCCTTAAATATTGGCTTTAGAGCGTTTTTAGCCATTATTTGTGATCACTTTTTTAAGTGTGAATTAGTCAGTATTTTAAAATGGCCATAAATCCTTAAATATTGACTTTAGAGCGTTTTTAGCTATTATTTGTGATTACTTTTTTAAGTGTGAATTAGTCAATATTTTAAAATGGCCATAACTCCTTAAATATTGACTTTAGAGCGTTTTTAGCTATTGTTTGTGATCACTTTTTTAAGTGTGAATTAGTCAATATTTTAAAATGACCATAACTCCTTAAATATTGGCTTTAGAGCGTTTTTAGCTATTATTTGTGATCACTTTTTATACCCTACAACACTATGTGTTGGGGGTATTATAAGTTTGATTGGGCCAGAATTTATGTAACACCTCGAAATATTGATTTCCCATATAGGAAAGTATATATGGATCTTCCTAGCTCGCCGAGCTGAGTCGATCTAGCTATGTATGTCCGTCCGTCCGTCTGTCCGTCTGTCCGTCTGTCCATGTTAATTTGTAATCACTCTACAGGTCGCAATTATGGCCCGATCTTCACGAAATTTAAAATGTAGGTGGGGTTAATGTCAGAATAGAACCCTATTTCTTTTGGAGATGATCGCCAAATGTTTAGCGGTTGAAATGGACCAAATACTGAAAAAATGTCGGATTTTGCAGTAGCTATACAGGTCGCAATTATAGACCAATCGACGCGGAATTTCGTATGTAGCTAGAGTTTAGGACGGGGAAGAAGCCTACCAATTTGGGTGGTCATCGGATAATATTTAGCGGGTAAAATAGACCATATATTTTGTGTTGAAAAAATTCAAAATTTTTCATTAAACCGCGAATATTTTTAATCCCGACGAAATCACAAAGCCATGACAAGGTTACTTCTGACCTTTACATTGATGTTAACATCCAACAAATCGGATATATAGCAAAATATGTGCGATGTATATGTTTATCAAAGAAGATATGCTTGAAAGATCTCTTATATGTCGACAACGGCTGAACTGATTTCGACAGTTCTCATTAATTCAGAATGGCCTCTTGGCAGGAAAGAAAAAACGTCTAAAAAAATCGCATAAAAATATCTCTCTAAAGATGAAAATATTGATTTTGTAAAATTTTCTCATATTTTTTTCAATTTTGTCATATTTTTGGCATATTTTCATTTTGAATTAAACATTTGGTAATATTTCTACAGCTAACAAAACTAAGTAGTTAGGATATCAGGATATCATATACATATCACATTTATGGCCCGATCCTTACGAAATTTTGCATGGGGATAAGATGAGGGTCAGAATAGAAGCCTACTCTTTTTGGAGATGATCGCCATATATTTAGGGGTTGAAATGGACTGCAAAATTGTCGGCAGGTCGTAATTATCGCCCGATCCTCACGCACATTTGAAAGGGAGTTACCGGACATTGCAAAAGCCAAGCAGTTTTGGATGACCGTCCAAAAATATTCAATGTGTGAAATAGTTTGCCAACTTTTGTAGACAAAATACGAAAATATCCATTCCAGTGACTTTTTGGAGAATTCACAAATACAGGAAAGACGCACTTCTGACTATTTCGTTAACGCTGATTTCTTTGAAGAGTATAGTCAAATGTCTGTATCTCATATAGATGTGTTTCAGTCAAAAACCAATAATAAATGTTAATCTTTTGCCACTTCTGAGAGGTTATTGGTCTTTGGGAAATATTGGTTCCAGATCTAGGAAGACCATTTACGTGCAACATCTACCAATAAATTGGAAATGAGCAAATTAGTTTAAGTTGCTATTATTGGAAAATTAGAGAACGAAACCTGATGGTTTTCTTTTATTATTTGTCACATTATCTTGTGGAATTCTTTCGAGTATCTTGCCTATATAAACTGTATCGTTTATTATAGTGTTGTAGGGTATTCAACGGTCGGCCCCGCTCGACTGTAGCCTTTGCTTACTTGTTTAAGTGTGAATTAGTCAATATTTTAAAATGGCCATATCTCCTTAAATATTGACTTTAGAGCGTTTTTAGCTATTATTTGTGATCACTTTTTTAAGTGTGAATTAGTCAATATTTTAAAACGGCCATAACTCCTTAAATATTGGCTTTAGAGCGTTTTTAGCTATTATTTGTGATTACTTTTTTAAGTGTGAATTAGTAAATATTTTAAAACGGCCATAACTCCTTAAATATTGACTTAAGAGCGTTTTTAGCTATTATTTGTGATTACTTTTTTAAGTGTGAATTAGTCAATATTTTAAAATGGCCATAACTCCTTAAATATTGACTTTAGAGCGTTTTTAGCTATTGTTTGTGATCACTTTTTAAGTGTGAATTAGTCAATATTTTAAAATGGCCATAAATCCTTAAATATTGACTTTAGAGCGTTTTTAGCTATTATTTGTGATTACTTTTTAAGTGTGAATTAGTCAATATTTTAAAATGGCCATAACTCCTTAAATATTGACTTTAGAGCGTTTTTAGCTATTGTTTGTGATCACTTTTTTAAGTGTGAATTAGTCAGTATTTTAAAATGGCCATAAATCCTTAAATATTGACTTTAGACCGTTTTTAGCTATTATTTGTGATCACTTTTTTAAGTGTGAATTAGTCAATATTTTAAAATGGCCATAACTCCTTAAATATTGACTTTAGAGCGTTTTTAGCTATTGTTTGTGATCACTTTTTTAAGTGTGAATTAGTCAATATTTTAAAACGGCCATAACTCCTTAAATATTGACTTAAGAGCGTTTTTAGCTATTATTTGTGATTACTTTTTTAAGTGTGAATTAGTCAATATTTTAAAATGGCCATAACTCCTTAAATATTGACTTTAGAGCGTTTTTAGCTATTGTTTGTGATCACTTTTTAAGTGTGAATTAGTCAATATTTTAAAATGGCCATAAATCCTTAAATATTGACTTTAGAGCGTTTTTAGCTATTATTTGTGATTACTTTTTTAAGTGTGAATTAGTCAATATTTTAAAATGGCCATAACTCCTTAAATATTGACTTTAGAGCGTTTTTAGCTATTGTTTGTGATCACTTTTTTAAGTGTGAATTAGTCAGTATTTTAAAATGGCCATAAATCCTTAAATATTGACTTTAGACCGTTTTAGCTATTATTTGTGATCACTTTTTTAAGTGTGAATTAGTCAATATTTTAAAACGGCCATAACTCCTTAAATATTGGCTTTAGAGCGTTTTTAGCTATTATTTGTGATTACTTTTTTAAGTGTGAATTAGTAAATATTTTAAAACGGCCATAACTCCTTAAATATTGACTTAAGAGCGTTTTTAGCTATTATTTGTGATTACTTTTTTAAGTGTGAATTAGTCAATATTTTAAAATGGCCATAACTCCTTAAATATTGACTTTAGAGCGTTTTTAGCTATTGTTTGTGATCACTTTTTAAGTGTGAATTAGTCAATATTTTAAAACGGCCATAACTCCTTAAATATTGACTTAAGAGCGTTTTTAGCTATTATTTGTGATTACTTTTTTAAGTGTGAATTAGTCAATATTTTAAAATGGCCATAACTCCTTAAATATTGACTTTAGAGCGTTTTTAGCTATTGTTTGTGATCACTTTTTAAGTGTGAATTAGTCAATATTTTAAAATGGCCATAAATCCTTAAATATTGACTTTAGAGCGTTTTTAGCTATTATTTGTGATTACTTTTTAAGTGTGAATTAGTCAATATTTTAAAATGGCCATAACTCCTTAAATATTGACTTTAGAGCGTTTTTAGCTATTGTTTGTGATCACTTTTTAAGTGTGAATTAGTCAATATTTTAAAACGGCCATAACTCCTTAAATATTGACTTAAGAGCGTTTTTAGCTATTATTTGTGATTACTTTTTTAAGTGTGAATTAGTCAATATTTTAAAATGGCCATAACTCCTTAAATATTGACTTTAGAGCGTTTTTAGCTATTGTTTGTGATCACTTTTTAAGTGTGAATTAGTCAATATTTTAAAACGGCCATAACTCCTTAAATATTGACTTAAGAGCGTTTTTAGCTATTATTTGTGATTACTTTTTTAAGTGTGAATTAGTCAATATTTTAAAATGGCCATAACTCCTTAAATATTGACTTTAGAGCGTTTTTAGCTATTGTTTGTGATCACTTTTTAAGTGTGAATTAGTCAATATTTTAAAACGGCCATAACTCCTTAAATATTGACTTAAGAGCGTTTTTAGCTATTATTTGTGATTACTTTTTTAAGTGTGAATTAGTCAATATTTTAAAATGGCCATAACTCCTTAAATATTGACTTTAGAGCGTTTTTAGCTATTGTTTGTGATCACTTTTTTAAGTGTGAATTAGTCAGTATTTTAAAATGGCCATAAATCCTTAAATATTGACTTTAGACCGTTTTTAGCTATTATTTGTGATCACTTTTTTAAGTGTGAATTAGTCAATATTTTAAAACGGCCATAACTCCTTAAATATTGGCTTTAGAGCGTTTTTAGCTATTATTTGTGATTACTTTTTTAAGTGTGAATTAGTAAATATTTTAAAACGGCCATAACTCCTTAAATATTGACTTAAGAGCGTTTTTAGCTATTATTTGTGATTACTTTTTTAAGTGTGAATTAGTCAATATTTTAAAATGGCCATAACTCCTTAAATATTGACTTTAGAGCGTTTTTAGCTATTGTTTGTGATCACTTTTTAAGTGTGAATTAGTCAATATTTTAAAATGGCCATAAATCCTTAAATATTGACTTTAGAGCGTTTTTAGCTATTATTTGTGATTACTTTTTTAAGTGTGAATTAGTCAATATTTTAAAATGGCCATAACTCCTTAAATATTGACTTTAGAGCGTTTTTAGCTATTGTTTGTGATCACTTTTTAAGTGTGAATTAGTCAATATTTTAAAACGGCCATAACTCCTTAAATATTGACTTAAGAGCGTTTTTAGCTATTATTTGTGATTACTTTTTTAAGTGTGAATTAGTCAATATTTTAAAATGGCCATAACTCCTTAAATATTGACTTTAGAGCGTTTTTAGCTATTGTTTGTGATCACTTTTTAAGTGTGAATTAGTCAATATTTTAAAATGGCCATAAATCCTTAAATATTGACTTTAGAGCGTTTTTAGCTATTATTTGTGATTACTTTTTTAAGTGTGAATTAGTCAATATTTAAAATGGCCATAACTCCTTAAATATTGACTTTAGAGCGTTTTTAGCTATTGTTTGTGATCACTTTTTAAGTGTGAATTAGTCAATATTTTAAAACGGCCATAACTCCTTAAATATTGACTTAAGAGCGTTTTTAGCTATTATTTGTGATTACTTTTTAAGTGTGAATTAGTCAATATTTTAAAATGGCCATAACTCCTTAAATATTGACTTTAGAGCGTTTTTAGCTATTGTTTGTGATCACTTTTTTAAGTGTGAATTAGTCAGTATTTTAAAATGGCCATAAATCCTTAAATATTGACTTTAGACCGTTTTTAGCTATTATTTGTGATCACTTTTTTAAGTGTGAATTAGTCAATATTTTAAAACGGCCATAACTCCTTAAATATTGGCTTTAGAGCGTTTTTAGCTATTATTTGTGATTACTTTTTAAGTGTGAATTAGTAAATATTTTAAAACGGCCATAACTCCTTAAATATTGACTTAAGAGCGTTTTAGCTATTATTTGTGATTACTTTTTTAAGTGTGAATTAGTCAATATTTTAAAATGGCCATAACTCCTTAAATATTGACTTTAGAGCGTTTTTAGCTATTGTTTGTGATCACTTTTTAAGTGTGAATTAGTCAATATTTTAAAATGGCCATAAATCCTTAAATATTGACTTTAGAGCGTTTTTAGCTATTATTTGTGATTACTTTTTAAGTGTGAATTAGTCAATATTTTAAAATGGCCATAACTCCTTAAATATTGACTTTAGAGCGTTTTTAGCTATTGTTTGTGATCACTTTTTTAAGTGTGAATTAGTCAGTATTTTAAAATGGCCATAAATCCTTAAATATTGACTTTAGACCGTTTTTAGCTATTATTGTGATCACTTTTTTAAGTGTGAATTAGTCAATATTTTAAAACGGCCATAACTCCTTAAATATTGGCTTTAGAGCGTTTTTAGCTATTATTTGTGATTACTTTTTTAAGTGTGAATTAGTAAATATTTTAAAACGGCCATAACTCCTTAAATATTGACTTAAGAGCGTTTTTAGCTATTATTTGTGATTACTTTTTTAAGTGTGAATTAGTCAATATTTTAAAATGGCCATAACTCCTTAAATATTGACTTTAGAGCGTTTTTAGCTATTGTTTGTGATCACTTTTTAAGTGTGAATTAGTCAATATTTTAAAATGGCCATAAATCCTTAAATATTGACTTTAGAGCGTTTTTAGCTATTATTTGTGATTACTTTTTTAAGTGTGAATTAGTCAGTATTTTAAAATGGCCATAACTCCTTAAATATTGACTTTAGAGCGTTTTTAGCTATTATTTGTGATCACTTTTTTAAGTGTGAATTAGTCAATATTTTAAAATGGCCATAACTCCTTAAATATTGAGTTTAGAGCGTTTTTAGCTATTGTTTGTGATCACTTTTTTAAGTGTGAATTAGTCAATATTTTAAAATGACCATAACTCCTTAAATATTTGCTTTAGAGCGTTTTTAGCTATTATTTGTGATCACCTTTTTAAGTGTGAATTAGTCAATATTTTAAAATGGCCATAACTCCTTAAATATTGACTTTAGAGCGTTTTTAGCTATTATTTGTGATCACCTTTTTAAGTGTGAATTAGTCAATATTTTAAAATGGCCATAACTCCTTAAATATTGGCTTTAGAGCGTTTTTAGCTATAATTTGTGATCACTTTTTTAAGTGTGAATTAGTCAATATTTTAAAATGGCCATAACTCCTTAAATATTGACTTTAGAGCGTTTTTAGCTATTACTTGTGATCACTTTTTTAAGTGTGAATTAGTCAATATTTTAAAATGGCCGTAACTCCTTAAATATTGACTTTAGAGCGTTTTTAGCTATAATTTGTGATCACTTTTTTAAGTTTGAATTAGTCAATATTTTAAAATTGCCATAACTCCTTAAATATTGACTTTAGACCGTTTTTAGCTATTATTTGTGATCACTTTTTTAAGTGTGAATTAGTCAATATTTTAAAATTGCCATAACTCCTTAAATATTGACTTTAGAACGTTTTTAGCTATTATTTGTGATCACTTTTTTAAGTGCGAATTAGTCAATATTTTAAAATGGCCATAACTCCTTAAATATTGACTTTAGAGCGTTTTTAGCTATTATTTGTGATCACTTTTTTAAGTGTGAATTAGTCAATATTTTAAAATGGCCATAAATCCTTAAATATTGACTTTAGAGCGTTTTTAGCTATTATTTGTGATTACTTTTTTAAGTGTGAATTAGTCAGTATTTTAAAATGGCCATAACTCCTTAAATATTGACTTTAGAGCGTTTTTAGCTATTATTTGTGATCACTTTTTTAAGTGTGAATTAGTCAATATTTTAAAATGGCCATAACTCCTTAAATATTGACTTTAGAGCGTTTTTAGCTATTGTTTGTGATCACTTTTTTAAGTGTGAATTAGTCAATATTTTAAAATGGCCATAACTCCTTAAATATTGGCTTTAGAGCGTTTTTAGCTATTATTTGTGATCACTTTTTTAAGTGTGAATTAGTCAATATTTTAAAATGGCCATAACTCCTTAAATATTGACTTTAGAGCGTTTTTAGCTATTATTTGTGATCACTTTTTTAAGTGTGAATTAGTCAATATTTTAAAATGGCCATAACTCCTTAAATATTGACTTTAGAGCGTTTTTAGCTATTATTTGTGATCACTTTTTTAAGTGTGTTAGTCAATGTTTTAAATTGGCCATAACTCCTTAAATATTGACTTTAGAGCGTTTTTAGCTATTATTTGTGATCACTTTTTAAGTGTGAATTAGTCAATATTTTAAAACGGTCATAACTCCTTAAATATTGGCTTTAGAGCGTTTTTAGCTATTATTTGTGATCACTTTTTTAAGTGTGAATTGATCAATATTTTAAAATGGCCATAACTCCTTAAATATTCATTTTCCAGCGTCTTCAGCTATTATTTGTGATCACTTTTTTAAGTGTGAATTGATCAATAGTGATCACTTTAAAATAAGGCTAAAAAAAGTGATCAGAAATAATAGCTAAAAACGTTGACAAAGGCAAAATTGAAACATTTATTCGTAAGATACCGTCCGAAATGCTGGAGAGATTATTGAGCCATTTGAGATGCTAAAACAAAAATCAAATTTAAATAATTATACCCTACAACACTATGTGTTGGGGGTATTATAATCGACGACGCGGAATTTCGCATGTAGCTAGAGTTTAGGGCTGGCAAGAAGCCTACCAATTTGGGTGGTCATCGGATAATATTTAGCGGGTAAAATAGACCATATCTTTTGTGTTGAAAAATTCAAAATTTTTCATTAGACCGTGAATATTTTAAATCCCGGCGAAATCACAAAGCCATCACAAGGTTACTTCTGACCTTTACATTGATGTTAACATCCAACAAAACGGATATATAGCAAAATATGTGCGACATATATATTTATCAAAGAAGATATGCTTGAAAAATCTCTTATATGTCGAGAACGGCTGAATTGATTTCGACAGTTCTCATTAATTCAGAATGGCCTCTTGGCAGGAAAGAAAAAACGTCTGAAAAAATCGCATAAAAATATCTCTCTAAAGATGAAAATATTGATTTTGTAAAATTTTCATATTTTTTCAATTTTGTCATATTTTTGGGGGTTACCGGACATTGCAAAAGCCAAGCAGTTTTAGATGGCCATCCAAAAATATTCAATGTGTGAAGGAGTTTGCCAACTTTTGTAGACAAAATACGAAAATGTCCATTCCAGTGACTTTTTGGAGAATTCACAAATACAGGAAAGACGCACTTCTGACTATTTCGTTAACGCTGATTTCGTTGAAGAATGTAGTCAAATGTCTGTATCTCATATAGATGCGTTTCAGTCAAAAACCAATAATAAATGTTAATCTTTTGCCACTTCTAAGATATTATAGGTCTTTGGAAAATATTGGTTCCAGATCTAGGAAGACCATTTAAGTGCAACATCTACCAATAAATTGGAAATGAGCAAATTAGTTTAAGTTGCTATTATTCGTAAATTAGAGAACGAAACCTGATGGTTTTCTTTTATTACTTGTCACAATATCTTTTGGAATTCTATCGAGTATCTCGCCTATATAAACTGTATCATTTATTATAGTGTTGCAGGGTATTCAACGGTCGGCCCCGCTCGACTGTAGCCTTTGCTAACTTGTTTTTTTCCTTAAAATATTTCCTATTTTAATTTATATCCTAATGAACATAAACTACTACCATTGACCTCTCACAAACATTGTCTATCATATCCATAAATACGGTTGGTTACCAAGTTCTATCATTGTCAATTATAAATTATTCACATCAGATACTGTGCGTGGGTGCGTGTTTGTGGTCCATGAATGGATGTTGACCATTTGGGTTATTGATTGTTGTGCGGTAATGGTTATGTTTGTATGTGGATTTGTGTGGTCGATTTAATAGCAAAATATCAGAATAGTATATTCTAGACATCAATCAAACATCGAATCAAATACTAACAACGTGTCATATCATAGGTATTTTTTGTGATAATAAAAATTGTAATGGTGATGGTTAACTACATGCAATGGTGGTGTCCAGTAAATAAATGAAAACATTTAGATTCTCGCTAAAAACAAAAATAATATGAGCAAAGTTGTGGAAAAAGTTGAAAAAGTGAAAAAAATGAAACTTCTGGCACTAGTAGTAAAAGAATATGAAGTTCCGACAGAATTCAGTATCGTATTCATTGACCAAAATTCAGTAACTATATTATACAAAAGTTCTAGCGATTTTTATGAAGTTTTTTTTTTGGGTTCAAAGAAATTTTTCTACCCATTCTGATTTCAAAATTTAAATCATACGGCTATTTCTGTTTGAAAATACAACTTGGGCCTATAATCGGTACCAAAACAGGGTAAGATGAAAAAACTGCAACCAACTTCAGACTGCTGTCATTTCCAAGCCACTCGTCCGACAGCTGCTAAAATTATTCTAGTGACAGCTCATTATATTGTTTAAAAGCGTACGGAAGCATTTTGGTGAGAATTTTCCCGAAATAAAGTTATTCGTGATGGAATTCAAGCGTGATAGTGTGATTTCTTAATATTTGGCTGGAAAACGACAATTGGCTATCGTTAGAGCACTTCAACATTTAACTGTGAATAAATATTTTGTGTCTCGTACCATCGCTCGTTACCGTGATACTGGTAGCGTAGCCCGACGTCAAGGAAGTGGACGAAAGAAAACAGCAACATAAGCAAAAATGGTTCCAAAAGTAAAGAAGCGACTTAGTCGAAACCCGCGTCGCAGTGGCCGAAAAATGGATCGTGAGCTGAACATATCGCGATATTCCATTCGGCAAATATTAACCAGTAAAAAAAGTCTTAAAGTCGGGCGGGCCGACTTTATGATACCCTACACCACTTTTCTAATTTAGTAGAGCTCCGCATAATAATTAAAAGTTTAAATATGCCGTAGCAGTTGTATCTTTTAAATTCGGACTTGTATTGCTCATTTGGTGCACAATTAATTTGAAATCGGATAAAGACATATATGGGAGCTGTATCCAAATTTGAATCGATCTCCATAAAATTTGACAAAGATATTTCTGAGCTGTGTTTGATATATTTCCCTGAATATTGTTGTTACGGAGTGCATATTACGGCTGTGGGTAACAAATATAACAAATCGGATGAACAGTATATATGGGAGCTATATCCAAATCGGAACCGATTTCGAATCTGAACCGAATAAAATTTGGCATACTTTCTTTCAGGGCTAATTTGGTTGTACGTGCAAAATTCCATACTATTCGGGCTGATATTACACGTTTGGTGGCCAATAAAAGGCAAATCGGACGAAGATATATATGGAAACTATATCTAAATTTTGACCGATTATCTCCAATTTTAATAGGGTTCGTCCTTGGGCCAAGCAAATGATTTGTGCAAAATTTCATCTGGATAGTGCAATAAATGCGAACTGTACATTGTTTACAAAAATACATGGACAGATGGACGGACGGACATGCATAAATCGACTCAGAATTTGATTCTATGCAGATCAGCAATGCGACTATGGGTCTATCTCGTTTCCTTTTGCCTGTTACAAACAAATGCACAAAGACATAATACCCTTACCACTATGTGGTGTAGGGTATAAAAATGAGCTAAGGGTAAAGCCATTGAAATTCCAATAAGTGCTTGGCCGAAAGTGGTGAATTGCCAAATTTGGTTTTCTCCGATGAGAAAACATTCGTTGTCCAGCAGTTTGTAAACAAACAAAATTATCGTATTTACTTGCCAAAGAGATCAGCTGAAACTGTGCACCCTCGGTTGGCCACCAGAACTCAAGCGCCGGCCATGGTGATGGTGTGGGCCGCCATAACAGCCGATGGTTGCTCTCCGCTCGTATTAATCGACCGTGCCATCAGAATAAATGCCGAATATTATCGCGAAAATATTCTGGAGGCTGTATTAAAGCCTTGGGCACGCAAACATTTTGGGTCGCAGACTCTGGACTTTCAAACAGAACTCATTACCATCGCACTCAGCACGCGCCACCCAAGAATGGTTACAAAATGAAGTTCCTCGCTTTATTTCCAGCGCACAATGGCAACCAAAGTCTCCAGATACCAATCCGTTGGACTATCGTGTCTGGAGTATTTTGGAAAGCAAGTTTGACACCAAAAAATACCAAACTGTCGATCGTCACAAGCAAGCGCTTCGCCGAGAATGGGCCAAAATACCGCAGAAAAACATTCAGCAGCAGCGTGTGACGATTTCATTGGCCGTTTGAAGGCCATAATTCGTGACAATTTGAACAAATCTAAACTTATTCTAAAATTTGATGCTATTTCCGCCTTTTTTTGCGTTCATTCAATAAAATTTAAAAAAAAAAAAAAACAAGTAAGCAAAGGCTACAGTCGTGCGTGGCCGACCATGTGATACCCTACAACACTACAATATGTTAGCAGCACCCTTATGTCCAAATCCATTTTTGGAAGACTCCGCATTTGAAATTATGTCATAGAACATTGCCCAGATATTATCCTTATCCTTTTGTACAGGGGCATTTGCCTAATATTTACGCACACCGTCTGTTGTTAGTTGTTGTGGTCCATTTTACAGCTAAGTATAATCCAATGGTCATCCGAAATGCTAGACTTCTTGCTTGTCCTTAACCCTCTTCTCAGCAAATATCCGTGTCGATTGATTTCAATTGTGTGATCAGGAAAATTTTTCTGTTTTTGGTTCATTTGAACCCTAAATATTTTGCGATCATCTCCAAAAGCAAGAGGTTCCTCTGTATTGTCAAATTTAGACTGATCTTCTCTATGATATTAGGCTATATTCGTCAACAAAATCAGCATAAAAAGCCAGAAGTTCGCCCTTTGTGTATTTTGGATTTCGCCTGTAAGTTATTTTCAGCGTTTCGGTAGACACATTGTATATATTTCGAAATATATATCCGATATATTTACTATCGGCATCACCGAAACGGTCAGGATTGGCCTGTTCGTCTATTTGCAATTTCGCCGGGATTAAAAATATTCGCGGTTTATGGAAAATTTGACTTTTATTCAACACAAATGCTGTGACCTATTTCACCCACTAAATATTACCCGATGACCATCAAAATTGGAAGGCGTCTGCCCAGCCCTCAGCTCTAGCCCCATGCTTTGATTGGTCTATAATTGCGACCTGTAAAGCAACTGCAAAATCAGGAATTTTTTCAGTTTTTGGTCCATTTCAACCCCTAAATATTATGCGATTATCTCCAAAAGAAATAGGGTTCTATTCTGATCCTAGCCCCATCTCCATTCTAAATTTCGTGAAGATCGGGCCATAATTGCGACCTGTAGAGTGATTACAAATTAACACGGACAGACGGACGGACAGACATACATAGCTAGATCGACTCAGCTCGGCGAGATAGGAAGATCCATATATACTTTCCTATGTGGGAAACCAATATTTCGAGGTGTTACATAATTTTTGGCCCAATCAAACTTATAATACCCCCAACACATAGTATTGTAGGGTATAAAAATTTAAAATTTATGGCGTTTGACTTTGTTGCAGTTTTTTTTTATCTCACCCTGTATACAGTACTCTGCACAAGATTTGGAACATGTTATAAACTATAAATACCGAAATTAACACAATTCCGTAAGGAAGTGTGGCTAAAATCCTCAAAGCAACGAATATGGGAAACATGCAATTATATGGCTCATCTTCGAACTGCCTATGGACAAAAGAGAACTCTATGCAAAATCTTAGCATTCTATTATATCCTCTAGCGTGATTACGGCAGACGGGCGGGCATGGCTAAGTCGAAATTGAATCTTATGTTGATCAAGAATATGTATATACTCTGTGGGGACTAATATGCTTATTTCGGGATGTTATAAACGGACTGACATAATTTATATACCCTCCATACTATGTATGGCGGTGGATATAACAACAACGAAACACATGTCTAGTATTTTAAGCTCGATTTTCATAACCTACCATGTTTTCCTTGTAATTATTTTTTGCGTTGCACAGTGTTATCTTCGAACTTACATTTAATTTTGGAAGGTTCGAATCCCTCATCTAGCAGTTATTCTTTCCTACATTCATTTGACTACGTTAAATCACAGAGTAAATTAATACACCATGGTGTTTACATTTACATTCTTTATTGTAATTAAACCTCTATGGCCAAATGTATTTCATTGAAATTTTATTTTATGTGGAGTTTCAAAAAAAAAAAAAATGTTCATCAGATTCCAGGTGTGGTATTGTACCGAGAGTATATTTACATGTTTATTTAATATTAAAATATTTCACTTGTACAAACAACCCCTATAACCGCAGTAATTTTGATAAATGTCATAATTTACACTGATTTCCATGTGCGACCGAATCACACACGGTCACACACTGACACACTCACTCACACACATGGACAACAATTTTCTGTGTGCATACAAATTTATAAATTGGCATTTAAATATCATTTCAACTGAAACGAATGCCTACAAAATTTTATCAAATTCATTGATGTGTTAAACGAAAACCTCAACTATTTTTCACCACAAAACTATTTAAATTACAAAATTTATACTTTTTTCCCCTCTGTCCGTCAGGGTCTCTCTTTCCCTTCGTCGATCGCTTTTATTTGCTCGAATATGAATTTTATTGATTTTTGATAGAGTCTAACCACAAATGTATTTAAAAAAAATTATACACGCCACAATCAAACAAACTGGACACAATGTTGGATTGGGTGATGCCAGCAGCGGAACCATTGACGAGCACGAGGTGGAGGACCATGCCGCCACCACTCTTCGACAGAAATAGGAAATATGGTTAGTTATCATAACATGAAATATTATTTTAGTAAACAAATTTAATGCGATTTAATATTTATGCTATGCAGCGTTTTCTATGTTAGATGGTGTCCAGCAAATTCGCTATTTATACAGATGCGCTGTAAATCGGAGTGTGTGTGCGTGCGTTTGTTACAAATTGCTTTTGCTGATAAATATTATTTAAGGTCTTGTTATTTATTTTTGTTCAATTAAATTGTATTCCATAAATTTGATGTTTCCAAAGGGCAATGCAAGAGGCCATAAGCCTGTGGAAAACCACAAAATGTCCTTCCTAATTAAGCAATCCCGGAAGTCTTTACATTTTCTTATCCATATATATAAACGAGTAGTGAAATAACTGAATGACTGAGAACCAACGCCCAGACGTAACGGCTGGAGCTAGAATCTTAAAATTTTGCACAAGGGTCAGTTTTGGGGAGTAGGCATGTAAAAAGGCTGGGTACAATAAGTACAAAATGTACTAAAAATTTTATACTTTGTATTGGAAAAACGGAATGAGCTAGAATTCTGAAATTTGTAATGAGAGTCACCGATAGAAGGATATAGTACAGATGTACCAAAGGGTTTTTGGGCATTCGAGATTTAAGCTAACGAAAAGTTCTAAAATGGTAATAAACATCTAAAATGTTACCATTTGGTACGATGTGAATGGATGGAGTTAAAAACTTGAAATTTGGCATGTGAATAAAGGATGGAAGTAAGTTTGATATATGAAGGAGGTTTTGGAATTTGGAACAGTTTGGCTAATGGTGAATGACAATTTTGTATTGGGATCCCTGTTGGTGGTAGGTTTGTGATAAAGAGGTGCTTTTGGAAATACAGAGTGAGATGAAAAAACTGCAACCAACTTCAGACTGCTGTCATTTCTAAGACACTCGTCCGACAGCTGTTAAAATTATTCCAGTGACAGCTCATTATATTGTTTACAAGCGTACAAAAGCATTTTGGTGAGAATTGTCCAGAAAAAAGTTATTCGTGATGGAATTCAAGCGTGATAGTGTGATTTCTTTATATTTGGCTGGAAAACCACAAGTGGCTATCGTTAAATGTGAATAAATATTTTGTGTCTCGTTACCGTGCTACTGGTAGCGTAGCCCCACGACAAGGAAGTGGACGGAAGAAAACAGCAACATCAGCAGAAATGATTCGAAAAGTATAGAAGCGACTTGATCGAAACCCGCGTCGCAGTGGCCGATAAATGGCTCGTGAGCTGAACGTATCGCAATTTTCCATTCGGCAAATATTGAAAAATGAGCTGGCAGTAAAGCCTTTGAAATTCCAAAAAGTGCACGAACTTACACCGCAACAGAAAGAAAATAGATTAAATGGAGATAAAAAATTGTCGAAAGTGGTGAACTGCCGAATTTGGCTTTCACCGATGAGAAAACATTTGTTGTGCAGCAGTTTGTAAACAAACAAAATGATCGTGTTTACTTGCCAAAGAGGTCAGCTAAAAATGTACACCTTCGGTTGGCCACCAGAACTCAAGGTCTCAGCACCATCGCACTCAGCACTCGTCACTCAAGAATGGTTACAAAACGAGGTTCATCGTTTCATTTCCAGCGCACAAAGGCCACCAAAATCTCCGGATAACAAATCCTTTGGACTAATGTGTCTGAAGTATTTTAGAAAGCAAGGTTGACACTAAAAAATATCAAAGTATCGATCACCTTAAGCAAGCGCTAGGCCGAGAATGGGCCAAAATACCGCAGGGCAGCATTCGGGCAGCGTGTGACGGATTCATTAGCGGTTTGAAGGCCATAATTCGTGCCGAAGGTGACCAATTCGAACAAATCTAAACTTATTCAAAAATTTGATACTCTTTCCGACATTTGTTGCTTTCATTCGTTTCTATGGCCGTTAGAAGGCCATAATTCGTGCTAAAGGTGACCAATTCGAACAAATCTAAACTTATTCTAAAATTCGATGCTATATCCGACATTTTTTGCTTTCATTCAATAAAATTTAAAAATATAAAAATTATGGCGTTTGACTTTTTTTCTTATCCTTTATATATACTTTGTTGGGTCTGATATATGTAATTCGAGGAGTTACAAACGTAATGACAAAGTTAATATACTTCCATAGTATGGTGGAAGGTATAAACTCCTATAAAACGCATACTCAAATTTTAGACATTTTTCGAAATTTATCATTTATTGATCTAATAGTACATACTTAAAAACGCTCAAAAATTGTGAATCTTGAAGCTTGAGAATCGAATACATAGTTCCGCAACTTTCAGATTTTTTTGAAAGAGAGGTTTGATTATTAAGGTTTAGACCCGATCAAGTCTCACATTCTCAACATTTTACAATGTAATATTTGAACAAGTTAAAAAGCAGTAAGTTCGGTCGGGCCGAACTTTGAATACCCTCCACCATTTGGAACGAATTTTAAAATTTTCAAAAATCATAATTCTTAAAAAATTCTGTTAAAATTTTAAAAATACCGAATATAGCCGTTATATTGAGGTCTATACGACGTGAACCTACATAGGCATTGTTTGTCATAAGCCATTACCATATTCAAATTCGAAACTTGAAATAAACGATGAATAATGCAGCTAAAATCGTCAAAATATCGTATATAGGGAGGTACCGTTATATAGGAGCTGTGCGAAGACCTGAACCAGCATAGACAATTTTCTGTCACAGGCTGTAGCATCCATTACGAACTTCAAATACGACATCTCAAATAATTTCGATGAGTTTTGTACCTAAACTCGTCAAAATACCGGATATAGGGAGGTACTGATATATGGGCCCTATACGAAGACCTGGACCTGCATAGACAATTTTCTGTCACAGACTGTAGTTCCCATTACGAACTTCAAATAGCAAATTTGAAAAAAAAGAGAATTACGGTGAATAATGTCGCTAAAATCATCAAAATACCGAATATCGGGAGGTACCGTTATATGGGGCCTATATGAAGACGTGAACCTGCATAGACAATTTTCTGTCTTAGGCTGTTGTATCTATTTCGAACTTCAAACGCCAAATTTGAAACAATTCCGGTGAATAAGGTCGCTAAAATCATCAAAATACCGAATATCTGGAGGTATTTATATATGGGGGCTATATGAAAACTTAGACCTACATGGCCCACTTACGAACTTAACCTGCCTACTGGAAAAATAAACATGTGTGCAAAATTTTTCTTTGAGGTCAATGAATTGCAATGCGATTGATTTCCCGCAGCGTTGAATTAAAAGTCAAAACTTGTTGCTAACTGTTGTTGTGGGGGCCATAAACTGTTGCCGTGCCTTCTAAATATTATCTAGAAAGATAAATAACCCTGAATTTATTAGAACTATATTTAGCATGAAAAGATGTAACTTTTTATTGGCTATTTGTTTAAAAGGGTTTATGATGTTTGGCTTTCTTATAAATGTACTGCAAAATAAGATAACAATTTTTTTTATATAAAAGATGGGAATCGGGATTCGAATCAGTTCAGTTTTCTGTGCAAACGCATCGTTGACAGAATGAAAAGTGTTACAGTGATAGCTATAGCATTTTGCATGGCCGCTGTGGCTCTGGAATCAGTACGAGCTGTTCCAACATTGCAACGTGGTTTTGATGGTGGTGTTTTTTACATTGAAATAGATCAGAATGTAAGTTCCTTGTCATTTGATTTGAGATTTGAGTGATATTTAAATAATACATTTCTGGTGTTTCTCTCTTTCAGTACAATTGGTTTGAGGCAGCACACGAATGCGCTCGAAAGGGACTGCAACTTCTTGAAATACCCGACGGTAACAAGAATGCCGTTGTAGTCGATGCACTGAAGTCATACGTTGGTATAACATACATTCCGAGATTAAAGCTAGAATTGATCTCAAAAATTGTTCTCTCAAAATTTAGGAAACCCCAGGGATTTTTGGTTAGGAGCTAATGATGAATATAACAGAGTCAAGGACCCAAATCGTCCATTCTACTGGTCATCGAAGGGTGGTCGTGTTAACTACTCTAATTTTGCTAAAGGAGAACCAAAAAATATGAACAGTAATGAACATTGCTTGCACCTTTTGGCTAATGCAGCTGGGTTCCAATGGAACGACAAGGACTGTGCTGCTAAACATGGATTTATTTGCGAAGCAAAGGCATAAATTGGAATTTGCTCTCACAATTGCTTGCAAAAATTTCAAAGTAAATAAAATATAAGAGAAGTATTATTGAAATAATTAAAAAACATTGTAATTCTGCATTCAAAAAAATTGTATTCATTTTTTTCAATTCGAAATATATCTTAGAATGGTAGGTGGATAGACCCATAATTCCTTTTGATTATCTGCATAGAATCACATTCTGAGTCGATTTATGCATGTCCGTACGTCTATCTGTCCATATATTATTATAAACAAAGCACGTGTCGCATTTATTGCCCGATCCAGATGAAATTTTGCACAAGTGATTTGTTTGACCCAAGGAAGACTCCCATAGAAATTGATAATATTATCGGTCAAAATTGAGATATATCTCCCATATATATCTTCGTACGATTTGCCTTTTATTGTGCGCCAAACGTGTAATATCCGCCCAAGTGGTATGGAATTTTGCATATATAACCAATTTGTCTGTCCGTCTGTCTGTCTGTTGAAATCACTATACATCCCACATTATTTGACGTAGAACCTCAAAATTTTGCAGAATAATTTGTATTGTGCCTAGGATGGTTGGTATTAAAAATGAGATATATCCGCCCACGTTGTGGTATAGTTCCCATATAACGGTTGATCATAATGGGTTCCAGCTCCGGTGGCAAAACATTGCATGTATAGGTCCACGATTTGGTATAGCCCCCACATAATGGTACCTCCCGATATGCGGTATTTTGATGGTTTTCGTTACATTTTTTCACGGATTTGTCTTAAAACTGGTATTTGTTGGTAATAATTGGTTCTGGCTGCGGTGGCGAAACATTGTATGTTTGTATACATTTTCAATACCAAAAGTCCTGCAGACATAGTATACAATTGAGTTAAATTTTATCAACCTACTTCATTTCGTTCGGAAGCTAGAGTTATTTCCACAGACGGACAGATGGATAGACGGACGGACATTGATAAATCGATTTAGAATTTTATTATTATCAAGAATATATTTACTTTTTGGGGTCTAAAATGTAAATTTCGAAGTGTTACAAGCGGAATGACAAACTTACTATGGTGGAGGGTATAAAAATGTAGACCAAACTATTACACGTTTTGTTAGCAGTAGCATTGCCCAAGAAACTAAAATGAACAAATTATAGTGTCTTTAGACTTTTTTGTCAATATCGTTACATTAAAGTCACGACATTAATAAATTTTGGTAACATAAGTCTGGACGACATTATATGTTACAATGAATACCTGGAAATCCTTCGTCCTTGGTTTTTTTTTCGTCATTGTACTTTTTGCACACACTTTAAGGATATAAATATTCCTTAAGGACATGTTGTTGTTGTTTTTATTTTTCAGTTTTTTTTTTATGGAGTATAAATCAATGGCAAACCTACGCATACTATGTTCCTGCGTATACGGTGTATACATAAAAAATTTCACGGTCGAGGAGGTACCCATACATGCATACAAGTTTGTTGTTTGACGTAATTTAACAACAGTGATGAAGATGGTCTGGGGTCTTTACGTAAACAGTGTTTATCTTTACATCTTGAGTTAAAGACTCAATATTAGTATAACCTTCATGTCATGTCGTCTTCGAATAAAATATGAGTTAAAAATCATAGGTATGAGCCTCATGCATCAAACACATTTTATATTTACGATAATATCGATGTAACTGGTTCGCTACAAATCAATAGATTGTGAGATAAATACCACCAGCAAATGGTGGTATAGACCCCAATATAACGGTAACTCCCGGTATTTGTATGATTTTAACTGCATCATTTATCGTTTTTATGCCCTCCACCATTCTATGGAGGGTATATTAGCTTTGTGATTCCGTTTATAACTCCTCGAAATATTCATGATAGACCCTATTTATAAATATATATTCTGGATCAGCGTAAAAATCCAAGACGATTTAGCAATGCCCGTCTGTTTATTTTAATCACGCTTCTTTCAGTTGGCAGGTTAAGTTTATAAATGGACCATGTAGGTCCACGTCTTCGTATAGCCCCCATATAACGGTACCTCATTTTAGTCAGTATTTTGATGATTTTTCAAATTTCGTATTTGAAAATCTTAATGGTTTTTATATTTAAAGGGTATTTTTTCGGAATTTGTTGACATTTTCTCCCAAATGGTGGAGGGTATTAAAAGTTCGGCCCGTCCGAACCTACCCTTTCTTATTTATTTATTTAATTTTTATTTTTTTTATCCTGACCCGGCCGGACTTACTGGGCGAGAATAAAAAACTGCAACAAAGTCAAACTCCACACTTTTTACACTTTTTTTAATTTTATTAAATGAAAGCAAAAAATGTTCGATTTGGTCACCTTTGGCACGAATTATGGCCTTCAAACGGCCAATCAAACCGTCACACGCTGCCCAAATGTTGCTTTGCGGTATTTTGCTTCAGGTGATCGACACTTTGGTATTTTTAGTGCCAACATTGCTCCCAACCTTGCAATAGTCCAACGGATTGGTATACGCAGATTTTGGTAGCTATTGTGCGCTGGAAATGAAGCGGGGAACCTAATTTTGTAACCATTCTTGGATGACGAGTGCTGAGTACGATAGAGCTGAGTCCCGTTGGAATGTCCAAGGTCTGTGGCCAAAATGTTTGCGTGCCCAAGGCTTCAATACACCCTCCAGAATATTTTTGCGATAATATTCGGCATTTATTCTAATACCACGGTCGATTAATACCAGCGGAGAGCAACCATCGGCTGTTATGGCGGCCCACTCTTTTACCATGGCCGGCACTTGAGTTCTGGTGGCGAACCGAAGGTGCACATTTTCAGATGACTCAGTTGGTAAGTAAACACGATCATTTTGTTTGGTTACGATTTTTATGGCTTAACTTGTTCGATGCCAAAGATGTTGTTTAACAGATGATGTTGCACTGATTTGCTTGTTCTTACTCGGGAGCGAAACTTGCTAGCAAGCAGCATTGCTCGAAGAGCGGGAGCGTTTTTACAGAGTGTACTCTTTACTTTTTTGTTTTGTGTGGCAGCGCTCCCGAGTCTCTGCTGATTAAAAAAATAGAGTGGAAGCAGAATCGAACAAAAACTAAAAGAGTGCTCGGCAAGAGTAGGATATGACCGAATTTCAACGAATTTTTCTCCCACTCAAGTAGTACCCTAATTTGTTGTATATTGACAGTCCATGTAAGCAAAAAAAAAGAACCTTGCTAAAAAAACAGTCCATATTGGCCCAAGTTCTGGTATTTGGTTTATGTATCGGTACCTCCCAATATTCGTTACTTTTAAGTTTTCGTACAGCCCCCATACAGCAGAACCTCTAGATATTTATTACTTGAATTGTTGATAAACATATTAATTGTAATTGTATTCAATTTTGTAGCTAGAATTCGCAGAAAATAGAGTTTCATGTTTTCGTATAGCCCACATGTAACGCAACCTCCATCAGGACTATTCTGTAAATTTTATAGATTGAGAAAAAATTAAGTTTTTTTAAATATAAACAATTAGTAAAGTTGTTTAAAAGTCATCTACGGGTGTATGATACTTTGACGATTTAAACCAAATTTGAAATAGAATTGTTAAAATTTGATATCTGATAATAAACATTCATACATGTCTACATTTTAGTACAACCCCCATATAACGAAACCTACAGATATTTACTATTTATTTCGCATTTATATTTTTCTGCTAATTTTTTTTTTTTTTTTTTGGAAATTTGATATTGCAAATTTTCACAAATTGTTCGAATACTGGATCTCAGAACTTGTCAAAATATTTAATTTTGGTCCGGAAAAGTTTAAAAACTTTTTACTTGCCTTATTTTTTGTTAGCTACGTTTCTTTATAAAAGTTATTTAAATTTTCTTAAAATTTCACATTCGCCACCACATTGTGAACCGCTTCGCTTCACTGTATTCTCATATATTAATAGATACAATATTTATTCATGTCGCTCAGCTACGGGTGATTAATCAATGAAGATGTATTTTACTGACACTTTTATAGACCTATTGGGTTAATTTAAGCACATTACTGTCGGCATGGTACCGTGGCTGCCTAATGGTATATGGTGTTTCTGCGCAGACTGGATGCGGATGTATGGGTTTTGTTTATGATATATGACGCAATGTTGTACAATCACACCATTTAACCTCACACCATTTTTGCGTAAGGCAGAAGCGTGTTCGATGCTGTGCATTCCTTATGCGTTTATTGTTGAAGATAAATGAAGTGGCGCGTGGTTGTTGTCTTGACATTTTGTTGGATTTTTAAGTAAAATAGTATAATAAAATTAGGTAGCAGTTTAGAAGCATTGGCGCGTAAAATTTTATAAATGAGACAAATACCGAATGGCGGATAAGCAAAGGAAAGAAATTTAATTAAATGAAAGAAATGTACAATTTGCATGAATTTATTTTACTCAATGATTCCAAACCAAAGCTAAACAGTTGGGAAATGTGGCCCTACCTCCGTGAAATTTTATATATGTATAGATATAATAATAGAAATATTGTCTTACATTCATTGTAAAAATTCCAATATATATATCAATAATTAAAAAATTGAAAATAAGTTATTTATTCGTCTCTTAAGTTAGTTTTTGTATATGGAGGATATATTATGCTTGTCATTCCGGGTTACAAACCTCGTGTTACAAACCTCGAAATACACATTTTAGACCCCACAGAGTATATATATTCTTGACCAGCATAAAATTCTATGTTGATTTAGCGATGTCCGTACGCCTGTGGAAACCACTACAGCTTCCGAACGAATTGAAGTAGATTGATAAAATTTTACTCTAATGTATGTTATGTCTGCAGGACTTTTGGTATTGCAAATGGACCATGTAGGTCCACGTTTTGGTATAGCCCCCATATAACGGTTCGGATATTCGGTATTTTGTTGATTTTACCCACGTTATTCACCGGGATTGTTTCAAATTTGGTATTTGAAGTTCGTAATGGATACTATAACCTAAGACAGAAAATCGTCTATGCAGGTAAAGCCCGTAAAGCCCTCATATAACGGTACCTCCCGATATTCGGTATTTTAAGGATTTTAGCGGCATTTTTCACCGGAATTGTTTCAAATTTGATATTTGAAGTTAGCAATGGATACTACAGCCTAAAACAGAAAATTTTCTGTGCAGGTCCACATCTTCGTATAGCCCCCATATAACGGTACCGTCCGTAATTCGGCATTTTGATGATTTTAGCGAATTTATTCACCGGAATTTTTTCAAATTTGGTATTTGAAGTCCGTAATGGATACTACAGCCTACGACGGGAGATTTTCTGTGCATGTCCGCGTCTTCGTATAGCCCCCAAATAACGGTACCTCCCGATATTATATATTTTGATGATTTAAGCGATATTATTCACCGGAATTATTTCAAATTTGGCATTTAAAATTCGTAATGGATACTACAGCCTATGACAGGAGATTGTCTGTGCAGGTCCACGTCTTCTTATAAGCCCCATATACCGGCAGCTCACGATATTCGGTATTTTGATGATTTTATCTACATTATTACCGATTTTTTTTTAAGTTTTGCATTTGAATATTGTAATGGCTTATGACAAATGTTACCTATGCAGGTTCATGTCGTCATATAGGCCCTATTATAAAAGCTACATTCGGTATTTTTAAGATTTTAAAAGAATTTTTAATGGATTATATTGTTTTTGAAAATTGCCAAATTTGTTCCAAATGGTGGAGGGTATTTAAATTCGGCCCGGCTGAACTTACAGCTTTTTTAATTGTTTCTATTTTTGTTTTTATCAAATTTCTGACTCAGATTTAAGCAGGTATATTAAAGACTAAAACAAAGATTCATTCACATTCAAATGTCTCAACGACATATCAAGAAGCTTTTATATGCATGCAGTTTATTTACGTAGCTACCTCTTAACTGACAGAAATTTAAATTTATTTCAATTGGAAAGTCGTTGGGAGACTAGGTTTTTCTCTGTGTTTTTTTTTTTTTTTTCTGTAGATACTTCTTTGGACAAACAACAACATAAAATTTAATTTAATTTTACAATCTTAAGCCAGTGGTAATTTCAATAAAATGTTATGGTGAACGTCTAGACTGAAATTAAATATCAACATTGCGAAATAAATTGAGCAACATTTTTAAATTTAAATGGACTTTGATAAAATGTATTTGTCTTATTTTAAGGAGACTCTTGACTATTTACATGTTTTACATTTCGCCCATTATTTCTGTTTATTTTAGTCAAACACTTATGCATAATAAGGCGTAAGATATCAATCATTTAATAGATTCTTTTCTTGCTATGCAAACAATTGTCAATGGGAAAACATCAGTGGAGAAGGGGGGAAATATGTATAGCAAATATTTGCTAAAAATTAATTTGATTGTGTACGTATGTATATATGTAAGTATTATTGAATGTATTTATTAATCTTTTTATATTTTTAATCCTCAAATAATATGTTTTCCAAAAAAAAAATGTTTTTTTTTTTTCATTGATTTCAAATAAAGACAGAAGTATTCCCTCCCCATTTAAATATACAAATGAATTTGCAAAGTCCTTAGCCATATGGCTACATAAGGTATATCATCATAGGCCTTCTCATTTGATAGGGCTGGACCAAATCCGCCCGTCTGTCTGTCTGTCTGGCTGGGAAATGGGCAATATCGATCCACTCCTTCTGGTACCTTCCACACAAAATGTCAACATTTTCAAAGAAAATAATTTACTACATAGAAAGCTTTTGCTCCAACTTTGCAAATTCTAATCTTTACGTCAGTGACAGGTCAGGTGCGAAAAAGGATAATACCCATCGAGTATCTCCCCCACAAAGGGTCAACATTTTGAATAAACAAAACTCTTATAAAATGTGATGTAAGGGCCTGATTGTCTCCAAATTACACACATCAAAATATTTTTGTAAAAATAACTCCTTCTGGTATGTAATATAGAGTTCCCACTGTATCATTCTTGTAACAGCTTGTAAAGCTGTTATTAGTTGTGACGCTGTTATTAACCGACAGACATATTCGTGCTGTTACACATATTTTGTCTTTGCCCCTCTTTTGTCAGTGGTGAAATCCGCATGGATGAATATGCAAACTAAACCTATGAGCTAAGACTGTGTGAATGTAAACGAAGGTAATCACTAATAAGTTATGCCCACCCACTAACAGACCTGTAGTAGCCTAGAGCATAGCCGTCGGACGCAGGCTTCAGAAGTTCCCGGTTCGATTCCTACCTCAAGCAAAATGATTTATCTTGGTTATTTTTTTTATTTATTTATTTTTTTTTTTTTTGGTTTTTAAATGAGAAACGCAGAAACAGTTTGGTATTTCATTGCTTGAATCAAGAACATCTAGCCTTTCATCTTGCAAAAGTTACATACAAAATTGCGTCAGTAAACTTCTTACCGCAACATTTTATAAGTAATTTGTGCGAACTATAAATCGATTAAGTATAAGATTATTAAAACTCCTTCCACATTGCAAGGTGAATCTATGGAAAGTCACGAATAACTCGATAAAAATTTATAATCAAAGAATAGAAGGGCACCGCAGGGGTAAAAACTAGTCGATCAATACCAATATTCCATCGCCTCATTTTTGTATGTTACAAGCAACAACCAAAAACCTGATTGTCTGCTAATCCATAAAACAGCCTAATGCATATCATCACTTTTTATTAGGTAGAAGGGGTAGCAAGAGGAATGTAATGTTATTTTTGTAGCTAAGATCAATTTGTAGTACGAGAGCTTCATCTGAAATGAGTGGTGAATTTTGTCTGCTTTGATCAAGAACGGCTTCGTATACATTAAACATTGGCAAATCTTTCTTTTTACATTTTTTACCCTGAGCTGTTCACTACAATCACGCAGAAAACTTTGGTCGATATTCGTTTTGATATGAAAAAAAAAACATTGTGACGTAAAGTGTTAACAAATTTTAATATTGAAAAAGTTATCTCAAACAATTGAATTTAATTGCGATAAGTAAAGGAAATTTGCATAAAAGACGGCACCAGCTCAAACGTTATACTTTACGTCCAAGAATTGTGGCCTGAACAAAGAAGTAGTTCCTAAGCTAACCTTGTTTCTCCAAGATTATCGGAGACAGTTGGGCAATAAGAACGTAATATCCTCTCCCGCTTCAAAAAGATGAAAACACCAGCTTGCTGTCCATGATTCATCATTGTCTAAATTCACCCACCATCTAAACTATTCCTTGGCTACCTTGAATATTTCTCCATCATTATCAAAATCAGAGGATCTTATCAACAATTTGTACGTCATCCTATCGTCAAGCGCAAAACCGCTCTCTAAGTCGTGGAAGCAGTGACATTTAGTTTTAGTAACGGCAACAATTTTAGCTAAAATTTCGTTGGGAGCTTTGGAAAGAAAATCAACATGTAAAAAAATCACAATTCTGTGAATTCAAGCTAAATTATACCCATATATTTCAGCAACATTATCAACTACATTCATTATAATTTTAAAGGTTACATCACGTTTAAAGCATAACCTCAAATTGCTGAGCTATCCTGATCTACAAGGCCTTGTCGACAGCAGAACCCTCAACAATATTTTGGTAAGTGGAGTTTTTGCTCAATATATGAATATCAATTGATAAATAACTGAGATATACTTTATAATTTCGCTTGATAATTGATTAGAAATAATTTTTAAATTAATTTCATTGCTACCTTAAAGAAACTTAATCAAAAGGTAATCCATACCTAAATTGTGTTAAAACTTATTTTGTTTATCAGCCTAAAATTGTTTGCCTCGCTTCTTAATTACAGTACTTAAAAAAATGCAGAAATAATTAAGTATTAGACAATTTGACTTTCTTTGTCACCACAAAAATAATACAAACCCATAAATAGATGAAAATTATAATATACTACTAAATAATAACGCCTATTAGCATATAAGAAAGCAATTATATTATGAAAAAACAAAAAGTTCCCTAATATGTCTTAAGCAAAGGGCATCAATACTTTTCGCTTAGTTATGTTATATTAGTGCATATACATACATATACATTATAATATTTGATGTTAAGCATTGCAACATGTATGGTGTTCGAATCATACCGATATTCTTGAAACCAGTTTATACATTAACAGAACCCTGAAATAAACTCTGTATCTACATGAATTTTAACATGAACGCTTAAGGCATTTATTTCTAAAGGGGAATGTGAGGAGTGGAAATGTTATTAACATAACTATGTATGGGATCTTTTATTTAACAGTAAACGGCCAAAAGATCATGGAAGGGATAGGGTACAGAGGCCTGCGGATCAATAACACCAGATCCAAATAGATTACATTGAGTTGTTGTGATTGATACTTTTTTTATATACATCCAAATGGGGTTTTATTTTTTACATGGATGTTGCCATTTTCTAACGTAGCTTCAATAATTAGTCTGATGTGTTAGAACACAGTTTTTACCTCGGGAGTCTGATAAAATAATTTGTTTATGTGCTGATTGTACTCCTTGTGTTTAGAATGACAAGAACCCACCCCATACCCGACTGCTAGCTAAAATAAATGGCTCCCACCGTCACTTTTAAACATATATATATAAAATTTACGGACTTTAACATCTTCCAATACAATCATAGTCTCAACGGTTGTTTTTTTTTTTTTCATATAGAACTCGAAAAATAAATAATTCAATTTTAAACATGACATAACCATTGAACATTACATAAATTGGCGCCCAACGTGGGGCAAGAATTCGTTGGAATTTTCCAGCATATTTTTGCTTCAAAATTATTAATTTTTTTTTAAATTTCATTTAAATAATTTTCGGAAAAATCTGGGGAAATACCCCAACTTTTTGAGAATATTTATATAACCATCTCTGGATTTTCAATATTCTGATGGTTTCGGAATATATGACCGAGATACTGTTATATGATTATAGCTCGAGGTTGGAAACATTTCTTCACTTATTTTCTCAACTAAATATACATAGTAGTTTGTTAGGTGGTTAACATAAATTGTAGCTTGTTTAGGTATCAGTTCCCTGGGTTCTGGTGGAACCACTTTATTAGAGCACCCAGATGCCTTGTAAAGTCCCTAGAATTCAGGCGGTGAAGAAATAATTCTGGTTTACGAGCGCAGCTTATTTTCTACCAAAAAAAAAAAACAAATATCTATACAATAGCCCAGTTTTGTATTATATCAATCTCAAAGGCCACTCAATGTCACACATTTCCATCTCTCTAAATTCCCCAATGTGATTTTTTTCATAACAAAAAAAAAAAAAAAAAAAAAAAAAACAATTCACCCAACGTTTTTTATTAAACACGTCAGTTTTACTCTAATATAAATCAATACTGTTAAAAACTTAAAATCGTTTGTGGTTATAAACCTATAGTCAGAAAAAATGACACAGAGAACTCCGCCTACATCGGTAGCTTCTGAGCTTGGAGCCCAGTCCCTCAATTTCACATCAAATGAAGATCAGTGTACGATTTGTGATCAAGTTTTATTATATGAATCACAAGAATGTTATATTATTTCCACTTGTGATCATATTTTTCATCGGCAATGTGTGGAACAATCGCTATCCTCCTCTTCGGAGTGTCCACATTGCAAAATTCCATGCGAACTTTCAGATTTAAGAAAATACAATCAAAGCGAAAATGCTTTATTCGAGAACCACCAAGATGAACCTATTAAAAAACCACGTAATCCGCCTAAACGAGGAAAGATTCGTGGAGCATTATCTTTCCGACCAAACACAAGAAGTATAAGTAAAACCTTATCTGCTAACATCCTCAATAATCAGGGAAATACGCCTTGTTCGAATGACCGTAGTTTGCTGGACATTGGGATACCAAGTTCTCCATTACCTCCGAGAGATTATTCTTCTTCACACAACAAAACCGTAATAGAACAACCTGTTCAAAATACTATAGAAATTGATTACTCTCGAATTAATAGTATGATCGAGAGCAATATATCTAAAATTCTGGCGAATTTGAATTTATCATCAAATTCTCAACCCAATGGTCCAATAATATCGTCAAATTCACAGCAACCAAAAACCAAATGTCCCGGAAGAAGTCAGGAAACCCCTTCGCTTGTAGGAAACCCCTCACACGTATCCATTCACAATAATAACGACTCCAATTGGCGTCCGGAAAAAATTACAGCCATAGTGCAAAACTGGAATGTCAAATTTGACGGTTCTAGTTCAGGCCTCACAGTAGACGAATTCCTATATAGAATAAAATCGTTGACTGCTGAACAACTCGACAATAATTTTAAGATTATTTGCAAGAATCTTCCAGTGTTATTGACTGGCAAGGCAATAGAATGGTATTGGAGATATCACAAGCAGGTGGACTCCATTCATTGGGATTCCTTCTGTGCCGCTCTTAAATGTCAATACAAGGATATGAGATCGAGTTTTGATATTAAGGAAGAAATTCGATCGAGGAAAATGAAACCTGGAGAGACATTTGAAATGTTCTACGATGCTGTAAGTACGCTAGTAGATAGACTTTCGCAGCCAATGCCTGAAGAGGAATTGGTGGAAATACTGTTGAGAAATTTGAGGCCAGAAATACGCCATGAAATATCGTGGATATCGAAAATCCGGCAGATATAACTACAGAATCGAACACAGATTCTAATATCCATGCTATCAGCCACAACAATAACATACCCAAATGCTGGAATTGTGAAGAGGTTGGACATTTTTGGGACGATTGCTTGCGAGATCGCACTATATTTTGCTATGGCTGCGGCACAAAAAATGTTTACAAGCCTCAATGTTCTCGTTGTGCAAACAGAAAATTATCTACTTCAAAAAACTTATTGAGTCAAAATCCCCCCCAGAATCGTCAATAACCCTCTCAGATGCACTCCCTGTAAATGCAGTAACTCCTAATATAACTCATCCTGTTGAAATACTACCTCGTCAGTCTGATGATAACCCAGGTGTCCTTAAAAGGTTATATCCTATTAAACCTTATCATGAAAGATGGAAAGAATATGCTCTTAAAAGAACGCAGTTATTTGGAGTTTGTGAGCTATTACAAAAACGGCCTAAAAGATCAACCCTGAGGCTGAGAAAATATTATAAAAAACGTAAAGAAGCTCGTAAATGTGTAATTTCTTCTATAACACATAACTCCAAGGACAAAAGGTATTATGCTTTCATTACTTTTTTGAACTTTTCTGAATACGGATTATTGGATACAGGGGCCAATATATCCTGTATTGGTTCTAATCTAGCATTGACTGACTTTTCCAATTTTAAGCAATTTTTTCCCACAAAATCGTTCGTTAAAACAGCCGATGGTACTGTCCAACAAACACTCGGATTTCTAGAAGTAGAGGTCTCATTTCGAGATCAGACAAAACGTTTAAAATTCCTAATAGTTCCAAAAATTACTCAAAGAGTAATTTTAGGACTAGATTTTTGGAAAGCCTTTAATTTAGCCGCCGACGTTTTCCATTCAGCATTCATATCGGAGGGTGATATACTTTCAAACCCCACAATTGCTGCCACTAATATTGCATTCAACTCAGAATTCGACAACCTAAGTACCATTAACGATAATGACAATGTAAAATATCCCTTAACATTTACCCAAATCACTCAGTTAAGAGCCATTATAAAATTATTCCCCGATTTTTCTGAACAAGGATTGGGAAGAACTAAACTGATAGAGCACGATATTGACGTAGGAGACTCTCGACCAGTTAAACAACGGTTCTATCCAGTTTCTCCAGCAGTGGAGAAACTGATGTTTCAAGAGATTGACCGGATGTTGGCCCTAGGGGTCATAGAACCGTCATCTTCTTCATGGTCCTCCCCGATGCGTCTCGTTCTGAAGCCAAATAAGGTTCGGCTTTGTTTGGATGCTAGACGTCTCAATCAAGCCACAAAGAAAGATGCTTACCCCCTACCAAGCATCGAAGGTATTTTTGCTCGCCTCCCCAAAGCCAATATTATAACTAAATTGGACTTGAAGGACGCATATTGGCAAATAGGCTTGTCAGAAACATCGAAGGCCCTAACGGCATTCACGATACCAGGTCGTCCGTTGTATCAGTTTGTCGTAATGCCTTTTGGTCTGTGCAACGCGCCACAGACAATGTGCCGTCTTATGGATCGAATCATACCGCCAGACCTTAAGAATTGCGTCTTTGGATATCTCGACGACTTGATAATCATATCTGAAGACTTCCCTACCCACATCTCCATTATGGTTCGTATCGCTGAAGAGTTTAGAAAGGCAAATCTAACCCTCAATATCGATAAATGCCAATTTTGCGTAACCCAGGTGAAATACCTTGGGTATGTAATCGGTCATGGGGGTATACGAACTGACCCCGATAAAGTACTCTCCATTACAAATTGGCCCATACCCAAAACAATTAAACAAGTGCGAGGTTTCTTAGGTTTGGCTGGGTGGTACAGGCGTTTTATTGAAAACTTCTCAACATTGACCTTTCCAATCACAGAGACTTTGTCTTCAAAAAGAAAGTTTAATTGGACAAAGGAGGCTCAAGCGGCTTTTGATGAGGTCAAGAAGCGGCTGACCACCGCCCCAGTCCTAGCCAATCCCGATTTTCATAAAAAGTTCTATTTACATTGCGACGCTTCTGACTTTGGGATCGGAGCGGTGCTGGTCCAAATCGACGATGAAGGACAGGAAAGGCCCATTGCCTTCATGTCAAAAAAATTAAATACCTCTCAACGTAACTACAGCGTTACTGAGAGAGAGTGTTTAGCGGCAATTGAGGCTATAAAACGGTTCCGTTGCTACTTAGAGTTGCAGGAGTTTGAAGTTGTAACTGACCATGCTTCTCTTCAGTGGCTTATGAAACAGTCCGATCTTACTGGGAGGCTAGCCCGTTGGGTATTCAAATTACAACCCTATTCTTTTACGATTAGCCACCGTAAAGGGAAGGATCATATAGTGCCTGATGCATTGTCGAGAATACCAATTGAAGAGATATCTAGCGTGGAATCGGTGGAACCAGAAATAGATTTATCTTCTAGTTGTTTTGATGATCCAGACTATATTAATCTAAAAACTAAAATTAATGAAAATATACAAAAATATCCGGATCTTAAAATTTTGGATAAATTTATTTATATCAGAACGGATCACTACTCTGGAGACCCTTCACAAGAAGAAAAATCTTGGAAACTGTGGGTACCTCTTAATTTAAGAAAATCAGTTATTTCTAGAGCGCATATTTCACCAATCACTGCCCATGGCGGAATGGGTAAGACCGTCGATCTGATTCGGCGTAATTTTTACTGGCCTGGTTTAGTGTCCGACGTCCGAAAATATGTAGAGCAGTGCGAAGTATGCAAAGGGTCCAAACACCCAAATACTATCCTTCGTCCGGAAATGGGAAAACCTGTAGCAATTGTACGACCATTCCAACGGATGTATGTGGATATCCTAGGTCCATACCCAAGGTCAAAGAGTGGTTACATTGGCTTGTTAATAGTTTTGGACCATCTTACCAAATTTCATTGGTTATGTCCGTTGAAAAAGTTTGCATCGAAGCCCATTCAAGAATTCCTACTCAAAGACATTTTTCATGTTTTTGGGGTGCCCGAATATATTGTGAGTGACAATGGCTCCCAATTTAAATCGAACGATTTCAACTCTTTCCTTACCAAACTTGGTATAACGCATGTGTATACTGCATTATACTCACCACAAGCCAACGCGTCGGAAAGAGTGAATCGTTCTATTATTGCAGGCATTCGTTCATACCTGAAAAGTGACCATAAAATGTGGGACGAGCATATAAGCTCCATAAGTTGCGCCCTAAGAAATTCACTACACAGCACTATTAAATGCTCCCCATATTTTGCCGCTTTTGGGTTTCATATGATTACCCATGGCGATTCATATAAGTTGTTAAGAAATGTAAATCTGTTAGACGAACCTACTATATCTTTAAATAGGGAAGACCAGTTGGCACTACTACGAAAAGAAATCAGGAAGAACATCTTAGTTGGCCATGATATCAATAAAAGGCACTACGATCTTAGAACCAGACCAACAACTTACAATGAGGGACAAATTGTTTATCGTCGGAACTTTGCCCAGAGTAATGCTATAAATCATTTTAACGCCAAGTTAGCACCAGTGTTCATTAAAGCTAAAGTGCTATCCAAAATTGGAAATAACTACTACAAACTTCAGGATATAGAATCTACGGCTACAGGCACCTATCACGGCAAAGATATTAGGACCTAATAACATGTATCTCCTGTTAATATTTTCATAAATTTATGAATATTACCAGGTTTGTAATATAGAGTTCCCACTGTATCATTCTTGTAACAGCTTGTAAAGCTGTTATTAGTTGTGACGCTGTTATTAACCGACAGACATATTCGTGCTGTTACACATATTTTGTCTTTGCCCCTCTTTTGTCAGTGGTGAAATCCGCATGGATGAATATGCAAACTAAACCTATGAGCTAAGACTGTGTGAATGTAAACGAAGGTAATCACTAATAAGTTATGCCCACCCACTAACAGACCTGTAGTAGCCTAGAGCATAGCCGTCGGACGCAGGCTTCAGAAGTTCCCGGTTCGATTCCTACCTCAAGCAAAATGATTTATCTTGGTTATTTTTTTTATTTATTTATTTTTTTTTTTTTTTGGTTTTTAAATGAGAAACGCAGAAACAGTTTGGTATTTCATTGCTTGAATCAAGAACATCTAGCCTTTCATCTTGCAAAAGTTACATACAAAATTGCGTCAGTAAACTTCTTACCGCAACATTTTATAAGGAATTTGTGCGAACTATAAATCGATTAAGTATAAGATTATTAAAACTCCTTCCACATTGCAAGGTGAATCTATGGAAAGTCACGAATAACTCGATAAAAATTTATAATCAAAGAATAGAAGGGCACCGCAGGGGTAAAAACTAGTCGATCAATACCAATATTCCATCGCCTCATTTTTGTATGTTACAAGCAACAACCAAAAACCTGATTGTCTGCTAATCCATAAAACAGCCTAATGCATATCATCACTTTTTATTAGGTAGAAGGGGTAGCAAGAGGAATGTAATGTTATTTTTGTAGCTAAGATCAATTTGTAGTACGAGAGCTTCATCTGAAATGAGTGGTGAATTTTGTCTGCTTTGATCAAGAACGGCTTCGTATACATTAAACATTGGCAAATCTTTCTTTTTACATTTTTTACCCTGAGCTGTTCACTACAATCACGCAGAAAACTTTGGTCGATATTCGTTTTGATATGAAAAAAAAAAAAAAAAAACATTGTGACGTAAAGTGTTAACAAATTTTAATATTGAAAAAGTTATCTCAAACAATTGAATTTAATTGCGATAAGTAAAGGAAATTTGCATAAAAGACGGCACCAGCTCAAAACGTTATACTTTACGTCCAAGAATTGTGGCCTGAACAAAGAAGTAGTTCCTAAGCTAACCTTGTTTCTCCAAGATTATCGGAGACAGTTGGGCAATAAGAACGTAATATCCTCTCCCGCTTCAAAAGATGAAAACACCAGCTTGCTGTCCATGATTCATCATTGTCTAAATTCACCCACCATCTAAACTATTCCTTGGCTACCTTGAATATTTCTCCATCATTATCAAAATCAGAGGATCTTATCAACAATTTGTACGTCATCCTATCGTCAAGCGCAAAACCGCTCTCTAAGTCGTGGAAGCAGTGACATTTAGTTTTAGTAACGGCAACAATTTTAGCTAAAATTTCGTTGGGAGCTTTGGAAAGAAAATCAACATGTAAAAAAATCACAATTCTGTGAATTCAAGCTAAATTATACCCATATATTTCAGCAACATTATCAACTACATTCATTATAATTTTAAAGGTTACATCACGTTTAAAGCATAACCTCAAATTGCTGAGCTATCCTGATCTACAAGGCCTTGTCGACAGCAGAACCCTCAACAATATTTTGGTAAGTGGAGTTTTTGCTCAATATATGAATATCAATTGATAAATAACTGAGATATACTTTATAATTTCGCTTGATAATTGATTAGAAATAATTTTTAAATTAATTTCATTGCTACCTTAAAGAAACTTAATCAAAAGGTAATCCATACCTAAATTGTGTTAAAACTTATTTTGTTTATCAGCCTAAAATTGTTTGCCTCGCTTCTTAATTACAGTACTTAAAAAAATGCAGAAATAATTAAGTATTAGACAATTTGACTTTCTTTGTCACCACAAAAATAATACAAACCCATAAATAGATGAAAATTATAATATACTACTAAATAATAACGCCTATTAGCATATAAGAAAGCAATTATATTATGAAAAAACAAAAAGTTCCCTAATATGTCTTAAGCAAAGGGCATCAATACTTTTCGCTTAGTTATGTTATATTAGTGCATATACATACATATACATTATAATATTTGATGTTAAGCATTGCAACATGTATGGTGTTCGAATCATACCGATATTCTTGAAACCAGTTTATACATTAACAGAACCCTGAAATAAACTCTGTATCTACATGAATTTTAACATGAACGCTTAAGGCATTTATTTCTAAAGGGGAATGTGAGGAGTGGAAATGTTATTAACATAACTATGTATGGGATCTTTTATTTAACAGTAAACGGCCAAAAGATCATGGAAGGGATAGGGTACAGAGGCCTGCGGATCAATAACACCAGATCCAAATAGATTACATTGAGTTGTTGTGATTGATACTTTTTTTATATACATCCAAATGGGGTTTTATTTTTTACATGGATGTTGCCATTTTCTAACGTAGCTTCAATAATTAGTCTGATGTGTTAGAACACAGTTTTTACCTCGGGAGTCTGATAAAATAATTTGTTTATGTGCTGATTGTACTCCTTGTGTTTAGAATGACAAGAACCCACCCCATACCCGACTGCTAGCTAAAATAAATGGCTCCCACCGTCACTTTTAAACATATATATATAAAATTTACGGACTTTAACATCTTCCAATACAATCATAGTCTCAACGGTTGTTTTTTTTTTCATATAGAACTCGAAAAATAAATAATTCAATTTTAAACATGACATAACCATTGAACATTACAGGTACCTCCCCAAAAGGGGGTCAAAATTTGGAATAATTATGTATCTCATAAAATGCCAAATAAGCTCCCAATTGTCTTCAGCTTTCACATATCCCAATATCTATATTAACATAATATAATGTGTGAAGTCGAAATGTATCGGTCTACTCATTCTGATATCTTCCCCACAAAGGTTCAACATTTTGAATATCCACGAAATTAAAATCGAAATTCCATTCAGTCTTAGCACATATTAATATTTCCATCGACACAAGATATGTTATTAATATGGTAATATACCCTCCACCATTTGAACCAAATTTAAAAATTTTCACAAAGAATCCGTTAAAAATTCTTTTTAAATCTTAAAAATACCGAATATTGCAAGTATATTGAGGTCTATACGAAGACGTGGACCTGCATAGGCAACTTTTGTCACAAGCCATTGCAATATTCAAATACGAAACTTGAAAGAAAAAAATTCTGTGAATAATTTAGCTATAATCGTCAAAATATAGGGAGATAACGTTATATCGGGGCTATACGAAGAACTGGACCTGCATAGACATTTTTCTGTCACAGGCTGTTGTACATATAAGGAACTTCAAATAGGAAATTTCAAACAATTTTTGTTAATACTGTACCTTAAATCGTCAAAATACCAAATATGGGGAGGTACTGATATATGGGGCCTATACGAAGACCTAACCCCACAATTTTCTGTAAAAGACTGTAGTTCCCATTACTAATTCTAAATTCGAAGCAACTCCCTTTAATATTGTCGCTAGACTCATCAAAATATCGAACATGGGGAATTACCGTTATATGGAGACTATACGAAGACGTGGGCCTGCCTACGCAATTTTTTGTCATAAGTTGTAGAACACATTACGCGTTCTAAATACGAAATTTGAAACAACTCCGTTGAATATTGTCTCTAAAATCGTCAAAATATCGAACATCGCGCGGTACCGTTGGCTATACGAATCGTAGACTTATATAGACATTTCTCTCAGAAGTACTCAGAAGGAACTCCTTTTATGGACAGACAATTTCATTGAAAAATTTGGCCACAATCATCAAAATACCGAAAGTCGGGCGGTACCGTTTAGGGGGGGAGGGGGGGATTATACGATATCGTGAACCGATATAGCCCATCTTCGAACTTGACCTGCCTGCAAACAAAAGATTGACCTGTGCAAAATTTTAGATTGCTATCTATATTCGTTTTGACTCTAGCGTTATTACAACAGACGGACGAATTGACAGGGCAAAATCGTCTTGGAATTTTACGCTGATCAAAAATATATATACGTTGTCATGTCTAAAATTATTATTTGGACCAGTTACAAATCGAATGACGTACTTAATATACCCTCCTTACTAGAAGGTATAAATAAATCGGGCCATTTCTTCTGGTAACTCCCCCATATAGGATTTAAGATTTTGAAAATCAAAACGCTCAAAAAAAAAAACAAAATATGCATCCAACTCTCTTCAAATTTCACACAGACAAACATTTTTGCTAACACAAGACCTGTTCTGAAGATGATATATATCTGAGAATCTCTTCTGATACCTCACCCACAAAGGGACAAAATTTTAAATTCTTTTTATCTTTTATAACTTGCCACACAAGTCAGCGATTCTTAACAACATGCTATATCTAAATATTTTTTTCAACCAGAATCCTAAGAAGAATATGGAATATGATTTCGCATAAATTCGAGTCTTTTCTAATTTTGCCCATACCAATATTTTTATCTGTATTAGATGAAGTATGAAAATGGAATACTTCGGTCGAGTATATCTACTACCTCAGGCTCATTTTAACATTTTTTAAAAATTAACACATATCTCATATAAAATGAAGTAAGTAACCAATATAGTCCAAAGGTGACACGTCACAATATTTATATCATATTTATTTTGGTCCGATACAAAATGGACAATATTGGACCATTTCTTAGGAATCTACTCCATAGAGGGTCAACTATTTGAACAATCATAACAGAAGTCAAAATATATTTAAATAATCGAACATTGGCTGAGGGTATAGATCTGTCGGCAAAACCGACTGATACTTTTTAACTTGCTTTAGGGAAATTGTTAAAGGAAATCATATTGCATTTGAAATTGAAATCGAGGTATATAGGGGGGCCGAAACGTGGAACAACATGGTCTATATTTTGAACAAATGATTTAAAATGAAAAAGCTCTATTCTAAATTCTGCGAAGGCTATGTATACAATGGGTTCTAAAAAAAAGGTTGGCCTGGGAACCGTTTTGGGAATTTTTTTTTGGGATACCAACCGAATACTACCACCTCCACTTGGAATTTCCTATCCCCAGAAGATTATGTAATTTAAGGAGATATATAAAAAATAACAAGAATTTGATTAGCCTCTACAATATCTATCTCCCAATCATCTTCCATAAAATAGACACATTTCCCTAATAACCACCAAAGGGCTATTCTTATTCACAAACATATCAAACGTATAGCTTTGGATTACCTTTTGACAATATTTCGATTTTGACTTATATATTTATTATTGTTATTAAGTTATAAATCAATAAACATAAAATACAAAAATAAAAAAAACAGAACCATAGACGACTGGTTTTTGGAAGAATAAAACATGAAAACCATATAAACCCCACACAAAAATAGAATTTATGTAAATGCGTAACATAAACTTTTAAATTGAAAAAGAGCAACAACAACCAAAAATACAAGAAAAATAAAAAAGTAATTTTTATTATGATTTATCATGCCCTTATCACCTCATTCTCTACGGTTATGATAGGGGAGGGCTATGCACATCCATATATGAATTGTGAATATTATCACGAACACATACGCACATAAAAAAAACATTTGAGTGTATTTTGGGTTGTCTTTGCCCCACTTTTGGAAAAAAGGGATGTCTTTTTCTGCATCTTTTTTTTTTGTTTGGTACCATATTGTGGCAGAATTGAGTCATACATTCAATATTTTCTTATTGAATTTAAGTGTATTTGAGTATTCTTTATGTGAATGAACTCTTAAACATAAAAAGGTCATAAGTAAAAAAGGTAAAAAAAAATATGAAGAAAAGGATTGATGTCGTGCCGAGTCGACGGAATGGTACTCTAAACATTTTTTTGGCAAAATATTAATACTGGCGTAAAGCCCAATTTTCAAATACGAATCCAACGTTTTTTAAAACTATGCACTGGACCTGAAATTAAAACTTTAAATTTAAAAAAATCTCAAAAAATGCCGACTTATGTAAGGGCTTCCCCCTAATTTGTTATATACCCTCAGCCATATGACTACGTATACAGGGTGAGATGAAAAAATTTCAACCAAATTCAGACTGCTGTCATTTCTAAGCCACTCGTCCGGCAGCTGTTAAAATTATTCCAGTGACAGCTCATTATATTGTTGTCTCATGAGCTGTACATATTGCAATATTCCATTCGGCAAATATTGAAAAACAAACTCGGGGTAAAGCCATTGAAATTCCAAAATGTACAAGAACTTAAACCGCAACATAAATAAATTAGACTCAAAAGAGGTAAAGAGTTGTTTCTCTATGCTATTTCCGATTTTTTTTGCCTTCATTAAATAAAGTTTAAAAAAAGTAAAAACTATGGCGTTTGACTTTGTTGCAGTTTTTTATATCACCATGTATATCATTTGACGTGCCTCATCGAAAAAAAAAAAACGATTATAGACCCCAGACCTTTTTGGACCAAATCCTTTTAAGGACTCTTAGAGTCGATCTAGCGATGTCCGTTAGTTCGTCTGTCTGTCTGGTGCGTGGTCCAAACTTGGTACATCGTAATATTATTAGGAAACTTAGATAAAGTTCGGATATGGGCATTATCCACTCCTTCTTCACCTCCCCCACAAAATGTCGAAATATTCAACGAATATATTTGATTGCAAAGAAAGGTTTCACTGATTTTTTTCCAATTTTGCAAACCCTAATATTTGCATCAGTGATGGGTCAGGTGCGAAAATGGACAATATCGATCCACTCCATCAAGTACCTCCCCCACAACTGGTCAAAATTTTGAATAATTATAACTTTTATAAAATGTGATGTGTGTAATTTGAAGACAATCGGACTCTTGATTGTCTTCAAATTACACATATCTCAATATAATTATTAGCGCAAAGTCTGGTGTAAAGATGGAATACTTCTGGTACCTCCCCAACAAAGGGTCAACATTTTGAATAACCAAAACGATTTTAAAATCCGAAATATGCATCCGGTTCTCTTCATACTTCACTCATCCCATTATTTCTACAATCACAAGATCTGCATGAAGATAGCATATATTGGTCCACTCCTTCTGATACGAGTACCTCCCCCACAAATGGGCAAAATGTTAAATATCCATGAAGCTGATAAAACGCAAAACTAAAACCCGATTCCATTCAGATTTTCAATATTTTCAGCAACACAAGTTAAGTTATAAAGATGGTAGAAATCAGACCATTTCTTCTGGTACCTCCCCTATACAGGGTTCATGATTTTTAAACAAAACGTTCAAAGAAAGCGAAATAGTAATTCAACTCTCTGCAAATTTTACACCGACAAACATTTTTGTAAACACAAGATCTCTTGCTAATATAATAAACATTTTTCGAACCCCTTCTGGTACCTCAACCACAAAGGGTCAACATTTGATCTGTCGTAACTTGCGATACAAATCAAAGATTCTTTAAAAATTGCTATATCTAAATATAACTCTTCCAGAGGCCTGAGATGAGTATGGAAATTATGATTCCGTATAAAATGGATATAATTATTCGATTTTCTTGTGATTTTGTCCATACCAATATTTTTATCTGCATTAGGTGAAGTATGTAAATGGACTAAAAGGACGGTCTAGTATATCTGGTACCACAAGCTTATTTAAACATTTTCTAAAAATTATCACATATCCTATATAAAGTGATGGAGGTAATCAATATAGGCCAAATCTGTCACAATATTTATATCACATTTTTTTAAGTCCGATACGAAATGGACTATATTGGCCCATTCCTTCGGAATCTACTCTATAGAAGGTCAACAATTCGAAAAATCATAACAAAAGTAAAAATATATTTAAATAATCAAACATCTGTCGGCAAAACTTGTTTTTTGAAAATATCGCCATTTTGAGTGGGAGGTACCAGAAGGAGAGAACTTATATTGCCCATCTCCGAACTCGATCTAAGTTTGATAATAATATTACGAAGTACTAATTTTGGACCAAAGCGTATATTCCCTTCGAGAGTTATCGTGCTCACAGACTTCAAATGTCCTGAATCGGATTTTAGTCGAAATAGACTTAGGGTTATTTCGGTGAGGCACGTTTTGGCCGTATTAAATTATATATACCCTCTCTAGCCATATAACTGAGGGCTTAATAAAGAATTGGCTATAAAATGGCCGACTTGCCATTTTTTCGCATCTCAATCTACTTTTTACCTTTTTTGTCATTTTTTTCCGTTTATTAGATTATTTATGAATTGGAAAGGGTTCCTTTGTTTGGTATTGGACTTTCAAAAATAGATAACAACAGCCCTCCAAAAAATGAAGTGTTTCCCTTTTGTTTTTCCACTCAAGGATACATCGACTTCAAAATTCACACACACACGCGCACACTTACCAACAGACATTGTGGTGGTTAAAAAAGTCCCCATAAGTGGACTGTCTGAATATCCTTTTTCCTCCGTTTTTTTTTTTTTTTTTTTTTTTTTTTTTTGTTAAACTTTTCTTAGAAGACCCAGCATGTGGTAGAAATGTGCTTCTGGGGGAGAGGAAGGGTCAAGCAACATGTGCTAGTTAGTAACAATGTTGTAAATAATAAATTGTAGATCTTCCCTTTATCCTTCTTCTTCGTCTTTTTGTAAAATCATTTGTTGTATCGTTTGGAAAATAAATGTATCGTATTCATATTTGGAAAATTTGTATCTATTATTGATAAATATATTATTTTAGATCTTACTAATCGTAAATCAAATTTTTGGACAAAATGTACAATACACTTACATGTATTATGGATATGTATTTATGTTATGGTTATGAATATTTCATACAATTTGAGAGATGAAATGTGTAAAGTAGAGTAATATGTTATGGCATTTCATGGGAATAGATAATTTCAAATCTTTAGTTAAGGGGCATTACAAGGGTAAATGTGCAAGAGGCCAGGACATGATGTGGTTGGAATATAAATTTTATTTAAAATTTGATCTTATGCGTTTTTAACCCAAATATGGTAAAACCAAAGAATAGTGGAATAACTGACTGACTGCCTGAGAATAAACGTCCAGACAAAACCGCTGAATCTGAAATCTTGACATTTTGCTCGAGGGTCAGTCTTGGTGAGTAGGCGTGTGATGAGGCGGGGTTTCTGGAAAATGAGTACGAAAAGTACTAAATACTTAAAACAATACTTTGTATTGGACAAACGGAATGAGCTAGAATTCTGAAATTTGGGATGGGAGACACTGATGGAGTGCAAGATAGATGTACCAAAGGGTTTATGGAAATCGAACTTTAAAAAGTCCTAAAATATTACTGAACTTCTAAAATGGTACCATTTGGTATTATGTAAACGGATAGAGCTAAAAACTTGAAATTTGGTATGAGAATCAAGATTGGAAAGTAAGTTTGAAGTGGGGTTTTGAAAATGTGCACTAAGTGAGCGAACTGTACTAAATGGTACTAAATTTGGAACAATCTGGGTGAACGGATGAAGCTGGAATTGTAAAATTTTGTATTGAAATCCTTGTCGGTCGGAGTTTTCTTATAAAGGGAAAATTTTTGAAAACTTGTATTAAAAATGTACGAAAAGTACTAAATAGTGCTAAATTTGATACAATTTGTTATTGGGTGAACAGATAGTTAAAACATTCTTGTTTTAACTATCGGATGAACGGATGAATCCAGAATTCTAAAATTTTGTATTAGAGTCCTCGTTGGTGGTAATTTTATTATAAAAAGGATGGTTTGGAATTGTGTACTAAGAGGGCACGAAAGTTACTAAATATTACTATATTTGGTGTTGGTTAAACAGATAGTGCTTGAAATCTGAAAAATTGTACGAAAAGTACTGAATGGTACTATATTTGGTATTGGGTGAAGGGGCAGCAAAGAAACAGTGCAATTTCATAATTTTGTTCACAAAATACTGAATGGTACTAAATTGGGTATTTATTTATTGAAGGAATAGATTTGGAATCCAGAAATTTGCTATTGAGGTTTCTGTTATTATCTGGGATTGAGATCTGGAGGTGATTTTGCAAGTGAGTGTTATATTTGTACGATAAGTATTAAATATTACTAAATTTGGTATTGGGTTATGATAGAGCTGTTATTCTGAAATTTTGATATTGCATTCAATTTTGGTGTCTGGGGTTTACATATGGAGTGTTGAAATATTTTTGAAAAGAAAATTTGATCCATTTGGTCTATTGTGCAATGGTTTTACTAATATCCTCTTCGATTAAATTCAAATTGGTAGAATTTGAGGACATTTAGTGGTAAAAGGAAAACATGTGTCTTTTGATACAAAGCTTGTAAAGCCCGAACATATCTCAGATCTTATCACTATTTTTATAAACCCATCCATATGGATAGAGAGAGTACATATCATTTAATACGGGCGAAAGTTGCCTCTTCGAAATGACAGTTTTAGACCCTACGTCTATTTGGGCCCAATCCGTTTCAGGACATTTGGAGTCGATCTAGTTATTTCCGTCCGTTCGCCTATCTGACTGGCTGGTGCGCACGATAACTCTCGAAGGCAGTATCCGATTTGATCCAAACCTGATACAACGCAATATTATTATCAAACGTAGATCGAGTTCGGAGATGGGCTATATAATTTCACTACTTCTGGTATCTCCCCCCACAAAAGGTCGAAAAAATAAAAAAAATTTTACTACACTAACGAGAAAGGATAATCAGATTTTGTTCCAACTTTGCAAATCCTAATATTTGCATCAGTGTTAGGTTAGGTACGAAAATGGTCCACTTCATCAAGTACCTCCCCTACAAAGCGTCAACATTTTGAACAATTATAACTCTTATAGAATGTGATGTAGGAGTCCGATTGTCTTCAAATTACACACATCACAATATTTATATTTACCTGCCCCACAAAGGGTCACAATTTTATATATACACGAAATTATAATCCAATTCCAATCAAACTTGGTACATGTCAATATTTCACAGGGTTCAAGATTTTGAAAAGCCACCCGCTCAAAGAACGCAATATTAGTATCAAACTCTCTTCAAATTTCACACTAAAATTTTATGCTCACACAAGATATTTTGGGAAAATGATATATATCTGCGTATGCCTTCTGGTACCTCACCCACCAAGGGTTATAATGCTCAATACTTTTATCGGTCATAATCATATCACTTGCAACTTGCTATATCTTAATATTTCTCTCAGCCAGAATTCTGAGATGAATATGGAATTTATGATTTCGGATAAAATTGGATACAAATGTTCGATTTTCTTATAATTTTGCCCATACGAATATTTTATTTGTATCAGATGAAGTATTAAATGGAATGCTTCGGACGACTATATCTGGTACCTCAGGCACATTTTAACATTTTCTAAAAAATTCTACATTTCTCATATAAAGTGAAGGAAGTAACCAATATAGTCCAAACCTGACATGTTGCAATATTTATATCATATTTATTTCGGTCCGATACGAAATTGACAATATTGGCCCAATTCTTTGGAACCTGCTCCATAGAGGGTCAACGATTTAAATAATCATAACAGAAGTCAAAATATATTTAAATAATCAAACATGGGCTGAGGGTATACATCTGTCCACTAAACCGACTAATACTCTACAATTTGTTTTATATTCAAACTAACCATTTCCCTATCATTCACCACAAATTACAATGATTGCCCACAAAACTCAAGTATTGAGTCGTTTCAATTAAAAAATGCGGTTTAATTATTTGTTTGTAATAATTTTTGTTTGTTTTTATTATTTTTATTTCTTTGATGTACATATCAGTGAATATGACTGATGTTGTCTCTCTCTTTTATAAACATTTGTTGTAATTTTGTTACAATGATTTTTTTTTGTTATTTAATTTTTTGTATGTTTTTTTTTTTTTTTCTTTCTATTTGTACAAAACCAACACCAATTGCGTGTTGTTGTGCTGCCGTTGTTGCGGTTGTCCTTTTAATTCTTGTTTACACATTTATCGGTCCGGCCACTATTCAAATTTGTTGATGTATTTTTTTCAGTTGTTTTTGTTTATTATTTTTATAGTTTGTATAATTTTTAATTATTAACCATTAAAAATTGTTACATTGTTATATTTGGAGTTCGTTTTTTATAATTAATTATATTTAAAGCTTAAAAATGTAATTGGTTTTTGATGTTTTCTTTGTGTTGGTAGTTTTGTATATATATAGTTATTGGTTTATTTTTTAAATATATAAAGGGAAGTTTTTTTGTATAGAGTAATTCGAGCTTCATATTAATATTAAACAAATATAGGGGTCTTTTTAAAAAATAATTAATAATAAATACATGAAATATATATGTGAATTAATTATTAAAAAATAATCAGCAATATATATACCATGAGAAATACAATATTGGGAAAAATTGTGTATGATCCAAAAAAATACAAAAATTAAATTTTGAGTTGTGTAAACAAGTCCTAATTGAAACGTGGCTTGAATAAAAACTCAATACAGAAAGTAATAATTCATAAAGTTCAAATTTAAAAAAAAAAAGTCTTAAGAATATTAACTATGAAATAGGTTCACTTCAAACTAAAATTTCTAATTAAAATTAAAAATAGCATTTTAAACATGTATTTCAGAGTAGCAATAAAAATTCTGAATATGTGTAAATAAAAATGTACTTCATAATCAATATTTAATATAGCATTTAACACAAATTAAGTGAATTTGTAATTCTTGTTGTATCTTGTTATTGGAATTTGCGTATTAAAATCTTATCTAATTATTTCTATATATATATTGTGCTTAGCCAAATTTTAACCGAACTTTATTTACAAATATATATTTGTACATAATATTGTGTTAATAAAACATTAATAAGTTTAAACTTGTCTAACTACACTTACGTTTGATTATTATTGTATTTATAACTATTGTATTTTACAACTATATTACAAAATGTCTAAGTATTTATTTGAATTCGTAAATTCAGTTAAACGAAACGTTGTTTTTATAAAAAAACAACAATAATGGGATTTTGCCTGACGATTTTGCAACAACAAAATACTATGGTATCCCAAACAAGCAAGCCAAACACTGTTCTGAAAATTTTTATAGCAAAAATTAAGCAAAACAATTTTTCTGTTATTATGTAATAAAAATTAATAATAAAATTAAAGTAACCCCTTTTGACGTTAACAAAGACCACTTGATTCCAAATAATAAGCATCAACCCCATTCTAATTTGTGTTGAACTTTTTGTTAGGAGGAAATCCGTACTTAATGCAACATATTTGTAGCATACTTTCAGGAGGAATTTTAAGAACTATATTAACAGGGTGCCTCCTCTTTTTTTATCAAAATACAGAAAAGAAAAGCTATAGGTAGGATCACACAGAGCGAACAGGTATTTAATTCAAACTAGTTTTACAATATCCACTCAACAAAATTACATATTCATTCATAGGTAAACTTGTGTTCACCTTACACGTATTTATTTGACACATTTTTGGTGTTAAAACCATTATCAAACTGTATCAAGCTTGGTAGAAGAATTCAGGTAGTCGCATCGACTCAGCTGCTGGCCAATGAACTATCAAACCAATTTTGAAATTGAAAACTTTGAATGAAAAATTATTCAAATTCGTTGAAATGGTTGAAAAATATATGTAAACATATGTACTTATTTTTGAAAACAAATTATATTATATATTTACCCATGTCTGTTTCGAAATTCCTAATTACAATGTTGCAATGTTTACGCTACTTATATATATATATATATATATATATATATATATATATATATATATATATATATATATATATATATATATATATATATATATATATATATATATATATATATATATATATATATATAGATCGAGGAAAAAAATTGCTCTGTTCCAGAATCTGCCAGAATCTACTATTTTTGCATTTTTTTAGATATCATAAAGGGAAATTTGTTTATCGTAGAAAAAATTTGCTCGTATTGTAACAGAGCTCTTCAAACAATTGAAATGAACCTGTTTTGTGACCACTTGTTGAATGTGCAAAGCTTTTTGTTAATATATTTAGTGTCCTTATCGGTTATCTAGATCCAGGCATAGACCCGGTTCTTGAACTCTTACATTTAGTTCAAAAATCCGGGTATCGCTCCTACAACAAAAGAGTAATTTAAAGAAGATGAATAATCGTAATCTGATATATAATAACAATGATGTGCATAACCAAATTGAGAGCGATTGTATGAGCGTAACGGAGAATTCACCATTAAAAATCGCTGAAGAGAATACACCTATATCCTGTGCCGGTTTTCTTAAATTATTTTTATTTATTTTCTCATTTTTATGTCATCTTCTTTAATATTATGGCATTACTTAAAATTCGAGATAAAGTACACAAATTTTCAACTTCCCCACTATGGTAGAATTTTTTGTACGGATGTTTTACAAAAACACGCCAGGACCATATCTCAATATCTACCAACTAAAAACGTTGTAAAAGTGGATCATTTTCAAATTTCCAATTACAAACATTCATTTTTTTTCATCCACTCCTATTAAAAAAAATATATATAAATAAATAAATTGTTCTATTGTCAATGTTGCAAATATTCAACTTTGAAATTTTGTACGCCCGAAAAACATGTGTTTTACTTATATGGTGAAAAGCATCAACTAAGTACGTCCGGTTATAGGTAACGCTGTTAAAAACAATTCAAAATATTGTTTTGCTTCGACAAAACAGCCGATGGCTTGGAGAATTGTTCAGGGGGGCATATGTTTATTTTTTGGCAGTCTTCTTGCTACTCTCACTCTCTCAGAAATTGTTGCAGGAAATTACCTATATATTTGTAAGTTTAATGGAATGAAATAACATTTGTTTGCAAAAAAATTTAAAAAGAGCTCATTTGGAATGTAATGTCACACAACAAATTTTATTACAGATATCATTGTAATAATAACAGAACATAAAATGCATCGTTATCTTGGCGTCAAACATTCAACAATACTGAATTTGTTTTTTTTTTTTTTCAATTTTGTTGAAATAACCACAAGCACAATGTTTTGAAAAGCTATCGACATTTTGTCTCAATATTTACAGAATAACACAATGGATAAACAATTTGAAGCGTAGGCAAATTTGTTGAACGACCGATCAATAAAAGCTTCAGAATCGATCTACTGATACCTTTAACAATTTATAAATAATAACTGCCTAAAAGTATGCTTCATTATTTATTTTTCAGATCATTCATGTCTGCCGAAAATGCTCACACAAGTGATGACATTTAGTAAGCACCACACTCCTACATGATGGACCAGCAAAGTCGAATTGGCAATGTCTGTTGTAAATCCAGAAGAAGAATTTGAAACAACTCTGGTGAATAATGTCGCTTAAATCCTCAAAATACCAAATATTTGGAGCTACCGTTGTATGGAGGCTATACGAAGACGTGGACCTGTATATGCAATTTTTTCTCATAGGCTGTAGTACCCATTAAGAATTCTGAGTACGAAACTTGAAAAAACTCCGGTGAATAATGCCTCTAAAATTGTCAAAAAATTGAATGCCGGGGGGTGCCGTTGTATGTAGGCTATACGATATCGTGGATCTATATCGACATTTCTCTTCCAGGGGGTAAAGTGCTTAGAAAGAACATCTAGTATGGATTTTAGACAATTCAGTTGAAAAGTTTAGCTAAAATCATCAAAATACCCAATATAGGAAAGTGCCGTTATATGGGGGATATATCGTGGACTTTTATAGAAAATACTCTTCCAGGAGGTAACTCCTTCTCAGAAGGAACTCCTTTTCAATTCAGATAGAAGGGAACACTTTTTCAGTTTTTGATGGGTACTAAACTCTTTAACTTAAGTCATTTGACTTTATATAGTCCAGGCTTTGGTATAGACCGAGTAATATTTCTCCATATTATGATTTTTAAGATTTTTTAAATACGCAACCAGTACATCTCTATAACATTTAATTTAATCCCATGTTATCACAAATTCCACTTTACCAAAGAAATGATTTTTACTCACACTCCAACAAAAAATATAATTTCTGTCTTTTAATGTGTCTTTTAGAAAAATAAAAACAATTTCTTAATGATTTTCTTTTGAGATTATCTCATCCAATTATAATTTTTATTCGAGTTTTGTTTTTATATAAAGAGATACATCAGTAATTAAATTCTACAAATAAATGTGTGTGTGATAGAAATAACATAATAAGACCCCTCAAGGGTGCTTGTTGAAAAATGTTTTATAAATTAGAAAAAAATATATAATTGTTTCCCTTTTATGATATTTGCTGTTTGTTTGTGTATGGGTGTGGCTATCGTGTTCGAACATTGACAAATAGAGGGGAATTTATAAAATAAACAAAAAACAATTTTTTTCAACATATGTATACATAAAATAAGACACTATTCAAAGCAAAGGAAACATTTTACTACATTAAACAAAAAAATTGCATGTAAAACAATAATAAAAAAGACATCAAAAAGTTTTCGGAAATATTAAAATCATTTTTTTTGTAATCAAATAATAAAATGTGTAATAAACAAAAAAATAAAATTTTATGTTTAGATTCTTGAAAATAATTGAGATTTGCAAAAACAATTATATTCATGTTTGTGTTATAAAATTCAAGTGGACAAAAAAAATTAAATTGAATGCTCTATTAATTATTATTGTTATTATACCGATTATTAGCTAATTTATTTATTTATTAAAAAAAGAAACAAAAAAAATCAAATTATTAATTATTCTATATTAATTTTTTAAGCTTAGAGCTGTTACAATTAATTTTTCAATTTCCGTATTAATATTAGTTTTTTTGTAGATTTTCTGTTTTGTTGTTTGTTTTTTTTTGTTTTCGTTTTTTTTTTTTCATTTATATAATAAGGTACAATTTTCTTTTTACAAAATTTACAATTAATCAATTTTCTTCCATTTATGATTTTCTTATTTTGCTTGTTTTGTTTTCACAGGTTCTTGGTTTTTTGTATGGGATTTTCAGTGCAGCATTTTAGTGTATTGCCCATTTCTATGTTCTTTGCGTTTTATCTTCGGAACTACTGGATGACATTTGACGCAATGATGATGATGAGGTCTTCTTAAGGGGCACTCTCACAAATGTGTGCAGTTCATTTTCTTCCCCCTGAGACGACGACGGCATCGTTTGTCGCTGCTGGTTTCGTTGTTTTCTATCTATGTTAATTTTTGTATTTTTATCAAATAATTCTAAATCGTCTAAATCTCCGTCATCATCATCATCTTCAGCAAGAGTTGGCGTTTGAGTTTGGCATTGCTGCAAATCTCTTTCATAGACTTCTTCCTCATCTTCTTCTTCTTCGTCGTAATAATCGACCACTGCTTCATCTTCGTCGTCTTCATCTTCGACGTCTTCATCATCGATATTGGCCTCGGCATCGACTTTAAGTAATGTACTAGAGGAAGTTATACGATTTCTTCTGCGATTATTGGTGGGTACTTTGTTATAGCGTATAGTTTTACGTGCTGCCGCCTGATTGCTTGAACGCTGAAATTGAAAAAAAGATAAAGTTTCATGTCATTAGATATATATTTTTGATTAATATGTAAAGAAATCATAAAAAATATTTAAAATTCGGCGAGAGGCATGAAGAATTCTCAATTTCGTACTTTGTCAATTTAGTTTATCTGCCATTAACGAAAGCGTATTTTTTAGATATAAATACAAATATACATTTCTAAACGATACAAAAGGAATAATCCATCATATCACGGGCCATATAAAATAAGTAAAGTCTAATAAAACGGATTACATCAATCCCAATGAAAAAATATCCCCACTGCCTTAAATAAAACATTTCTAAAGATAATAAAAAACAACAAGAAAAAAAGCAAAAAGTTCGGCCGGGACGAACTTTGAGTATCCTGCACCATTTGGAACCAATTTGGAAATTTAAAAAAAAGAAAGAGAAATAAAAAATATTATCCCTTAGAAATTTTGTAAAAATCTTAAAAATACCAAAAATAGGGCGTTACCTTTTTAATGAGGTCTATGCGAAGACGTGGTCCTGCAAAGGCAACTTTCGTCATAAGCCATTACAATATTCAAATACGAAAATTAAAAAATCCGGTGAATAATGTTACTAGAATCATAAAATCGGGGCTATACGAAGACCTGGACCTGCATAGACAATTCTCTGTCACAGCCTGTAGTACCTATCAGGAACTTCAAATACGAAACTTGAAACAACTACGGTGATTATTGTACCTGAAATCGTCAAAATACCGAATGTAGGGTAGTACTTATATATCGAGGCCTATACGAAGACTTGGACCTGCATAGACAATTTTCTGTCATAGGCTGTAGTACCCATTAAGAATTCTAAATACGAAATTTGAAACAATTCCGGTGAATAATGTTGCTGAACTCATGAAAATACCGAATATGGAGAGGTACAGTTATATGAGGGCTATACGAAGTCGTAGACCTGCACAGACAATTTTCTGTCATAGGCTGTAGAATCTATTACGAAATTCAAATACCAAATTAGAAACAATTCCGGTGAATAATGTCGCTAAAATCATCAAAATACCGAATATCATGAGGTACCGTTATATAGGGGCTATACGAGGACGTGAACCTGCACAGGCTATTTTCTGTCATAGGATGTAGTACCCCTTAAGAATTCTAAATACGAAACTTGAAACAACTCCGGATATTAACGTCGATAAAATCATCAAAATACCAAATATACCGTACCGGGGCCTGCATACGCAATTTTTTGTCATAGGCTGTAGTAATCATTAGGAATTCTAAATACGAAACTTGAAACAATTCCGGTGATTAATGTCGCTAAAATCATCGAAATATCGAATATCGGGGGGTACCGTTGACCTATACGATATCGTGGACCTATATCGATATTTCTCTTCCAGGGGGTAAAGTGCTCAGAAAGAACTTCTAGTGTGGATTTTTAGGCAATTCTATTGAAAATGTAGCTAAAATCATAAAAATACGGAATATATGGAGGGGTATCGTTATATGGGGGATATACAATATCGTGGACCGATATAGCCTATATTCGAACTTCGACCGTGAGTGCAGACAAAAAACTGATATGTGCAAAATTTTAGCTTCCTATCTTTATTCGTTTTGACTGTAGGCTCCAATCATCAAAATACCGAATTCCGGAGGGGGTGTCATGTGGGGGCTATACAATATCGTTTGCCGATATAGCCCATCTTTGAACTTAACCTGCCTGCAGACAAAAGACTGATCTGTGCAAAATTTTAGGTTTCTATATTTATTCGTATTGACTCAAGCGTGATTACAACAGGCGAACGGACGGACAGGGGCCGATCGCCTTAGAATTTTACGCTGATCAAGAATATATATACTTTGTTATGTCTAAAATTATTATTTCGATGAGTTACAAACGGAATTGCGAACTTAATATACCCTCCATACTATGTATGGTGGAGGGCATAAAAAAACCCGCTGGCGTCTGCCATAAACTATTAAAATTCCCTAAATTGTTTTAGCTCTTTATTTCTGAAAGACAATGTGGTTTGTAAGACAACCATGAAAAATAGACACAGACAAGAGAAAATACATCAGCCAAAATGTCTGTTACATGAGAGTTTGGCGGAGCAAAAAAAAAAAAGGGTTACAAAATCTCCACACACGTATTTAGAGAGCATTTAAATAAATGATTTCTAGCAGTTTTTTAATGGGCCAAGACATAAAGATACAGCCGAAAAGATAGACATTCAGGCAGGCAGACAAACAGATCCATAAAACGACTCCGAAAAAATAAAAAGATGCGGCTGGAAAAGACGAGCGACCAGAAATCAAATACTTGAAACGTTTAGTCTCAACATCATGTTGGCAAATAAAATCCCTTTTATATCCTTTTTATGTTTCAACTTTCCTTTTTTTTTCATTTCCCGTCGTTTTTTTTCTTTCTACCAACATCGTTGCCATCATCGTCATCGCTGTTAACAAAAACTCATTAGATATGCCATCAGTTTAGGCTGCAATGACATGGACCGTCGTAACAGAGTCCACCAAAAAAAAAAAGAGGAGCCAGCCACAGGAATCACAACTATGGAAACGAAATCCAAAAAAAAGAACACCCGTCGTATAAAGAAAAGTGTAGAAAGGCTGTGAATGGATGAAAGGAGTTTTTAATATTTTTTATTCCAAGGAAGGAAAAAATCACGTAGAAAATCAACACCATCCTTTCGAGGGAAGTTGGGGAAATTTTGTGAAATACACTAAAGGTCAATTAACAAAATAATTTAAAAAGGGGGTTTTCAAGGAACGAAAACGAAAAACAATATCTTCTTAAAAAATTAATAAGAGAAATTATAAAGATTTGTTTGGGATATGTAAATGTTTAAAATCTGACCTTAAATATCAACCAGTGAGACAATTTATTAACTGAGTACGTGGGAGGCCATATATTCACTGAGAGTCTGAAATGTCAAACTGTATTAAATCGGCTGTGCATTGTGACTTCTAAAAAGCACCCACATAGCGTTACCTCCCGATTTTCGGTATTTTCAATACCAAATTTAGTAAATGTTTGTATTTTTCGTATTATTTTAGTACTCATAAAAACCGTTCCATATCTAAATCGTAGACTCCAGCAGTTATCCCAATATAAAATTTCACGGTTTCAGCTCTACCCTTCACCCAATACCAAGTTTAGTTTAATTTCATACTTTTCGAACAGCTTTTATACCCTACTCCACAAGGTGGTCAGGGTATTATGTCTTTGTGCATTTGTTTGTAACAGGCAGAAAGAAACGAGATAGACCCATAATTCCTTTTGATGATCTGCATAGAATCACATTCTGAGTCGATTTATGCATGTCCGTCCGTCCGTCTGTCCATGTATTTTTGTAAACAAAGTACAGGTCGCATTTATTGCCCGATCCAGATGAAATTTTTCAAGCAACATTTGTTTGGCCCAAGGACGAACCCTATTGAAATTGGAGATAATCGGTCAAAATTTAGATATAGCTCCCATATAATCTTCGTCCGATTTGCCGTTTATTGTGCACCAAACGTGTAATATCAGACCGAATTGTATGGAATTTTGCATACACACCCAAATTAGGCCTGGAAATATGTATGCCAAATTTGATCGAAATCGGTTCAGATTTGGATATATCTCCCATATATATTGTTCATCCGATTTGCCTTTTATTGTGCACCAAACGTCTAATATTTGTCCAAATGGGATGGAATTTGGCACTTACGAACAAATTGAGTCTAGAAGCTAGTATGTCAAATTTGGTGAAGATCGGTTCAGATATAGCTATAGCTTCCATATATATTATTCATCCGATTTGTTATATTTGTTACCCACAACCGTAATATGCACTCCGTAACAACGATATTCAGGGAAATATATCAAATACAGCTCAGAAATATTTTTGCCAAATTTTATCGAGATCGGTTCAGATTTGGATATAGCTCCCATATATATCTTTATCCGATTTCAAATTAATTGTGCACCAAATGGGCAATACAATTCCGAATTTAAAAGATAAAAATGCTTCGGCATATTTAGTCCTTTGAACTTTAAAGTATAATTATAATCATAGCGTGTATGATTGAATTCTACCATAAAAAAATTTAATTGTATGTGGAGCTCTACTAAATTAGCAAAGTGGTGTAGGGTATCATAAAGTCGACCCCGCCCGACTTTAAGACTTTCTTTACTGGTTTAAGTTTAATTTAGTACTTTCGAACAGCCAAACCCAACTCCAAACACCAACCTCAGATATTATCCGTAATCTAAATATCAAATTTCAAAATTGTATCTCTTTCCTTAACCTAATACCAAATATAGTTCTATTCAATACTTTTTGTATAAAACCACCGCCATATGTTCAGGCTGCACATGTATAACGACTCTAATAAGATTTTAAGCACCGTCTTCTTAATCCAAATCAAATTGTACCAACTATAGTACTATTTAGGACTTTTCGTGCACTTGAGTACTCAATTCTAAAACCATCTCTTTAATAAAAAATGTCAAAATTCCAGCTTCAGTCATTTTGTAAAGTTTCCCCTAATTATGTCTTATTCTATATTTCTTGCTTATCTATTCTGCATTCTATAAGTGACTCTCAATCCAAATCTCAGAATTCTAGTTCGTTCCCATTGTTCAATACAAATAATTAAATTTTTAGTACATTTTACTATTTTTCGTACCCTTTTAGTGCGAATTTCGAAAAATCTAGCCTTATCACACGCCTACGAACTAAGACTGAGCCTCATGTAAAATGTCAAAATTCAGCCGTTCCACCAGTTATTTATTAGCGTTAGCCATTTATTAGTTGTGAATTAATTATCGTTTTATGAGAGTCATAATGTTTGAATTATTTTGAAAAACTTGACGGCTTGTGAAGAAGATGCCTGAAGTGCTAAATTCTCTTGCTCAAAAAAACATCATGTACATTCGTGTAAAATTTTGGAATGGACTAAGGGAAAATCTAAAGCTTAATTCATATTTTATGCCTTTAAGAAGGAATGGAGAGGTATTGGCTATTTTCATAAAAGGTCTAATCAGATGATAAAAACTCCTTCGCTTTTCACTAAAGTATGCTTTTTTTTTTTTTTGAAAATTTTTAACTTTTGAATGGTCTGTACTCGAAGGAGTGGATCAATATAGCCCTTATCTAAAATTAATCTAAGTTTGATAAAAATATATTACAATATACTAAATTTGAACTAAATTGGATGGTACCTTTCAGAGTTATCAGTCGTACCAGATAGACAGACGGACATGACCAAATCGACTTCAATGCTGCAAAACAGACTTCGCCCAAAGAGGCCTAATGCCTAAAAAAATACCTTGATCATGAAACAACTAAAAATGTCTTTAAATTCGACCGGGTCGAACTGTTTTGTACCATCGACATTGAAAATATATGAAGAATATTTAAAGGGGTATCTGCAGAGAATACCTAAATCACAGAAAGTTTCTTTCTATCATTTCACCTCCAAAGTACTTTGAATCGGGAGGTACCGTCAGAGGAACTAAATCTGCGATATTTTGCAAACAAAGCTTCGGTGTCATACCATATGAAGTATCAGTTACCCATCCTCAATAGACCACTTAAACCCCTAAAATAAAATGAAGTGTCACATAAACAACCACTTCCTTTCTTCCAGATGCGAACAGCCTTACAAACCACCTCGACTTGATCCATTACAGTACCACATATATTTGTATGTACATATGTGTACTGGCCTCAAACTGGCTCACACACCCATTTGACAAATTGCCTACGAAACGTTTTTGTCATTACTTTAGTACTTGATGTCACTTCCATTACCACGCACATAAACCCCTGGCCCATGCAAACACACACACAAGGTCTGCTGGCAAAAACATGTAAAAGAATATGAGAAGAATCCAATACCACACTTACTTCGAAGCCTGAAAATGACTGAGTGTGGATGTATTTGGATATATGGAACGTAGGACATATTTGCATATTTTATCCCTTTTTTTTTGCAGCCACATAGAAGATGAGAAGTTATTGAGGCGATATTTTTTAAAGGAAATTGTAAAATTGTTATGGAAGATTTTACTAAAAGCTGGGGTTTCCTTTATGGCCTACGTTATTTTTTTCGGTCGTTCGTTTCTTCTTTGTCAATGAGGCTAAAAGAGAGCAACAAAAAGGACAAAAAATGGATTGCCTTTTTCATTTTACCGTTAAAATGGAATATAAATTTATTTTTTTAAACTTTTCTCCTTTTTATAACATTTTTGTTGTTGTTGTTTTTGTTAAAAGAATACGTAGCCTGACAATATGCCTTGTAGAAATTTATATGGTGATTTAAGATTGACGTTTCACATTAATGTGATTTATCGATTAATTGCCAGGTAAGATTTTAGGTTCGATTAATTTTTCTGACATGCAAAGAAGGAAAAAAAAATGACGAGATGTTAAATAAAATAAATCACGTAACTGGTGATTAATGGCTGCAAATAAGTCTTTAAATTAATTAATTAATGGAAATCAGTTGCGATTAGAAATACGAGGTAGGGTTGAAGAGTTGATGTGGCATTCATAGGGTTGTGTTTTAGGTTGTAAAAATGCGATGTTGTACTTTATGTCAGTTTCAGCATGCATTTAGTGATCCTAAAATGTTTTACCCTTGAAGAAATTATATAAGGAAACGATATATAAAATATAACGATATAATAAATATAAAATATTTGACTCAAATGTGAGATAAGAGGCAAATTTTGAAAATTCGTCACATATAGTTAAATGTTTTTTAAGGGTCTGGGTTTATTGTTCTTGTCTGAAAAATAATTTTATTTATTTTTTTTTTATTTTTTTTAATATTGCCCTTAAAAAGTCTGTGGATAAAAACTTCACATAAAAATTCTAAAATCAAAAGCTAAAATCTAAAATATTGAAAGACCAATTTTTTGTTGAAACAAGTAAAATAGCAGCTCGGCCTAGTGTTTAGATATCTGAATAGCCAATTTTCTATCATAGGACCAAATACCACATTTCAAACGTTTCTGCTGAAAAGTGGGACACATATAATCAAAATACTGAATATCTGGAGGTTCAGCTATATGGGACCTACACTAATCCTTGGACCTATACATTCAATTATCTGCTAGAGAAGGTGGTGCCTATTATGAACTCCAAATATCGAGTTTGAGATAATTCTGTTTAAAAATGGATCAAAAATCATCAAAGTACCGAATACTGGGAGGTATGGTTATATGTGGAAATATGAATGTGTAGATCTGTAGAGGAAATTTTGTCTCATAGGATTTAGTATCAATTACGAACTCCAAATACTAATTTTTAAACAATTCCGGTGAAAACAGTGACACCAATCGAATATCTGGAGAGCCTATACCAAAATGTAGACCTAAATAGCCCGTTTTCAAAACACATCTGATCAAAATTGTATCAAACTACTTCATTTCGCTCAGGAGGTAGGTGATTCCACAGACAGACCGACGGACGGACATCGCTAAATCGACATAGAAATTTATAGTAATTAAGAATATACAGGGTCAGATAAAAAACTGCAACAAAGTCAAACGCCATAAATTTTTTTGAATTTTATGAATAAAAGCAAAAAATGTCGGAAATAGCATCAAATTTTAGAATAAGTTTAGATTTGTTCGAATTAGTCACCTCTGGCACGAATTATCGCCTTCAAACGGCCCATGAAACCGGCACAAGCTGCCCGAATGTTGCTCTGCGGTATTTTGGCCCATTCCCGACGAAACGCTTGCTTGAGGTGATCGACACTTTGGTATTTTTTAGTACCAACCTTGCTTTCTAAAATACTCCAGACACATTAGTCCAACGGATTGGTATCCGTAGATATTAGTGATGAAGCGAGGAATCTCATTTTGTAACCATTCTTGGGTGGCGCGTGCTGAGTGCGTGGTGCTGAGTCCTGTTGGAATGTCCAAGGTCTGCGGCCAAAATGTTTGCGTGCCCAAGGCTTTAATACACCCTCCAGAATACTTTTTTTCGCGATAATATTCGGCATTTATTCTGATGCCACGATCGATTAATAAGAGCGGAGAGCGACCTTCGGCTCTTATGGCGGTCCACACCACCACCATCGCCGGCGCTTGAGTTCTGGTGACCAACCAATCCACTTCCTTGATGTCGGGCTACGCTACCAGTACCACAGTAACGAGCGATGGTACGAAACACAAAAGATTTATTCACATTTAAATGCTGAAGCGCTCTAACGATAGCCACTTGTGGTTTTCCGGCCAAATATAAATAAATCACACTATCACGCTTTAGTTCCATCACGAATAACTTTGTTTCTGGAAACTTTTCACTAAAATGCTGTTGTACATCTGTAAACCAAATAATGAGCTGTCACTGGAATAATTTTAACAGCTGTCGGACGAGTGGCATATCAATGACAGCAATCTGAAATTGGTTGCAGTTTTTTCATCTCGCCCTGTACAGTCATATGCTGAGGGTACATATGACCTGTTTCCTCATGTTCTTACCAAGAGCTTTTATGAACAATTTCCGACACCACATTAAGAATAATATCCATTATTTTATATTTTCAAGAATTGGTATGACTCTAATAACAATAAAATAATTTCTGCAGTTACAATCTAAAGATATCTACCAGCTTTCGATGAGCTTACACACTTTTTCGTCCACCTGTCATAATAATCTCTAGAAATTGTTAAACTTGCGTGTTATAAATTTTGTTAAACATGATGTATAGATTCCCAGTCTCTTTTCATATCAAATCCCATAATAATGTCAACAAATTTTTGTCTTTGACAACTTATAACACGCAAAACCTGTCGTTATAAACACAGGATGATATAATAATCCCAACACAAGACAATGCCACAATACCATTTGACCTCTATTACAACTAGAAAAAGCCGCAGGACAACAAAAGGACATGTCGTTAAGTTTTACCAATGAACGGTAGTCACACTTCATGGGGATGTGTGAAACAGCCAGAAACGGTGGGTGATTTGGTTCATACAATCCCCCATATGGAATGGTTATGCAATGATGCAGCAATGACAATTCGCAATATCTACACACATATCTGCACATGCATGCAATGCATGGAATACACATATAACACCTTTACTTTACCATAATCCACATTTTGATTTGTCTACAAAATCCTTTGGATATAAAATTTTCACCAAAACCTGTTCACCTTCTTCTACTTCTTCGACAAACCAACCATTTGTGGTGTACCCGGCCAAAGCTTCTAGTTATGTGTGCATATGGGGTTTACACATGCCAGGAGAGTGTATTTGACAAGGAAGCGAGGTGTGGAGAGCACACATACATGTAGAAACTACATACATGTAGGAACTACAAGAACTTAATACCAACCTGTAAGACGGCAAAAATGACAGCAAATACTGTAACAATGAGAAGACAGGCGGCAACCGCAATTGCTGTGATAGTTGTTAAAGGTGAACCGACACGTGAGAATAAACCACCAACACCTGTTGATCCATCCGAATCGTCTAACAGGTTACCATAGAGACCACCACTGTTGCCGTACGAACTGCCAAATTGTTGCTGTTCAGCAGCGGCGGCAATGCGACGTTTGCCAGCGGGAGAGGCATTGATGCAACCACCTGTAAACAGAAAGGGATACAAGAGATTTAATTGAATAATGTTAATATGGTAAATTCTAAAGATATGGATTTTAAGGAAAAATCAAATTTTGGAAATCAGTTTTGTTCATTTAAACCTTTAAAATGCACCACGAATAACTGTTTTTCCAAGAATTTCTTTGTGCATTTTACGTGCTTTAAAGTTCAGTGTGTGTGTTTTCATACCTGTATCCTTGTCACAGTGACAACATGACTGATCCTCCGGTGATGCATCATTGGCACAACATGGTACACACTGATTGTTCAAACGATCCAAATGTAGTGGGAAGGCACAAGTTTGACATGAATACTGGCCGGGACCTGTACATGAACGACACGACTCATGACATGTTTTACATGTCTGCGTTGGCGAATCGTAGTATTGTGAACCCAAACATTCCATGCAAAGGCCACCATCCAACATAAAGTGAGCAGGACATGATGTACAGGCTAAGGGTCCAGCGCCTATTGAAGGAAGAGAAAATTGGAATAAAATTTAAATTAAATGGAATAAAATCGAAATGAAATTAAAAAAAAAAACAAGTAAAAAAACATTAAGTTCGGCCGGGCCAAACTTTTAATACCCTCCACCCTAGGGTAAAAGAACATTAGAAGAAATGTGGCAAAAAAACATTAAAATGCCGAATATCGGGAGGTACCGTTATATAGGGGCTACACCAACACGTGCACCTATAATTACAATGTTTCGCCACACGAACTAGGACCCATTATGACCCACAAATACCAACTTTTACACAAATCAGTGAAAAAATGTGGCATAAATCATCAAAATACCGAATATCGGGAGGTACCGTTATATGGGGACTATACCAGAACGTGGACCGATATATCTCATTTTGTGCCAAATTTCAAAGGTCTACGTCAAATAATGTGGGCTCTATCGTGATTTCAACAGACAGACGGACAGACAGACAGACAGACAGACGGACATCGCTAAATCCTCTTAGAATTTTATGCTGATTATGAGTATATATACTTTATGGGGTCTACGACGAATATTTAGAGGTGTTACAAACGGAATGACAAAGTTAATATACCCTCCTACCCATGGTGGAGGGTATAAAAAAATGATATAGAAATTAATAATGTATCAGTTGGCCAAATCGACGGCAACTTATAAAGGGTGTCCTAACTAGAACGCATTTTTATATGCTAAATAAACACAGATATTTGAAAAAATGTGAAAACTTTATTACATCGTAAAGTAGAAAGAATGAGATTATATCATGCAGATGACCGCTGCGGCTGTGCTGACACACACGCGAACTTCTAATGAAATGTTCAACGACCGTTTTGCGGTATTTCATTAATGCAGCGCCCAATTTCCTCTTTTAAAGCTTGAGTCGCCATCGGCGTATTCGCGTAAACTACCGACTTCAGAAGACCCAAAGAAAATCAGTGAGGAAAAGTCAAAAGTAGGACGGGGCCGATTATATTATACCCTACACCACTATGCACATTTAGAAGAGCTCACTTTTTTTTTTTTTTTTTTTTTTGAAGTAGATCGAAGTATACCACCTATCAACATTTGGCTTTAGAGCAGTTATAATTTTATTTCAGAAGGAACTGATATATGGTAGGAATTTCCAATGATGAATCAATTTTCACTAAATTTGACGGAGACATTTTTAATTTTTATACCAACTAACATTGCTACATAGTAAATGATGCCACTTCGAGAAGGATTATATTAAAAAAAAAATAAATATCGGAGCTGAGTTCCATCAAAGGGAAACGCACGTCCGAAAAACCACTCCATTTGGGCTGATATTAGCCTGAAATCGGATTAAGGATATATATGGGAGCTATATCAAAATCTTGTCCGATCTAGAAAAAAATTTGGCAAAGGCATTTCCGAGCTCTCTAATATATGTGGTACTAAATATCATTGTTGCCGAATGCATATTACAAATGTGAGGTACTTTAAATCCCAAACCGGATGAAAAATATGTTTGGGAGCAATAGCTATAACTGAACCGATTTTCACCAAATTTGATGTTCTTGCTTCTAGACTGAATTCGGTCAGATGTGCCAAAATTCAGGTCATTTGGACTGATATTGGCTGTATTTGATATCTGGTACCAAATATCATTCTTGTGGGGTGCGTATTATGAATGTGAGGGTCTTAAATACCAAATCGGATGAAACATACATATACATGGGAGTAAAAGCTATATCTGAACCGATTTTCACCAAATTTGATGAACTTGTTTCTAGACTGAATTAGGTCGGATGTGCCAAAATTCAGGTTCTTTGGTCTGGTATTGGTCATTTAGAGTACAATTAACCCAAAATCGGTTGAAGATAAATATGGGAGCTTTATTAATCGACTCTCCCCAATTTCAATAGGGTTTGTCCTTGGGCCAAAAAAAATATTGTTTGGAAAATTTCATCTCAATCGGATAATAAATGCGACCGGCATTTTGTTCACAAGAATACATGGACGGACGGACATGGACGGAAGATCCTCAAAATTAACTGTGGGTGTATCTCGCTTCCCTCTCCATGTTACAAACAAATGCACAAAGACATAATACTCTTACCACTATGTAGTGTAGGGTATACAAATCTATAGGTGTTTAATCGCAGGATCTAGGCTGCCAATTCTGGTCTATAAAATGCGGAATAACACGACCGGGAATGACTGATGCAGTAATTGAATTGTTGCTCTGGCTGTCTAACATGTGGTGCCGCCTTGTTGATGTGGCCCTCCACTTTCATTCCTTCAATTTTAGGCATAAAAATTATACTCTTTATACGCTGATCCAATATTTGTTAAATCTCTAATTCCATCATAGCAGCTTTCCAAATCTCGGTATATGCTTCAGACGTCGTGAAATGTCTACGTGTTTCTCTTATGCTGAAGCGAATGTCGATATATTCGCTTAGTCTTCTTTTCATTAGTTAGCCGTGTATCGCTAACATCACCATCTGCCAGCTAGAAGATCTAAGCCAATCTCCATCTACATCGTGTGTGCGCTATCCCCTAAAAACCGGAAATATGACAAAGTATAGTATTTGACCCGCAGTCGCATGTAACCAGAAGATCTACCCTGAACTGATGCGTCAATATACTTTCAATGTAGCCTTGCTACAAAAAGCTTATAACCGATAGGATGACTACTTATTACTGTCTCATATCCTTCTACTGCCGCGATTTTCTACTCCTAAATCGTCAGATTCTATGGAAAACTTCTAAACGCGGAGGTTTTGCCAATAAGTGGATGAAATGACTGGATATTCAAACCTGGAAATAATGTTCCTGGAAGTAGTCTTACCCTCTCCCCATACACCGAGGCCATATTTCCCTGTGATAAACACGGTATACTACATGGATAGATGGATCACGCTATTATACTGTACAAACATCCTCGAATTGTCTTTCTTACAGTTAGACGTCTCGTTTATATATGTCTTAAGGTAGGCAAGAAACTCAGCTTTAGCTGAGCTAAATCATTGGCATTATTCTTCTGACCTTCCGAAAACGCTTCCTTGATTCTCCTTCGCATTTAACTTGGATCACGGGTCCAAGCACCTCATTATTGTTGTTGCTCATCCACCCATTCGATGATTTTGTATTCAATTGAATATATCTTCCAAAGGGCATAAAACCAGAGAATCAAAATTCTCAATGGAATTAGAATAGAGTGATATTCGGTCTAATTCGAGATGGAGTACTCTTGCGAGCGAAAAAAAAAGAATTTGAGTATACTCAGTTTTCCTACGTAACTCGAGTAGGCTCTGACCATTTTAGAGTAAAATCCTCTAAAAATCTTTCCGAGTACTCATGTGTATTTTTACAACCAACAACTGATTACTCGGTTGCTTTTTTTGTCACAAAATTAATCAGTCTCTTGGAATACCCTGCTTCTTTTATTTTCCCCTTCTCAGCTTTTGTGCATGATATTGAACACCTCCCGCTCCACGCTCAGCTCGTCCACAGCAAAACATCAAAACACAGCAAAACACACAAAAATCAGCTCCCGAAATAATCTCTCCCCCTCGATTTTACTCTTAAATAGTAAACTGCTTGTTAAACTCGTACTCCCTCTTCGGAATATTACCACTCGCGAGTAAAGTCGAACAAGTCTGAGGCCCAAATCAAAATCGATTTTAGTCGAATTTGTGTTGAGAACGACGAATTTTAACCAAATAGAAAAAATCCGGAGACCTTAAATTATATTTTATTGTTCATAGTCTAACGTTGAAAAGGTTAGTATTTTTTATACTGAAAATGTTTAAATTAAAGGCGTTATTTAAATTGTTAATTCTATGATTATAAATTAAATAAATGACGTATTTTGGTAAAATGCTTAAATTTTCCTTAACAGTCATCTACGAATTAGATAAGGTTTTGTTAAAAATTTAAATCTAAAAATCATTAAATAATCATCATAAAATACAATATTGACTTTTCTGTGAATAACCATTACCCAGTCATTGAACTTATTTAACCTACAGAACACCATAAACTTCCCTTTAAATGTCGTCAATTCACACCTTTTAAAAGTTATTGACAGAATTTCACCTTTGGGCGATAAAGTGGCCGTCAAACACTCACAAACAAAAATAATCACAAAAGGTCCTCAAAAACTGACACCGAGCTAATTTTTTTCTTGCCAACATTCAAACTGCAATAAATTGCAAGAACCACACGCACACCCATAACATTTTCCTCGTAGTCTCTCTCTATATATATATATATGTATGTAGCTAACACCATAACTTACCGTTACAAGTTTTACAATAATGATGACACTTCTGACAGCCAAACTCTGACTTGTAGAAACCTTCAGGACATTCGGGATGACATTCACCGCCCGCCAACTGCCAGCCACTGGGACATTGTACGCATTGATCACGTCGTGGTCCGCTGCAGGTATGACAACTGAGATAACACTTGGCACAAGTGCCACGGTCACTGTAATAGCTGTAACGGTAAAAACAATAGTATGAGGGTATAAAGAATAACCAGTAAAAAAAAAAAACAACGTTAACAATAGAAGTTCCGAAAAGAAAACAAAACAAAAAGTTGAGTTTTTTTTTGAGATTTTTATAACAAAAAAAAAAGTTCATCCTTTTCCGACACTCATTCGGTTATGCAGAAATTGTAACCCCCCAAAAAAAAAAAAATATGAAATGAATTGTCATACACAAATATTTTGCAAATGATGAGGATGGTAGGATTGTGGGAACAGTTTTTACTTTGTTTTTCCTGGCTTCCTTTTCCAGACCTCCCAATAAAACAAGACCAAATTATGCTAATAAAACTAATAGTGGCCATTATCCATGGCCAAGTGCCACCTGAAATTTAAAGCACTGTCAAACAAATACATAAAGACATAATTGAAAATATTATTTATAAACTTATCAGTGTTGCCAATTTTAGTATCCTGGAATATGAAATTTATTGGTACCGTATTCTGGTACCAAGAAGTTAAAAAGTATCAGTCGGTTTTGCCGATATACAGGGTGAAATGAAAAAACTGCTTCAAACTAAGAAAATGAGGTTCCTCGCTTCATTTCCAGCGCACAATGGCCACCAAAATCTTCGGATATTGTGTCTGGAGTATTTTGGAAAGCAAGGTTGGCACTAAAAAATACCAAAGTATCGATCACCTCAAGCAACGCTTCGCCGGGAATGGGCCACAGAGCAACATTCGTACTTCGTGCCAAAGGTGAGCAATTCGAACAAATCTAAACTTAATCTAAAATTTGATGCTATTTCCGACATTATGACCCTTTGTGGATGAGGTACCAGAAAGTGGTTCGCAGATATATAACATCTTCACAACAGATCTTTTGTTAGGCAAAATGTTTGTATGTGTGAAATTTGAAGAGGGTTGGGTGCTTATTTCGCCTTCTTTGAGCGTTTTGTTTTTCAAAATCTGGAACCCTATGTGAAGGAGGTACCATAAGAAATGGTACGATCTCTACAATCTTTATAACAGATCTTGGGCATATAAAAATATTGAGATGTACCAAGCCTAAATGGAATCGGATGTTAATTTCGCGGTTTATGAGCTTCATGGATATTCAAAAATTTTGCCCTCTGTGAGGGAGGTAACAGAAGCAGTGGACCGGTATATCCCATCTTCTCAGCAGATCTTGTGTTAATAAAAATAATGGGATGTGTAAAATATTGATGGAACCGGATGCTTATTTCGGATTTTATGACCGTTTTGGCTATTCAAAACTTTGACCCTTTGTGGGGGAGGTACCGGAAGGAATGGTCCCGCCTCTACCTAACATATCTTGTGTTGATGAAAGCATAGAAATGTACGAAGACTTTTCAAAATTTTGACGTTTTTGTGGGGGAGGTACCAGAAGGGTGGACGTTTTGCTTAATTAAAGTATTGTGATGTATGTAGTTTGAAGACAATCGGACTCTTACATCACATGTTGCAAGTGTTATAATTATTCAAAATGTTGACCCTTTGTGGGGGAGGTACTTGATGAAGTGGACCGATGTTGTCTAGCACTAGTGGAAATATTAGGATTTGCAAAGTTGGAACAAAATTGGATTGTTCTTTCTCTTTCAGTGCAGTATTTTTTTAAGTGTCGACCTGTTTCGGAATGCTACCAGAAAGAGTAAACCGATATTGCCCATCTCCGAACTAAATTTGATAATATTATTACTATTAGGTATGGACCAAATCGGATACTCCCTTCGAGAGCTAGAATATCCGATTAGCGAGAGACAGACGGACAGACATCGCTAGATCGACTCCAAATGTCCTGAAACGGATGTGGTCCAAGGAGACCTGGGGTCTAAAACTGTTATTTCGATGAGGCAGAATTTGGCCGTATCAAATGATATATACCCTCTATGCCCATATGGATGAGGGTATAAAAACATAGTTTAAGTACCTCCGCCCTAATATCTACCAAACCCAGTCCATTCATGTCTACGTGTCAAAAGTAATTCATACGTAAAATTTTAGGATTCTATTTTTTGTCAATACTTTTGGCTGTTGATGGACCAATAAGTCATTCTTCAATTAACTAAAATCTACTTATTTTCCTACTAGAATGGCAACACTGTTCCTTTCATAAATCCACACACACACATTCACATTGGTGTCCACAGCACTACCGCACCCGTCCACAGCTATTCATTTCAGAAACAAATTATAATTATGTGTCACACCATTTTTATTGCTTTGCCAATATTGCAATGACAAGGAAACATTTCCATTTCATGAAAGTTCATGAACAGCAACACTCACACACACCCATGTAGCGTGTATGTGTGTGTGTGTCTGCATATTTGTTCGTCTACTATTATTATGTCCTGTCCCGTGCACCGGATAGTTGGTTGTTGGATGGCGAAGAGAAACTTAAAATGCAATTCATATTTTGTATAATTACCCATCAGCACAGGTGGTGCGGCATTCGCCACTTTGTAGCTGTAATCCTTTGGCACATGCCGTACAATTCATTCGTGACACACATTGGGTACAGGTATGCAAACATTTTGCACACACGCCGGCCTCCATGTAGTAGCCATCGTCGCAAGTGCTCACACAGTGATTATTCTGCAGCAGTAGACTCTGGGGACAACTTAAGCAATTCGATTCGGTGGGCCCATCACATGTCTCGCAAGTACTATGGCACGGATGACAATGGTTGTTATCGTAATATTCAGCTGAAATTATACACAAAAGAGAGAACGAGAGAGAGAGAGGGAAAGAGAATGTCATATTAATGAAAGGCAAATTAAAGGGCATTTCAAAATCATATATTTGCATAGCAAGAAGCGTGAGTGCGGAAAATGTCAATGGATAATTGCTTTGTATATTAAGTTGAATTGGAATTTTTAAGAGGGGTAATTTGTTCAGTTGAAATGAGTTCCTGATATTAGGACGTTTTTGTTTTCCTAGAAAACGGAAAAAATATACATTTCACTCCTAAGCATATGATACAAATTTTATAATTACCATAAGCCTACAAATAGGCAATTAACAGCAAGGAATGGCCAAAGCTCGGGCGAGACTTACCACATGCTACCCTTTATCGTATTTTTTTCGACTTTTAGATAAGTTTTGGTGTAATCTGAGACTTATGTAAAATTTTATCACAATTTTGGAGAATATTCAATCTAATACGATGACATCTTAATGGAGTTTCTGAACGTTTTTGAAAAAAAGGAAAATGGAGAACATGTGTCCCATATTTTCAGCTCTATTTTCATAATTTACTCGGTCTTCCTTGTAATCATTTTTTGTGCCGCACAGTGTTGTGAAATATTAATGAGGCATATGTTTACTTATCCCCTAAAAGTATGCTACATATTTTATAATTAAAATTATGCCAAAATGGGCAATAAAATTAAGAGTTTTCAATCAGTAGTAAAACTTGCTCACGAACGGGTTAGCTCGAAGAGTGGGAGTTTTAGATGGAATTTACTCTTTTGTTTTTATGTGGAAGAGCTCTCGAGCCACTCCTGTCTTAAAAATTTGAGCGGGAGCGAATCGCTCAAATAAATATTAGGCGTAGCTCCACTTTTCGATATAGCTCCCATATAATTGTACTTTTTGATTTGGCGAGATGAAATTTGAAATCTCTCCCTTTTAGGAATACCAAGCCATACAGACGGCATAGAGACCATAAGCCATGTGGATGATTGAACTTTCATGGCGTCGGGTCCTATTGTTAATACCAAATGTATAAGGATCAGCACCTATCTTGCGGAGCTTATCGCCTACATCCAAGCAGGGAATATGAAAGTATCCACTAAATAAACCAACGGCCTGCGAAGATGAGGATACATCAGAATGTGCAGGTCGAGGTAAATTGAACTCCGACCACCAATTAAACTAAGATACTAAGGGTCACATTCGACGGCATGTTCAAGTCGTCCGCGCAAGCTACAGATGTCTGTGACAAAATGAAAAGTGGGAACTACGTCCTCAGGATGCTAGCCGGCAGAATTTGGCAGCTTACCCATTATAACGCGATAAGTCGGTCTGTGGTCAGCTATGTTACATAGTGGAAGAATATCCAGATTTTGCAGAATGCAGCCCAGGGAACTGCGACAGGGAGCCTCCTCATGACACCTGTTGCTATCTACATGAGGCGGCGAAGACGCCACCCATACGTCAGCATAAATATATGCTTTCGTTGTAGTATAGTGGGAATCATCCAAACCTTTGTGTGGTGGATAAAACACGCCCACCCAGGCGTGTCAGGAAGGACATTCATGATGTAATGAGGGAGGTCCAATGCTATAAGAGAGAGCCTCTAGGTCCTATCTTATCAGGCAGGGCTGAGTTCCATATGCCATCAACAACTACAGCATGAATACTGTCCTAGGAGTCACTATTGCAGCTGAAGAACGTCGGCTACCTATACAAACCAGGGTAGTTTTGGCACAATTACGTCCAGAATGGTGCAATCATCTCAATTCAGATTGGAAACGAATTGACAAAGATGTGAGAAACGACGACCCTGCGTGCGATACACGCCCGCACAATACTTTGCACCTCTTTAATTGCCCTGCCAATCCTACCCCCACTCATCCCAGAAGATTTGTGGTAAAAGCCCACGAAAGTGGCCTAATTTTAAAACCTGGAGTTAATGCCGTAGAATCAGCATTCAAACAAAACCTGTGTATTGTTACAACAAAAATAACACATCGCAAAAAATATTCCTTTCTGGCATGGCCAGAATATAACTGTATATCCAAATAATTGCATATTCTGATTTTCAGGATTTGGAATTCTTCAGCCCTATTTTCAACTATATGAGGTGTAATTCGGTTTTTCCTTGAGTAGTTGGAAACCCAGCCATAAAATATTGAATGTAGGTCGACTTTTTTGTATAGCCCCCCATTTGACTGTTCCTCCTGATTTTCGGTTCTTGAGAGTTTGAAATCAACTGTGATTTGATACTGAGGTTTTTCAGTGGATATTTATAGACCTCGTTAATAATATTCAATGATCTAATCTTTCAAAATACGGAATACCATGAGTAGACCCATCGCCAGTAATGTGAAATTCTCAATGGTCAATTTATTTCTTTTAAACAATTTTCAAATGGTGCCCTTTCAGATTTTCGGTATTTTGGCCCTACTACCAAATCAGGTGCAATTTCATAGTTTGGGTTCCGAGTGGATACTCTCTCCAAAAATATTCAATATAGAGAGGCATAGCACCATACATATAATTTTTACATGATGGAGGAAATGGAAAATAAAGTTCGCTTCGTCCGAATTTAACGTTGCTCGGGACCTGCTAATTTTTTTTTTTTTGACAAGGATGCATTAAAAGGATTAAAAATAAAATATTTTTTATGAAAGTTTTTAATGTTTAGTCGAAATTTTTCATATCTTTTTTTAAAAAGGTACACTATCATCTTCGATTCCAAAAAATTTTAATATATTTTAATTTTGGAATAAAATATTAATACTATCGATGGTACCAATCATTGTCCCTCCATTACTGTTTGCCCTAATTAGCTGTAGGTATCTCCCTTGAACAAAATTTGCATTACCCTCAACTCTTTGCTTTCCTCACAAGACCTACCTCAAATTGCTATGATGTAAATTTATTATATCCTGTTTTCATTTCTTGTGGCCAAATTGTTAGCTTTTATGGCATTTTTAATGACCAAAGGTTGCAATCGAGGCGTAGGTTTTTTGTTAGCAACTCTAAAAACCAATGTATAGCAAATGGCGTAATTTGGGCTGGTCTGGCCTATTTGTAGCAAATTGTAAAATGTCGTAAGGATTGACAAAGTTACGAGGGAAATTTATGGCTACTTTGTCCGTATTTGCTTACAATGTGTTTTTCTTGATTAAAATCAAATTTAAGAAGATTAATTTGTTTCATTCGAAATTACATTGGTTATTTTGAGGAGATTAAAGACCTTGATTAGCCTAACATATGTTAAGGGGGCTGTGCAATTAGACATTTTATATTTACATGAAATATCTTTCACCCATAAAAAATGCGGTGGGAAAAATAACAACCAACAGAACACAAAACCCCGGGGGTATGCTATAATGGTCAGAGAAATTGTTTTCTATTATAATTTTTATTGCATATTTTCTGGACATTGCGAGCTACCTAATTATAATGTTTGTATTATAAAATTTAAAGTACATTTTGTTTATTATGATACAAGTGCTGGCCACACCGTTTTACCAACAAAATGGCAAGTCCATTTATATGTCTTTTGATATACCAATGAACTCTCCAGGCAATTTTATGTGCCATATCGCCCGCTGGCATGGCTATGTTTTTTTTTCTTCCTCGCCGCTTGCCACTTCATCATAATAAAAAGTCCATTTACCGAAACAAGAGCAAAAAAAAAAAAAAACAAGAAATGGTAAACAATCACTCTCCATAAATCACAAAAGGAAACCTCAAACTACGATATCCTGACACCTAGAGGACAAACAAGAAATGTATAGACTTTGGGTACACGCACATTTGTGAACATAAATTCGGAGGCCGTTTTTGTGCAGTGGTGGTGGTGGTGATGGTCAGCACTACAAGAAAAAAATATATATCTCAAAATAGACAGTAACACCCCATCACCCACAACTTCGCTATTATGCTCGTTTCACATGTATGCATGTTCTCGCATCGTTCCATTTCTCAACACACTCACACACACACGCACAGTTTTGCGCAAAAATTCAAATTCATACTCACATTCATCGCAATTTTCACTGCCAGTGATAATACATTTTCCTTTTTTATTGCGCGTCCAGTTGTCTTGGCATGTAAGACAAAAACCATTGGTGGTACATGTGGCACAGCCCGTCGGACAGGCAACACATTCTTGACGTTTTTTATCGGCATAGTAACCATCGGGGCAGCTATTCAAACATTTACCATCGTGGGCAAAGCGGCCGGAACGACAAGTGATGCATTGTGATTCGGCGGACCCATTGCATGTGGCACAAGATGAATGACATGGGGCACAGCTGTAAGGAGAAGAAGAAGCAGAAGAAAAAAAAACATGAATACAGATAAAGGAATAGGAAGAAGGAAAAAACAGGGACTTGATATGGCAAAATCATGAATGTAGTGTTACAAGCCTTTAATCTCTCTGTTTCACTTCCCAAAAAGGCATGCACCTGGCGGGTGGTAATGAAAAATTTCAACAAGCCTAAAAATAGGCTACAAAGCATCAGGTCAGTTGAATTTTAAATGTAGTATAGACACAGGTTAAATTAAATACTGGTTAAGTTTTTTTGTTTTTTGGCAGAAAAATATTTTCTTAGGGAGGACCAAAGGCTCTCCTCATATAAGATTAAATGGATTTCTATTTAAGACCTTTAAGTCTTCCCATAGAAGAACTTATCAAAGAAGGCACGAGGGCCTTCCCATAAAAGATCGGAAATAAAGTAGAAAGTAGAATAAAGTAGCATGAAAAACTCTTCTAGTAGACGAGTTCGTCTATTTTTAGAAGGCCAGCGGACTGCTCAAAGAAGACCAATTAGCCATCTCATGGAAGACCAGAATGTCTTTTCATAGAAAAACAAAGTGTCAAACTATGCGAAAGGTATTTCATAGAAGACGAAAATGACTTCTAATAGGGGGCGAAGTCCACAAGGTGTTCGTAAAAAAGGGTGGAAGGGTTTCTTATAGAAGACTGAAGGTTTTCTCCTGGAAAACCCGAAGGTCTCCTCATAGAAGACCATGGAAGGTACGATCTTCACAATGAAGACCTGAGGGTCTTCTCATAAAACACAAAAGAATCCTCTCAAAGGAGACCGAAAGGTCTTCTCATAAAAGATTAGAAGTTCTTCTCGCAGAAGTCCAGAGGGTCTTCTCATAGAGGACCAGATGGTCTTCTCATATAAAGCCAAATGGTCTTCTCATAGAAGACCAGAGGATATTCTCGAAGAAGACCCGAGGGTTTTCTCATAAAAGTCCAGAGGCTCTCCTCGCAGATGACCAGAGGGTCTTGTCATAGAAGACCAGAGGGTCTTCTCACAGAAGACCATACGATAAGGTACGACTGGAGGATCTTCTCATATAAGACCAGAGCGTCTACTCACAGAAGACCAAAGGGCCTTTTCACAGAAGACAAGAGGGTCTTCTTATAGAAGAAAAGAAGTTCTTTTCATAGAAGGCTGGAAAGTCTTCTCATAGAAGACTGCGAGGTCTTCTCATTGAAGGCTGGGAGGTCTTGTCACAGAAGACTGGGAGGTCTTCACATAGAAGCCTGGGACGTCTTCCCATAGAAGGCCAGAAGGTCTTCCATAGAAGGCTGGAAGGTCTTCTCATAGAAGACTGGGAGGTCTTCTCATAGAAGACTGGGGGTCTTCTCATAGAAGACTGACACGTCTTCTTATAAAAGACCGGAAGAATTTTCTCACAGAAGGCCAGAAGGTCTTCAAGAGAAACCAGAAGGTCTTCAAATAGAAGACCACAGATCTTTTCATAGAAAACATGTTGCTCTTCTTATAGAAGAGTAGCAGGTCTTCGCATAGAAGACTAGCAGGTTTTCTCATAGAAGACATGAAGAATTTTCTCATAGAAGACAAGAAGGGTCTTCTCACAGAAGGACAGAAGATCTTCAAAAGAAACCAGAATGTCTCCAAATAGAAGACCACAGCTCTTTTCATAGAAAAAAAGTTGGTCTTCTTATAGAAGACAAGCAGGTCTTCTCATAGAAGACAAGCAAGTCTTCTAATAGAAGACCAGACGGTCTTCTTACATCAGACCAACTTGTCTTCTCATAGAAGACCATGAGGTCGTTTCATAGAAGACCACAATGTCTCCTCATAGAAGACAAGTTGGCTTTCTCAGAAAAGACAAGTTGGAAAGGTCTTCTCATAAGAGACCACAAGGCCTTCTGATAGGAGAAGACCAGAAATTGTTTTTAAAATTTCAATTTTTTCTGAATTATATCATTAAATCATAATATGCTCTGAAATAAGAAACTACAGCGTATTTGTAATATTATAATTAAAAAAAAAACGTTTCTACAATTAATACATCCACTTAGAGAGATGTGTAATCATCAAATTCTCAACAATTCGATGCCAATTCAATGGCCCTACAACATTTGATATATGTTGTTTATATAATGACATATTAATTGCTTTGCAAATCACATTACAACCCCAAGGAATTCATAAATAATTCATTCCAAATCTATCCTTCAAATTATGATAATCCAGAGGCAGGCAAGCATTGAGAGGCTATGTTCACAAAAAAGCAAGGCTTGTAATTGAATACTTGAACAATTTTTATTTTGCAAAATCTCCTTCATAATAATTATAATAGCATGACTTGCAAATGTTGGAGGAGGGGGTGCAGGGAGAGAGAACTGGCAACGTTATATTGATACATCATATCGCAAATGAGGATGCCTGTACCGCCGCCGCCACATGAATCTCTGACACTCGTGTGAAAATGAAGTGCTTTCAAAACAATAAATGAAGCTGGGATTTCATTAAATTCATTTGAACATGCGAACACACACATCACACACATTCATTTAACATTGGCGTTGGAATCAGCGCAATAAAAGGCTATACAACATATCTGTGGTGCTGGTGGTGATGGCTGGCTGGTTGGGTTGACTGTTTCAACAACAACATTAATTTCCTATTCAATTAATGATATGCAGTGCCAAGACAGTCGGCAGCAGCGGCGTCGGCGGCAGCATGAGCTACACTCATCAACAATGACACAACAAGCGACTGTCGTGTGCCACTAGCAGCGGCAGCAACATCAACAATGTGACCAATGTGTATTCCAACAATGGTGGTGATGATACTGACGCTATTGCTGATATTATTGACAATGATGTTGGTAGTCGTAAATACTTCAAGTGTCAATTGCCAATATCTATGGGGTAATGTGTACACAAACATATATATCGCACGTATGTTCATATATAAAACATGCATCGACATTCATATGTATATATTATGTTTGTATGTGATTTAAGTTTAAGATATGTTTAATCACCTCAATTTTTTATTAAATGAGACGAGTCTTCAATTGTTTTTTATTATAAGAGTATAAAAGATGGTTAGATATATAAAAAACTGTATGAGTGTACCCTGAAATGATTTTAACATATTAGTTTCGATATTGACTGAAACTGCATTTCCCTGAGTATGGGTCGCGACTCACCAGTGGGTGCAAGCAAGGATGAACGTTCTTTCCGCAATTGCCACACAGTTATCATTGTTAAAAAATAAATTGGGCACCAATTTAGGGGAAGAAATGAAAAAAGTTCGAAAAGTCGAATTGAATACGTAATTCATTTCTGGGCCAACTACCAAGTAAAAAGTCAACAAAAGCAAGTGAGGAACCTATTGACATATCAAAAGGTACACCACTGAAAAATACTTTCAATCGCAAACAATAAACGAAATTCTGGCTCTCGAGTGTTGGGAAATGTCTTCGCTTCTTTTGGATGTAGCTATCAAAGTTTACCTCATCTTTATTACCCCATACCTATATAACAAAGGATTTTCGCCTATGGTCAATAGAAAAACTAAATACCGAAATAAATTGGATAAATCAAACTCACTGCGAATAAAAGGTACTAATTTTAAAATTTATGCTAAATCCAATGACATAAAATAGAAATAAATACCCCTACGTTTCAGAAGTTTTTTGCAATAAAAGCTGCAATTTGGTACGATTATAGACACAAAATATTAATATAACGAAGATGTCTCTCAGTGAGATTTACACTGTTCTGGACTCTAATGTATGGGGCAGAGGCTAGTATTAGATTTCATGGCCCAAAAACTACAGAGTGAGATGAAGAAACTACAACCAACTTCAGGCTGCTGTCATTTCTAAGCCATTCGACGGTCACTCAACAGCTGTTAAAATTATTCCAGTGACAGCTCATTATATTGTTTATAAGCATACAAAAATTTTTGTGAGAATTTTCCAAAAAAAAAAAAAAAAAAAAAAAAAAAAACAAGTGGCTATCGTTAGGGCACTCCAGCATTTAAATGTGAGTAAATCTTTTGTGTCCCGCGCCATCGCTTGTTACCGTGGTAGTAGCCCGACGTTAAGAAAGGGGACGGAGGAAAACGCAACATCAGCAGAAATGGTTCGAAAAGTAAATAAGCGACTTGATCGAAACCTGTGTCGCAGTGGCGGAAAAATGGCTCGTGAGCTGAACATATCGCAATATTCCATTCCGCAAATATTGAAAAATAAGCTCGGGGTAAAGCCATTGAAATTCCAAAAAGTGCAAGAACTTACACCGCATCAGAAAGAAAATAGACTCAAAAGACCTAAAGAGTAGCTTCGCTTGGCCGAAAGTGGTTAACTGCCGAATTTGGTTGTCTCCGATGAGAAAACATTCGTTGTCCAGCAGATTGTAAACGAACAAACTGAACCTGTTTACTTGCCAAAGAGGTCAGGTGAAAATGTGCACCTTCAGTTGGCCACTAGAACTCAACCGAGAACGTAAACATTTTGGCCGCAGACCTTGGACATTCCAACAGGACTCTCTATTCTTCGCAAAATTGAATATAGAGCTTTGAAATTTAATATAGGCCTTTGGGTTACATTTATACGCATATGTACAAAATATGGGTTATGCCGGTCCACCTTCTGGTAGTATGAAAGTTAATATGAAAAATATGTCTTAAATGTAAAAAATACTTGAATTCGGTGTATACCCCTTATACTTGGACTCCGATTTCAGATATTTTTTAAACAAAACAGTGTTGGCATTTTTTTCGGGATACCGTAGTATGGTATTGTTGCAAAACAGTCTGGCTTAATCCCATTATTGCTGTTTTTTTTATAAAAACAAAGTTTGTTTATTGGTGGAGAAAGATGGTAAGGTTTACCAGGGGGTAAGGCAGGGAATACCTAGGTTTCGGCAAGAGCCACCAATCCCCATCAGTTCTCTTGTTTTCTATCTGGGGATATTCTCTCCAAGAGTTACTTTAAAATAACTCCTCTTTAACTCTATGTTAAATGTTAGCCATATTTTTCCATATTGTGGAAAATTTTGGAAATTTGTTTGGAAAATTTCAATTCCAGATACCAGCAGATATTCCTATTGCTTTACTTAATATAAATTTAGGACCATTTAGTACTTTTCGTACTGACACGGAACGCATTTTCAAACTATCATATACACAATCACAGATACCATCAGTAATCTAAATATCAAATTTCAGAATTTTATCTCTATCCCCTCACCCAATGCAAAATTTAGTATAATTTAGTACTTTTCGTACAATTATAGTATGCATTTCCGAAACCACCTCTATATGTATATCCAGGCTACACATGAACAGTGACCCTAATAACAAATTTCATATTTCAAGCACTATCTGTTCACCCGATACCACTACTTGTACCAAATATAGTACCGTTTAGTACTTTTCGTGCACTTGTAGTACACATTTTCAAAACCACCTTCTTACCACCAACATACTAGCAAATAAGGACCTCAATACAAAATTTCAAACTTCCAGCTTCATCCGTTCAACCTCAACCAAACTGTTCCAAATTTAGCACTATTTAGTACAATTCTCACACTTAGTACCCAACCTCCTTCTTTTATCAAATTTAATTGTCATTGCAAAGTTTTTTTAGCTCTATTCGTTTACTAAATTTAAATGGTACCATTTTAAAAAACATTGTTACCATTTTGGAACTTTTCGTAATCTTATAGTTCGAATTTTCAAAAACGCTTTGGTATATCTATTCTGCACTCTATCAGTGACTTTCACTCCAACTTTCAAATTCCGCTCATCCAATGCAAAGTACTCAGTTTTTTAAACATTTTAGTGCTTTTTGTACCCTTTAAGTACGAATTATCCAAAATTCAGCCTTACCACTTTGGCCCTCATGCAAAATTTTAAAATTCTAGCTTCAGCCGTTTCAGCTGGGCGTTGATTCTTAGTCAGACAGTTATTTCACTACATTTTAATAATTTCAGCTTATTTGATATGGATTATTTAATAAAGTCAACATTGTTCTTTTATGAGCATTTCTCATTTAATTGCCATAAATTCCCTGAAAGCAATATTTATTTGTAATTTCGAAAAATTTAATTAAACTTTAATATAATTTTAAATACATATTTTACCTGTTTGCCAACAAACAGTGATTTTTAATAGACAAATTAATTGATATCAAACTATTATTTGCTGATAAAATTAATTTTGTGGTAAATTGTCTTTTCGATATTAATTTCATGTGTATTTACCAAACCAATACTTCACACCCACACACAGCTACTCTCAGCACGACTGCCACTCTTCGTCAATTATGTATTACAAAGTTCTCTTTTTTGTTTGCCATAGACTATCACTTAAACTTTGTTTTGAAGACGAACGTAAAAACTACGACAACGTTTTCAATATATTAACAAGAACAACAATAACTAACTTTGATAATGCCAATGCTTTTGCTAAATACCATTACCATAATTCAATTTATTTAGTCAGGCTCCGCCCGCTGCTTTTCCTCTGTGTGTGTATGTGTTTGTTTTTCTCTTTTTTTCTTCACTTCTTCCCATACATGACCTAGTCTAAACATGCACGCACACACACACTCACAATTTTATGTACACATACGTCAAAGACATCAAAGAAATTTTCGTTGCCATGTATGGGTAATGCATGTGTGCGTGTGTGCTGTTGGGTTGTGTTTATGAGTTTGCAAAGAGGAAACGGAAATGAAAGAGCAAATATTTCAGTCCTTTGTGTATTGAACGTGTGTAGCCTGTTTGTGTAGTATCACACAATGTACGTGTGTGTTGGTGCGTGGGTCTATTAATAAACAACTATAACTCTATTTATTTAATAATATTAAATTATTATGTGTTTGCTGGCCGTTGTAATAGTTTTCCCTTCATTCAAGGCGTGTCACATATACACATAATATCAACACCCTCTACACCCTTAGGGCGAATGGCCGGCCTCTAGCTTTTGTAAAAATATACATACGAAATAGGATACAATTTTGCCTGAAAATAGGTTGTGGTTTTCACTTTGTAAATATGTACATGCCTTTAAATTATAAAGGAAGGGAAAACTTTGTGTAAGTGTGCGACGAGGCCATGAAAAGTTTATAAATATAGAGGAATATAGGCCACTCATATTCCCTTGAATGTTAAGAGAAGGAGTTGTAACTGTATTTAGTTAAATTTAATACAAAATTGGGAAATATATACAGTTTGTAGATTGAATAGAATTTTAATTTTTAATTTTTTTCCGAATGCCTTAACACATTACCGAGTGAGATGAAAAAAATGCAACCAACTTCAGACTACTGTCATTTCTAAGCCACTCGTCCGACAGCTGTTAAGATTATTCCAGTGACAGCTCAATATATTGTTTACAATTTGGATTCCTCCGATGAGAAAACATTAGTTGTCCAGCAGTTTGTAAACAAACAAAATGATCGTGTTTATTTGCCAAAGAGGTCAGCTAAAAATGTGCACCTTTGGTTGGCCACAAGAACTCAAGCGCCGGCCATGGTGATGGTGTGGACCGCCAGCAGCCGATGGTCGCTCTCGGCTCGTATTAATGGTCCGAGGCATCAGAATAAATGCCGAATATTATCGCTAAAATATTCTGGAGGGTGTATTAAAGCCTTGGGCACGCAAACATTTTGGCCGCAGACCTTGGACATTCCAACAGGACTCAGCACCTTCGCACTCAGTACGCAGTTGCAGTTCCTCGCTTCATTTCCAGCGCACAATGACCATCAAAATTTCCGGATACCAATCCATTGGACTATTGTGTCTGGAGTATTTTGGAAAGCAAGGTTGTCACTAAAAAACACCAAAGTGTCGATCACCTCAAGCAAGCGCTTCGCCGGGAGTGGGCCAAAATACCGCAGAACAACATAAGGGCAGCGTGTGACGGTCTCATTGGCCGTTTGAAGGCCATATTTCGTGCCAAAGGTGACCAATTCGAACAAATCTGAACTTAATTTAAAATTTGATGCTATTTCCGTCATTTTTTGCTTTCATTCAATAAAATTAAAAAAAAAAAAAAAATGAAAAAATGATGGCGTTTGACTTTGTAGCAGTTTTTTTATCTCAACCTGTATAGCAATGTTATTTGGTACTAGAGGTCAAATATGTTGGAAATCTATTCAGAGTAGGATAAAGTTCCCTAAATGTGACTACTCGAAAACAATGCTCCGAAGTCAAATAAGGTTCACATTTGCTATGATCTACTTCACATAAATTCTCAATATAAACTTTTTTGTTACGGGAGCTCTACTAAATACGCATAGTGACGGAGGGTATTAAAAGATCGGACCGGCTGAAATTAGATGCTTAATATTTGGAATATAGAAACGTATTATCCATTTTCGAACTTCTGCTCACCAGTCAGACAGATGTGCGGAGCTCAAATGTCCTGAAGCAACGTCTAACGACGAATTTAAACATAAGCCAGCAACAAATTTGAAACCTAGTGTGTGCGCATGAGAGAAAAGGAAATTCCAATAAATGCAAATAAAGGAAATCCATGATAAACACATACAGGATGTTGATGTTTTGGATATGTGAGAACTTTGAAAATTTTGAAATCCTTATGTCACATAATTAGCATAATAATATTTGTGTATTGTGTTGTGTTGGTGGTCGTGGTTATGAATATTAATTTCTATTCGAAATGTAAACAAATGTCAGGCATAACGATATTAGAATTGAGACAATTTATTTAAATCCGACGAACACGGATATGTTAATGTTTTAACAAATTTTTTCTTGGTTATTTTAATTTTATATAAATTTTTGTATGGTCGAAAATTTAATATTTAAACTGTCACTTGCAAGGAAGGGTAATATAATGGAAGTAAGGTGTAATAATTATCATAGACCCCTTACCGCAAACATTGTCACATGTCCCGATTTTTATTGACAAATATTCGCCCATTTTTTTTTTTCATACCTTTAATCGTGTGTGAGAAAAATGGGGAGAAATCATTTGTCAATAGCACAAAATAAAAATTTCTATCAAAATATTTATTTTATTTTAGTTTATTTATTTTGCCATCAAAAGAGTGAAACTACAAAACAAAAAATCTCAAACACAAAACAAACTTCAACCCAATTAAATTCATGTTAAATGAATATTTAAATTGACAGTTTGTTTAGTAATTTATACAGTCCGTTGTTGTTGTCATTGTTGCTGTCGTTTCGTTTTTTTTTCATGTCATGCTCGGTTTTTATTAATGTATTTTATCCTATATCCCTCCGGTCTCTCCAGTCAAATTTAGATAAGTTTTAAACAGCTATATTAAATAAATATTTATTTAACTACTCTAAAGTTTTAATAAATGTTTGAATATATAAATGCATATACAAATGATTATTTTTTTTCATTTCTAATTTAATGCATAATTAATAGTTTTGTGCGTGATGTGCATGTGTGTGAAAACATAAATGTTCAACATCACATTAGCCGCTACCATAGTAACTCATTCACTCACCCGTCACTACTTATTATAAATAGTTTAATTAAAATTCAGATTTTTTTTCGGAGCTTTTCATAAAATTTGATATTGATGACAGAATGAATATTTTAAAATTTGTGGCATAGAAACGAACCAAAAAAAAAAAAAAAAAAAAAAATGCAGTGTTTTAGTCAGTATGCAAATAATACTAGAAGCTAAACGGCTTAACTTTGAATTTGTCAGTTTGCTTTCGTTTTTTTTTTTTTTTAGAAAGGATTTAAAAACTTTTTTTGAAAGTGAAAAAAGTGGAGCATTTTTAATGTATTCTTTCAAGCATGAATTTATGAATTCCAATGAGATGATTTGTTAAATTGTAAATAGTTAATATTTATATGCAATGCGCTGCACAAAATAGTTCTCAATAAAAAATCGCTTGTTAGAATTTTTCTAGCCTTTCTCTGCTATATCCATTATCCATCCCTTCACTTTTCGTACAATTATAGAATATACAGGGTGAGATGAAAAAAACAGCAACAAACTTCAGACTGCTGTAATTTCCAAGCCACTCGTCCGATGGCTGTTAAAATTATTCCAGTGACAGCTCACTATATTGTTTACAAGCGTACAAAAACATTTTGGTGAGCATTTTCCAGAAAACAAGTTATTCGTGATTCAAGCGTGATATTGTAATTTCTTTATATTTGGCTGGAAAACCATAAGTGGCTATAGTTAGAGCACTCCAGCATTTAAATGTGAATAAATCTTTTGTGTCTCGTACCATCGCTCGTTACCGTAATACTGGTAGCGTATCCCCACGTTAAGGAAGTGGACGGAAGAAAACAGCAACATCAGAAAAAATGCTTCGAAAAGTAAAGAAGCGTCTTTATTGGAACCCGCATCGCAGTTGCTTCATTTAGCCGAAAGTGGTGAACTTTTGAATTTGGTTTTCTCCGATGAGAAAACATTCGTTGTCCGGCAGTTTGTAAACACCACCTTGGGTTGGCCACTAGAACTCAAGCGCCGGCCATTGATGGAGTGGGCCGCCATAACAGCCGATGGTCGCTCTCCACTCATATTAATCGACCGTGGCATCAGAATAAATTACGAATATTATCTCGAAAATATTCTGAAGGTTGTATTAAATCCTTGGGCATGCAAACATACTGGCCGCAGACCTTGGACATTCCAACAGGACTCAGCACGCGCCAGCCAAGAATGGTTACAAAATTTATTTCCAGTGCACACCAAAATCTCCGGATACCAATACCACCAATGCCACCAAAATCTCCGGTTACCAATCCGTTGAACTAATGTGTCTGGACAATTTTGGAAAGCAAGATTGACACTAAAAAATTCCAAAGTGTCGATCACCTCAAGAAAACGCTTCGCCGGGATTGGACCAAAATACCGCAGATCAACATTCGGGCAGTGTGTGATGGTTTCAATGGCCGTTTAAAGGCCATAATTCGTGCCAAATGTGACCAAGGTGCTTTCATTCAATAAAATTTAAAATAAAATGTAACAATTATGGCGCTTGACTTTGTTGTGGTTTTTTATCTTACCCTGTACATCAACAATTATAACTTAGTTCCTCTATTGAGTTTTTTATAAAACTAGAAAAAAGAGCAGACCGTGAAATTTTCTCTGACAAAAATACTGTTGATAAGGAAATATGAGAACGCAAAACCAGCAAATAAATCAAAACTAGAGGGCGTAATTCTAAAATCAAGAGCAAGGATATAATTATTTTAATGTTCAAACTGAAAAAAGTTCGAAATGAAATTTGAGCTATGCTCTGAAAATACATCAACGGTGAACAAGTTACAATTTCAAAACTAGATAGCTAGATACACAAATGTATCTGCCAGCAATCCGATTTATACTACCTAACTTCGTTTAAATTCTATTGATCTTACACACTTTTTAATATTAAAAAAATCACTATTTTGAATTTCTTTCTTTAATTTTAATTCTTTATTTTTCAATTTTTTAAAAAATTTGAAGATTATTTTCTTTACCGAAAAAACGTCCATAATTCCTTTTCAAGCTTTTTTTCTGACGTTGCCACGTAGCAGTAATATATTTCCTTTTTGTGTAAATGTGACGTATTTACCAAATTACATGTCAGAACTTATAAAACAAAATGTAAATGCAATCAAATGCAGTCGTTGTTCATTGTCACAAGGATGCAAATAAACTTATGCAAATACTTTTGGGGTACAAATTGATGGATTCAATCAAATAGTAGTTGTGCATCATGCAGTGGTATGGAGGAGAGATGTTGCGCCATTTTGGAAGAAGTATAACGCAGGAAAATATAAAGATTTTAATTTTTTTCTGTTTGAGAGATATCAAAAGTTTTTTCTAAATTCCAAAAAAAAAACAACGAATTAAAAAGTATGAATCGGTTTTGCCAACAGATGTATACCCTCAGTAAATGTTGGATTATTTTAATATATTTTGATTTCTGGTATGATTATTTAATTTTTTGATCCTCTATGGAGTAGGTTCCGAAGGAATGGGCCAATATTGTCTATTTCGTATCGGACCTAAATAAATTTGATATAAATGTTGTGACGTGTCACCTTTGGACTATATTGGTTACCTTCTTCACTTAATATGTGAGGTGTGATAATTTTCAGAAAATATTAAAATGTGCATGAGGTACCAGATATAGTCGACCGAAGTATTCCATTTTCACACTTTATCTAATACAGATAAAAATATTGATATGGGCAAAATTACAAGAAAATCGAACAATTTATATTCAATTTTATCCGAAATCATTAATTCAAAACTTATCTCAGGTTTCTGGTTGAGAGAAAGTTGTAAAGAATCCCTGACTTGTTTCGCAAGCTATGACAGATAAAAGTATTGAAAATTGTGACCCTTTGTGGGTGAGATACCAGAAAGGGTTCGCAGATATATATAATCTCCACAACAGATCTGGTGTCAGCAAAACTGTTTGTATTTTTGAAATTTGAAGAGAGTTGGATGATTAGTTCGCATTCTTTGAGCGTTTTGTTTTTCAAAATGTTGGCCCCTATGTGAGGGAGGTATCAGAAGAAATGGTCCGATCTCCACCATCCCAATAACAGATCTGTCGATGGAAATATTGAGATATACCAAGTCTAAATGGAAACAGAGGTATCTTTGTGGAGGAGGTACCAGAAGGAGTGGACCGATATATCCCATCTTCATAGCAGATGCTGCGTTAGTAGAAATAATGGGATGTGTGAAATACGAAGAGATCCGGATGCTTATTTCGGATTTTATAATCGTTTTGGTTATTCAAAACGTTGACTCTTTGTGTGGGAGGTACCGGAAGAAATGGTCCGATCTCTACCAGCTCTATAACAGATCTTTTGTTGATGGAAATATTGAGATATATCAAGTCTGAATGGAATCGGATGTTAGATTCGCGTTTTTTGAGCTGGATATTCAAAACATTGGCCCTTTGTGGGGTAGGTACCAAAAGGAATGATCCAATCCCTGTCATTTTCAAAGCAGATCTTGTGTTATTAGATATAATGGGATGTGTGAAATGCAAAGAGAACCGGATGCTTATTTCGGATTTTATAAACGTTTTGGTCATTTAACGTTGACCTTTTGTGGGGGAGATACCGAATGAAATGGTTGGATCTTTATCATCTTTATGACAGATCTTGTGTTGATAGAAATATTGAGATGTACCAAATCTGAATGAAATCGGATGTTAATTTCGGATTTTATTACTTTAATGGATATTCAAAATGTTGACCCTTTGTGGTGGAGGTATCAGAAGGGGTGGACCGATATTTCCCATCTTCACACCAGACCATGGGTAGATCACCTTTTTATAAGATTTATAATTGCTCACCATTTTGACGCTTTGTGGGTGATGTACTTGACGGAATGGACCTATATTGTCCATTTTCTCGCTGGCGTAGCGCTGATGCAAATATTATTATTTGCAGAGTTGGAGCGAAGTCGGATTATTATTACCAAAAGGAATATAGTTTTTTGAAAATTCCGAAAGTTTTGTGGGGTAGTATCAGAAAGAGTGGACTTATATTGTCCATTTCCGAACTCGACTAACTTTAAAAATAATACTATGTTTCAAGACCTAGAGTCCAAAACCATTATTTCGATGATTCACAGTTTGGGCGTATCAAATAATCTATCAATCTAGGCATATGGCTGAGGGTATAACTAGAAAATCGATTTGAGTGTACTTGAAGAAGTGAGATTGGTTGTTGTAACGAGTTCATACACCAAGTGTGCGAAAAGTGCTACATTTCGTACTACTAGTAGATTGCTACCCACAGAACCGAAAATTTAATTTTGAACCGCTTAATATTCTTGCGCACAGTATTGATAAAAAGAGAATGTTTTATAAAAGTACAAATAGTACTAAATTTTGTACCATTTATATTGGGAGCATTTAAATAGCGGTTCTCGTATCCAATGTGTTAATTGAAATTTTATTATTGCAACCTTTCAATACCACAGTACAAATTCTCATTCCCAATGAAATTTATTCGTTACGGGATTGAAGTTGATATAAGTGTGTGTGTTTGACGATGTCCCCGACCATTCAACTTCAACTTGCAACCAATTCAATGTCTACCACATGTACATGTACCCATTAACTATGATGGACAGAGTCCACACAAAGATGGAAATCAGTTAACAGAAGCAGTAGCAGAAACAACTCCAGCATCCATATATTGGATACCATCGTATCTACATACATAGAGCAGCAGCAGCAGGAGCTACTTCAACATTCGATGGATCTATCATTATGTCGTTTTCGTTTCGCTTCCACTGCTTTGCGACTGGCATACGGGTCCGGGTCCGTAATTCCTTTAACAACTACGCACTCCGACAAACAAACCCGGCCAAGGCATACAATATAAAATATCTTGACTGTTTACACGAAGTCAATTACATTGACAGTGTGATCAGTGATGCCGCACAACAACTACAAGAACAACAACAGCGGGTATCACAGTGAAAATGTTAATGTGTTAAGACACTATAATTTATGTACAGCACAAGGCTTGACCCCACGAAATGTTGTGCCTTTTTCAAGAACCAGCCATGTGGCGAAAATTGGCAATGCCTATTCATCTTCAACTTGGTATTTGTGCTTTACTGGTTTCCTATCTCTCTCTCTATCTCTCTCTGTATGTGTGCATATATACGAGTATTTACCATGTAAGTAAGTTAACAACAAAATAAATTAACTGCCAATAGTTTTGCTTGTTGCCCACCAACGATGTTCATTTTAAAAACGAACGAACGAACGAAACGACATGTCACCAACAGCCATACTTGCTGATAATTGAATTTCTGTATTCATTGTGTATGTGAGCGAATATATGTGTGTGGCTGTGTTTGGTATAATGTCCTGTTGTTTAATATGAACTTTGTGATAAGAACTAATAGCTGTTAATAGAAAAATTAAGATATGACAGATGTGATGAGTGATAGCTGAAATGCAAGGATATCTACATGGAAGTCCAGTACGAATACAAAGATTTAATTAAAGCCAATCATGAAACAGCCACAAGATGTTTGTGAACACGACAAGCTACATTATGCCTTATGGCTATAACCTTAAATATGTACCGAAAAATATAATTAAAATTCACACAAATATATACAATACACTTAAGACTACCTCACTTATATAAGCTGGTCGGTGTTGTACACAGCCTACTCCAATCCGAAACTAAAAATCTCCTATTAAAGAATAGAATACCCTCATCCCCGTGCACTAGGCCCCGTTCGTTTAGCCAGAAAAGGGCGGCTGGAGGCAAATGCTTCCGAGCTTAAAGCTGGTTAGAATCCTCAAAAGCACCATAACATACCCTCAACGATGCTATTTAACTGAACTGGCATCTGTAAAGAATTGCAGGCCAGTCATCCTCATAAAGTCGTCTATTCTGTCAATTTGTGCCCTATCATGGATCGCCTTACAGGAATGGGCTCTGTAGGAGCCACCTGCCAGACAAGAGGGACGTGTTTTCTTTCCCACAACCTTAACTTTTCCACCTAATGGGACGAGATGTCAAACCAGGCGGGAAACACATAGATCAAGAGCCTAACATATTGGGAGAGGACACCTTTCATACTCAAGTTTCCACTGCATCTAAAATACAAATAAGTTTGGCCCTTGAAAGGTCATCGTCTACAAGACGAATACGGTGGAACCTCTTCTGAAATACTACCCCTAAGTTTCTCATCTTATCTGACAAAAGAACCTGCTCCGAGCCTACCTTTAAAACGTCTTAAAATTAGGGTAGACAATGGTCCGTCGACATATGATGGGCTTAGCGCAACATTTCTCTACATTCAACTTTAGGCGCCATCTAACCACGAACCGATGGATGGCATTGTGGTATTCGTTAACGCGTCTATTTACCGACCTAGTAAGCGGACCAGAAAAGAAAATGTTGAATAACATCGGGTCAAGGAGAGAGCCTTAAGAAACCCCTGCCAAGACCCTGCCAAGGCTGCGGCTAGATAGTCGCTCACCTTTTATGCGGAATAATCGATCCCTAGAACAACTAGCGACCATTCTGCAGGATTGACTGCCAAAGCCAAACGTTTGGAATTTATATAAAATTCCATCATGCCAGATAGAGTCGAAAGCCCTGGCGATATCTAGGGAGACGGCTATAGTTTCGTACTCTTTGTCGAAGCCTTTGTCTTTGGTCATTGAGAAACCAGAGCTACAACGAAGTGACAATCCCGCAGAATTCTCCCTTATCCTTGCAGGAATAAAATAATCGAATAACTTTGTGAACGGCGACAGAAGGGAAATAGGACTGTAATTAAAACACTGAGAGGGGTTAGAATCCCGCTTCAGTGTGGGAACCCTCTTGGCCTCTTTTCAAGCTATAGGAAAATACCAATGATTAAGGCAATGGTCAAGGATTGTCAAAAAGGACAGAATTACATTCCCTGCCCTTTTCAAAGCTAAATCGGAAATTTGGTCCACACTGCACGATTCACGAGCGTAAAGATAACCTTCCTGGGATAGATAAACCCACTTTCTTTCCAAAAGGAGATGTTGTCCACAGGAGAGCGATTGGCAGTGAATAAACTGCTAAACGACAAGATAGGAGAACGGATCCTACCCTCTCCACCGTCAATTGGACATGACGCTGGAAAGAATCGTCGACCGAGACTCTCCTATCTCCTCCTCTCAGCCCTACGTTCGTCAGAACTGAACTTAGCACCACTGATAGAATGCCGAGAGGCAAGACCGGAATTATTCGAAATTCTTTCGAGAAATTATTTATGTCGAATGTTTTCGAATCAGCGATCATTGGCCTCGATGATCTGGTCAAGGTTGCGGATGTCTGCCGTGAGACTAGTCGTCGCTCAGGATCACCAGATCTACGCTCTACAAAACCGTCTACATTCCCTAATATTGCTTAAAACCCTAGGAGGGAGATTACCCGGGTAACTGATTTCTGCACTGAAGCATCAATGGCAGAACTTAGTCCTCAATGCAGATATATATTTCTGAAATGAAAACATTGCGGTCGGCTGGTAGAGTTACCTCCTTCAAGCCTCTGCCTATAGCGCCTGAAGTTCATCCAGTCGGAGGAATAAAACGATCTGACTTCTTCATTGTGCAGGGAGCCTATCTATTTATCTATCTATCTATCTATCTATCTATCTATCTATCTATCTATCTATCTATCTATCTATCTATCTATCTATCTATCTATCTATATATCTCTATGAGTATACGACCCTGCCACTCAATTAGGCCTAGTGGACCTATCAGCCGGTATAGCTGCTATATCCGGACAATAGCTCGTCCCTTGGTATGGACCTCTGCATCGTCCAAAATGTCGGATGTCTCGCGTTCAGGTATCCACTAACTTCTACATAGCCACTGCCGCGTAAAGCGGATGGAGTCTAAATCCAAAATTTGGAAACGACCAACAGATCGCTGTTATAAAGAGGCGAATCATATAGAGAACTTTCATTCCTCGAGACTATAGCAACACCAGATTTTATATCCGCTGAGGAGATGGGGATTTTTTTCTCAGCGAAGATTATCTTTGACTAAAACTACAGTGCCACCTCCTGCGCATGTATGTTAGCCTATCCTGCCTATAAGTTTTAAACCCTGTCACAATCAAAAGACAATTCCGAAGATTCATTTATAGTTATATTGGATATTTTTGGGAAGAGTGAATTTATAAAAAAAAACAGATATACCAAATTATGGTTGATTTGTTTGAAAATTCAGGTAAAATATTTAAATGCCGAAAATCAGGAGGTATCGTGATTTGGGACCTCTGCCAAATAAATTTGAATATATGGACGATTTAATGGAGCCCAAATTACAACTTCGAGAAGTTGTGATCCACTTCATATATTTTTTATTTTCTCTATTATATATTTTTTCTTCAAACATCTGCAAATTAGTCAGGTGTCACAAATGTGCTTGCTGTTGCTGCATCAGCAACAATTTTTTGTTGTTGTTGCAACAACCAAACCATTAAATCCTTTTGCCAAACATTTATCCTCTGGCACTACTTAACCCTCGACAAGTGGCGTAGAGGTTTCACTACAGCGATATAATAATAGTTGTATATGATAGCGTAATTCAGATAGCATACTTGTATAAGACATACTTCCAGCCAAATGTTTATTCTTTCGAATGTATGTATGTACGTATCTCTGTGATGTGTACAACTAAAGCGGCTCTTGTGAACTCATTAACGTGTAACATGACATTGCAACAAGAAGTGTGAACATTTTCATAGTAATTAGAATGTTGTCATAAAATGAAGAGAAAAAAAGCAAAAAATAGAAAAAGCAACACAAGAAAGAAAAAAAAAAAACATCCAAACACTTTACAAGCGCTATATGAAGTGCATAACATATATTGCAGCTTCACTGAAACTTTATCTCAAGTATTTCTGCTGAGTAGATGACGACGACGACACGATGAAGAGACGAAACATTAAGTGGAAGGGCGTTCATGCCGCAGTAATGACAAAACGGCAAAGGAGAGAAACTCACTAATGAGGCACTTGTTGTACCAGCCAACAACAATCATCGCCACCACCGCTCTAATACTGATACACCTCACTAACTCCTTTAGAGGGCAGGGCCTTCAAATAAAATCAACTGGAGTACATGAAACAATGTGGTAAAATGTTAATTGATATAATTTATTAATTCAATCTGTGTTTTGTTAGAATGAAGGAATGCAAGGTAAAAACATCACCTTGACGTCAGAGAGAGAGAGAGAGAGAGAGAGAGAGAGAGAGAAAGATGGAGAGCAAAATATTGGCCAAGCACCGACCAAAACAACATTCATATTGTTTAACACTTTGAACGATCTTACTAAAAATAACTTTTGATGATGCTCAAACTCGGGCTCATGAAGTTATTTAGTCTGGATGGTATTGATAAGAAAGGGTGTAAATATAAATCCTAAAATATATTAAATTTAGTATTTTATTATTATATTTTTAACCGACTAAAAATACGATATTAGTTCATTCCTCTAAAAATTGTTATACCCTACAACAGTATGTGTTGGGGGTATTATAAGATTGATTGGGCCAAATATTATGTAACACCTCGAAATATTGCTCTCCGACATAGAAAACTATTTATGGATCTTCATATCTCGCCGAGCTGAGTCGATCTATCTATGTATGTCCGTCTGTCCGTCTGGCCACGTTAATTTGTAATCACTCTACAGGTCGCGATTATGGCCCGATCCTCACGAAATTGAAAATGTAGGTGGGGTAAGGGTCAGAATAGAAGCCTATTGCTTTTGGAGATGATCACATAATATTTAACTGTTGAAATGGACCAAAAACAAGAAAAAAATCTTGATTTTGCAGTTGCTCTACAGGTCGCAATTATAGACCAATCGACGCGGAATTTAGCATGCGGCTAGAGTATTTGGTCATCGGACAATATTTAGCGGGTTAAATATACCACAACAAAATTTGCGTCAAACTGCGAATATTTTTAATCCGGGCGAAATCACAAACGCACGAAAATTTCATTTTTGACCGTTACATTGATTATCTTATCCAAGATGTCGCATATATAGCAAAATATGTACAATCTCATATATCAATGAAGGGGATGTTAATTAGACCTCATACCAGAAAAGGATAGAATCTAAGAAAATCGGTTAAAAAAAATGTGAATATTTTTTTATATTTTTTTGTTATATTTTTATCGCATGAGATTTTTCATTTTTGTCTTATAATATTGAATTTTTGTTTGGTAATATTTTTTCACCTTAGGGTTTAGGACAGCGCAGAGTTGCAGCATTTTGTACAACCCTTGAGTTATATGTAGTGGGTAAAATGGACCACAACTTTTGTGTGAAATTGTTTTGGATACCTATCAAGACGACATAGAGTATAAATATAAGGAAAATATCCCCTGCAAAAAACAAAGGGTAACATTATTGCATAATTCCAAATAATCGACTAAAATGTGTTCGGAACTAAGGAGGTTTTCCAACATATTGTAGTGTTGTAGGTTATCACATTGTTTGTCTTTGCTAAATTGGAAATTTTAGGGACGTCAAACACTCGAAATTTTTTATGATCCTGGCTGAAGAAGAATTTTATAGAATTGGTGGATAAACAAAATTGGGACTCTATGGATACAGTCATTATGAGTCGAATCTATGTATATATAAAAGAGTAGTGAAACAATTGACTGACTGATTGATAATCAAAGCCCAGCAGCAGACAGTACAATTGTGTTCGGCGTGTAATACAGGCCTGTACAATACGATGCTCCGCCACTCCAGATCATCTGTGGTTACAGCCCGCGAACGGAGCCAATTTTTATACCTTACACCGCAAAGTGGTAAGGGTATTATGTCTTTGTGCAGTTGTTTGTAACAGGGAGAAGGAAGCGAGATAGACTCATAGTTACTTTTGAGGATCTTCATAGAATCACTTTCTAAGTCGATTTATGCATGTCAGTCCGTCTGTCTGTCCATGAATTTTTGTGAACAAAATGCAGGTCGCATTTATTATCCGATTGGGATGAAATTGTCCAAACAATATTTGTTTGGCCTAAGGACGAACCCCATTGACATTGGCGAGAATCTGTTCAAATTTAGATACAGCTCCCATAAATTTCTGGTCAATTGTGCATCAAATGGCCAATATAAGTCCTAATGACCTGAATTTTGGTACATCCCACCGAATTCAGTCTAGAAGCAAGTACATTAAATTTGGAGAAAATCGGTTCCGATCTAGCTATAGTCATTTATATGTTTCATCCGATTTGGAGTTTTAAGTCCATCACAAATGTTATCGAGATCGGTTCAGATTAGGATATAGCTCCATATATTTCTTTATCCGATATCAGGTTTATTGTGCACCAAATGGCTAATATAAGCCTAAATGGAATTTACGACTAAATTCATCCTAGAAACCAGTACTTCAAATTTAGCGAAAATCGGTTCTGATATAGCTATAGCTCCCATATATATGTTTTGTCCGATTTGGGGTTTAAAGTCCCTTAAACGTGTAATATGCATTCCACAATAATGATCTTTGGTACCAGATATCAGATACAGCTCTGAAATAAGTGTGTGGATATAGTTCCTTAGATTTTGGTACATCCGACCGAATTCAGTCTAGAAGCAAGTACATCAAATTTGAAAATGAAACGGGTTAGATATAGCTTTAGCTTCCATATATATGTTTCATCCGATTTGATGTTAAAGTCCGTCACATGCGTAATATGCACTTTACAACAAGGATATTTGTGCCAGATATCTTATAGAACTCAGAAATACATTTGCTAAATTTTATCAAGAACGGCTAAGATTTGAATATAGCTCCCATATATATCCAAATGGAGTGAATTTCGGGACGTACGTTTCCATTTTGTGGAACTCGGCTCCGATATATATATTTTTTTTAATATAATCCCTCTCGAAGTGATATCATTCGCTCTACAGCAATGTTTTTTGGAATAAAGAATTAAAATGTCTCCGTCAAATTCAGTGAAAATCGATTCAGAATGGGATACGCCTCCCATATATTAGTTACCCCTGAAACAAAAACTATAACTGCTCTGAAGTCAAAGGTTGATAGGTGGTATGATCTACTTGAAATAAATTCTTTTGGTACGGAAGCTCTACTTAATATGGTGTAGGGTGTCATATAATCGGCCCGCCCGACCTTTGACTATTCCTTAAGGGTTTTTTATATAGTTATTTCGCTGGCAATACATTTTTAAATAATGAGATATTGAGTATTGCAATTAAATTTACATAAAGACTGACAATATAATTAGGTAGAAAATGTAATTTTTATGCTTCAATTTTTTTAGGCATTGGAATTACAATTTAATGTTATCCGGTATTATATATTTGCAATTAAATTCTGTTTGCACTATAAACAATTTTCATTGTAGTTTCATTGGTAGAAAAAAGTTTAAAAATCGACGTTTATCAGGTTATGATTTTTTATAACTCATTATTTGAAATATATTCAAAATAATTTGAACCAATTTTTTAAGTCAACTGTATATTATTTCATTCCACATAACCAAAGTTAACTTAATTTGCATTTCACTTAACCGCACTTAAACTCCGAGGTTATATGTGCAGATTGGAAAGTATTTTATTTCATATTATTCCTCATAATATTCCTCTTGGCAATATTATGATGTGGAAAAAGTGTCAAGGTAAAGGAGATTAATGTTGTATAATATTGTGCAGCACTACCACTACAACCATATTCTTGTTATATAAAAATAATTTCATATAAAAATAAAACCGCTGAAGTACTTGTGTAGAGAAAAGCAAGTATTAAAACTGAAGTGTACTTACTTGTATTCCTCCGTTTCGTAGGTATGCAGGGGGCACGAGGAGAAGCATTTATGTTCATGCATCACTAAATGATGTTCACATGATGTACAATAATCGGGACGATCTTGACATGAACCACAATTAGCTTCACAGGGAACACAAGTTTTGTTGTCATAATCTGGAAAAAAGAAGAACACAAAGAAGATGCACAAGGAGACGTTAGCAGAAGGCCAGGCAAGATGAAAGTACTTATTTTGTTTTTATTTTCGCTTTACAAGACTTTTCAACTCACTTTCATAATATCCTTCGGGGCAGACCTGCAGGCAAACAGCCAAGTCGGTTACATGCAAATGGGCAGGAGCACAAGTCAAACAACTATCTTGGCCTGCACCGGCACAAGTTTCACACGACTCATGACATGGCCAACAGACACCGCCTTGGTTGGGAAATGAACGTGGGGGACAACGACTGACACAGGTGCTAAAAGGTTGAAAAAGGATGAAACATTAAATAGTCATTTAAGATTTTTTAATTCCCTACAAAAAATACTTACTTGTCCAAACGATAGTGTTTACAGGCCACACACTGGGTGGGTCCACGGCCATAGCAACCCTGGGAATCACACTCGGGATCACAGTCATGCAAAACCAGTTTATTATTAGAATCGGCCATGACATTTTGTCTCTGCGGTGTGGGTATGTTATGGCCATCCACAGTGGTAACGGCCTGCTCGGGATTAGAACCAGCTCCCGTGTAGAGATTTTGGAAATTTAAAAAACTACTAAACTGATCGGTATTTATGGGTTGTCCTAAATCCGATTCAGTTGGAAAGGTATACACAGGATCACGTATGGGTTGCGACACCAAATCACTCTTCAAACGCATAGGCTGTACAGCTGTGCCATAGAAAATCAATTGCCATTTGGACAGGATGCCAGGTTGATTTACCCGACGACGACCACCATTGATGATTTGCAGGGTCCATCTACCCTCAGCCTTTTCACCCCAGAAATGAACACTCAAGAATGGCCAGTCATCAAAGTTCGATTTGATTATATCACGTGGTCGCTCAAACAGCAAAGTACTCGTGGTGCCCATGGGCGAGGTGAGCAGGATACGTAAATTACCACGAGGGAAGAAACGCAGTGTAATGCGACACTGTACATGTTCCAAATAGCGAACTTCATTAATCGTTCCCGCACAGCCATTTACATCCATATGGGTAGCCAAAGTATAACCATAGGTCCCCTCAATTTTCCGATCTTCATTATTCTCTCTTGACTTGCAAATATGTTGAGGCGGCACTGTGGTCCATTGTTCAGCCAATGAGACCATAGCTCCAGCATCCATAAGACCATAACCAAACTTGTGGGAGTACTTGCGTTTAACACCATTCAACATCCAACCAGACTCTTTTTCCAATGGAGCCGGTCGGGATGTGTAGACAACCAAATACTGCATATCACGCCAAGTCAAATTGGGATTGGCTTCCAAAGCCAAGGCGCAAATACCAGCGGCTAAGGGGGCAGAAGCTGATGTGCCGGTATGTTCCACGGTACAAATATGATCGGGTCTCAGGCGACCGTCCATATCAACGGTGGCAACGCTCTTGTCGTGACCCGGAGTTCCTGAACTGTAAGTGGTGGCGAGGGTAGAAGAGCATTCTTCCAAATACCAGGGTTTGAAGCTGAAAGGAGAGTAATAGATAAAATTAGAAATGAATTAAAAGTTGGAAAAAGCAATAAGAAGAACGCATAAATGAAAGGAAAAGTACTAAAAGTTGCACAATAGTACGCCCCTGTCATTGAGCCGCCGGAAAGGGCTAAAAATTATAAATTTGTATATAAAAGGAACGAAAAGTCCAAAAAGGTACCGAATAGTATGCCTTTTTAAATAAGGCTACCGGTAAGAGCTATAACTTGTTAATTTAGCTTAAGGATCACCCTCCGAAAGGAGGGGGTAAGGTAATGTGCTATTTTTAAAAATTCGTAATTTAAGAGTACACAAAGTACTATAAGCACAAGTTTTGCGGCACTGGTATTGAGCGACTGGAAAGCCCTGAAACCCATAATTTTTTGTACGGCACCATTTTTGAAGGAGATAATGCGCAACTTTTGTATATTTGGGCTATAAGCATATGAAGAGTACTAAAAGGTACCGTATGATTTTGAATTTTTCTCAAGGTTTTTCTTGGTTAAGTGGGTGAAAATGCGGCTGAATTTTTAAAAATTTATACTTTAAGGGTACAAAATGTACTGAAAGGTAAAGAGTCATCGCTCAGAATTAAAATATTATTAGATAGTGTTATATGTAATGTTATATTAGATGGAGCGGAATTATTGAAAAATTAGTGTTACGAATCGTACTAAAAGGTACAAAACTTTTGTCGAGTGATCGGTAGAAGCAAAAATTTTCGTAATATTCGATATTGGTGCAAAAGATATAATAAGTTGCGAGTTTGAGAAATTTGTACTACTACTATGGTAAGACAAGCATTAAAACGTACAAAATGGTTGGGCAAGATGTGCCGATTTCCAAATTGGCACCATTTTGCACCTGAAAATTTACCTACCTATGGATAAAATTTAAATTCGAAGGAGTAGAAAAAAAGGAACTTTTTTAAAGGGATCGATAGCGGATATTAGTACCAAAAGGGTATGAAAACGTCAACATTTTTTCGCAGTAATTTTCTGTACTTTTCGATGTAGAATCTTGTATGTAGAATCTTGGCATATTCTTTGCCGAGACAGAGAACTGACCTACCAAGAACCCCAAAGTTTTAGCTGATTTAGTTTAAAGTTGTGGCAGAAACCTAAGTAATACGGAAAATCGGTAGGTACCATTATATGGGGGCAATTAGTGGACCTGAATCAAACATTTTTTTTCAAGGAAAGAACAGACCTACCGAGAATCCCAACTGACAAGTTCAAGCTAATTTGGTAGAGAATTGTGGCGGAAATCTTCGAAATTCCGAAAATTGGGAGGTACTGTTGTAGGGGGGCTATAATAAATGAGGACCAGCCTGCATATACTAAAAACCTTTGTGTCAGGGTGAAATGAAAAAAAAAACCGCATCCATCTTCCCGACGTCAAGGAAGTGGACGGAAGAAAACAGCAACATCAGCAGAAATGGTTCGAAAAGTTAAGAAGCGACTTGATCGAAATCCCCGTCGCAGTGGCCGAAAAGTGGCTCGTAAGCTGAACATATCGCAATATTCCATTCGGAAAATATTAAAAAATGAGCTCGGGGTAAAGCCATTGAAATTCCAAAAAGTGCAAGAACTTAGACCGCAACAGAAAGAAAATAGACTTAAAAGAGTTGCTTCGCTTGGCCGAAGGTGGTGAACTGCCGAATTTGATTTTCTCCGATGAGAAAACATTCGTTGTCCAGCAGCTTGTAAACAAACAAAATGTTTACTTGCCAAAGAGGTCAGCTGAAAATGTGCACTTTCGATTGGCCACCAGAACCGCCGATGGTCGCTCTCCGCTCGTATTAATCGACTGTGGCATCAGAATAAATGCCGAATATTATCGTGAAAATTCTGGAGGGCGTATTAAGGCCTTGGACACGCAAACATTTCGTTCGCAGACCTTGGACATTCCAACAGGACTCAGCACCATTGTACTCAGTACGAATTGTTACAAAATGAGGTTCCTCTTAACTTATTCTAAAATTCGATGCCATTTCCGACATTTCTTGCTTTCATTCAATAAAAATTTAAATAAAATGTAAAAATTATGTCGTTTGACTTTGTTGCAGTTTTTTTTATCTCACCCTGTATACATTTTTGGGGTCTCCCACAAATATTTCGAGGTGTTACAAATGGAATAGCAAATTTATTATACTGTCCTTCGTATGGTGGAGGTTATAAAATGAAGCTTCTTGGGGCTAAAATATATTCCAATAGTACTACATACAAAAGCGCATATTAAGAAATTTGAAATTTAGAGCAGTTTTATCTAATGAAAAGTATGAGAAGACTTTGAGTTATAAATTTCCAAAGAATGGATCTCTGTATTCCAAAAAAAAAAAAATCTCTATGAAAAGACAAAAAACAACTTAACTTGATCGATATAAATTTCGAAAGTCGTACTTTTCCCGTACTATCTATTTATAGTATATAATGAATTAAGAAAAAGATATAGAAAATATTTGAAATAAATACCAAATACTATAGGTTGAGGATTGTGGGCTTGAGTCGTATCCCCACTAAAAGCAAATATTGCCGTTATAGCATTAAAATGATATTAGGGTGGCAAATTTGATTAAAAAAAACAGTTTGAAACTAATTATCGGCGGGATATGCCAATCTTATAGCCTTACGTAAACGGTAAAAATTAAAAATCTGGATTTTAAAATTTTATTTTCTGCTGCTCTTTTTATTCTACGAATTTAAAGGAATATTTTCAAATATACACAATTTATTTATTTTTTTTTGCACTCCAGCCCCCCATTGTCATTGGGCTGCGAGTGTATTAATATTTGTTGGTAATGAATATTTATTGGCTTTCAACAAATTAAATATGGCTTAAAATTAATGTTTGTGTGTGTCAGTGTGTATCGCCTATTAGGGGTTTTTGTTAAAAGCTTTCGTTTTAACATTATCGATTGCGGGTGTAATTATTCATTAATGTACGTTCACAGGCCACCCACCCTCCATTTCTGAAGTTCTCTTTTGGCTTAATCATTTGGCCTACCGCATTATCATATTTTATTTGAATGTTGTTGTTTTTTTTTTTTGCTGTTCTCGTTTTGGTTCGATTTAAACGCCACTTTTAGTCCCGGCTTTATTTATTTATTTATTTTTATTTCTGCTGTGACATTGGCAATTTGGCTGGAACATTAAGTGGGCCAGAGATAATGAGCTGGATTATGTGGAGGGCTTTTATAAGACTAGTGAGTGGATTTATTATTTAATTTTAAAACTGAATGTTTAACGACTTGTTAATAACCGCCAATGCAATAAGATAAATATGTTGAATATTTTATGTGGGGAGGGCGGAGTGAAATTAAATGTATTAATACCAAGGTAGATTTCGGGGGAAACAATTGCAAATACGTGTGTGGATGTTTGAAAATGTTATGTTTTATAAAAAAGTATTATAATAAACTTAAATTTTAAGTTTAATTATTAATTAAAATAATTAAATCTTTTCCTAATATTAAAAATTAGTTTTCTTCATATTTTTTACCTAAATTTGATATGTGATAAAAAAAAGTTTTTTTGTCATTGGAGTCATTTTAAAATAACTCCTGGGGAGAATATTCCCAGACAGAGAGAAATGGTACTGATGTGGATTGGGGGCTCTTTCCAAAACCTAGATATTATCTCCCCTACCCCCTATAAAGCATTACCATCTTTCTCCACTAAAACAATTGCTGTTTTTATAAAATTTTGTCTTTTTTTGCAACAAATAATTAAATTATTTCTAATATTCAATATTTCTTTTACTTACCCTCCTTGTGTAGCACTGGAAATGGACAGAGTGAAAATCGAGTTGGTATAACCATCACAGTTGCAGGAATCGGTATAACGACCACCATTGCCAGAAGCCCATACAAAAATGGAGCCTTTACCTTGACGACCGCTGGTCACACCATAAATGAAGGCACGGCGAGCCAGGGGACCGGGACCATCAACTGTGGAGCCATCATCTTCTGGACCCCATGAAGCACTGTAAATATCAATATGCGATGGATTTAAACTTAGAGCTTGCGCTTCGACAACATCATTCACTTTGCCATCCAACATACGAACACCTGGAATGAAAAATAAGTTTAATACAGGATTAATAAATATTATTTTAAATATTATTATATTAAATATTTGATAAATAAATAAAATATTTTGATAACAATTATTTGGAACATAAATTGTATTATGATCCAAATGTTCAGTTCTGAATAATATACTTCTAGAAATTTTACAAAAAAAAAAAAAAAAAACAAATAAATAAATAAAAAATAAAAAAAAAAGTTTCAAATGAAGAAATAAAGACCAATATACGATTTCTGGAAGGTTGTTATTGCGGAGGGGATTTTTGAAAAATTCTAAAGAGAGTTCTTATGGCGATTGAGAAGGCGATAGCATTTTTTATTTTTTGAAATTTTAAAAACTATTGACGGGGCTACGTTACGGGGCCTTGTGACCGAATTTTTAATTTTGATTTTTGATTGGAACTTACAGGGTGCGATAAAAAACTGCAACAAAGTGCAACAGTATTTTTACATTTTTTTTTTAACTTTTATTGAATGAAAGCAAAAAATGTCAGAAATAGCACCAAATTTTAGAATAAGTTGAGATTTGTTCGAATTGGTCACCTTTGGCACGAATTATGGCCTCCAAATGGCCAATGAAATCGTCACACGCTGCCCGAATGTTGCTCTGCGGTATTTTGGTCCATTCCCGGCGAAGCGCTTGCTTGAGGTGATCGACACTTTGTATTTTTAGTACCAAGCTTGCTTTCCAAAATACTCAAAGACACATTAGTCCAACGGTCGATTAATACGAGCGGAGAGCGACCATCGGCTGTTATGGCGGCCCACACCATCACCATGGCCGACGCTTGAGTTCTGTTGGCCAACCCAAGGTGCACATTTTCAACTGATCTCTTTGATAAACTGCTGGACAACAAATGTTTTCTCATCGGAAAAAACCAAATTCGACAGTTCACCACTTTCGGCCAAGCAAGCAACTCTTTAGCTCTTTTGAGTCTATTTTCTTTCAGTTACGGTGTAAGTTCTTGCACTTTCTGGAATTTCATTGGCTTTACTCCGAGCTCATTTTTCAATATTCGCCGAATGGAATATAGCGATATGTTCAGCTCACGAGCCATTTTTGGGCCACTGGACGCGGGTTTCGATCAAGTCGCTTCTTTACTTTTCGAACCATTTCTGCTGATGTTACTGTTTTCTTCCGTCCACTTCCTTGACGTCGGGCTACGCTACCAGTATTACGGTAACGAGCGATGGTACAAGACACAAAAAAATTATTCACATTTAAATGGTGGAGTGCTCTAACGATAGCCACTTGTGCTTTTTTAGCCAAGTATAAAGAAATCACTTTATCACGCTTTAACTCCATCACGAATATCTTTTTTTCTGGAAAATTCTCATCAAAATGCTTTTGTAGGCTTGTGAACAATATAATTATCTGTCACCGGTATCATTTTAACCACTGTCGGGCGAGTGGCTTAGAAATGACAGCAGTCTGAAATTGGTGGCGGTTTTTTACGTATTACGAATTTCCAAAACTTCCTAAACTACATGGTACTAAATTTGGTACAATTCGTAAATGGGCGAACCGATAGGACTTGAGTCCAAAAATTGGGAAGTAAGATAATTTAAAAGTATATCTTCCTTCAGAAAACTGAAGATCTTCTGCTGTGGAATAACGCAAGCTCTTCTCCTATAAGAGACCACAAGTTTTTCTCCATAAAAAACCACAAGGCCTTCTCATATAGAAAGGTCTTCTTCTCATAAAAAGGACTTTTATTTCACATATTATAAGAGTTATAATAATTCGAATTGTCGATACTTATTCACACCAAATCTTGTGTTGATATAACTTTTTGGATGTGTCGATTTTGAATTGAATCGTATGTTAATTTCCCGTTTTATGAGCTTAATGGTTATTCAATATTTTGACCAGTTGTATGGAATGTACCAGAAGGAGTGGGCCGATATTAGAATATGTATAGTTTTGGAATGAATCGCCTGTTTATTTCGCACTTTATGAGATATATAATCATTCAACATTTGACCTCACCTGATCTTGTACTGATAGACATTTTGAGATGTGTTGAGTTTGAAAATAATCGAATGCTCGCATCGCTGTTACGTGCTTCATACTTATTAAAAATTTTGACCCGTTGTGAGGGAGGTACCAGTAGGAGTACACCCATATCTACCATCTTCCCACAAGAGCTTGTGTTGGTAGAAATAATGGGATGTGCAAAATTTAAAGGCAATCTGACCCTAATTTCAAATTTTATAAGAGTTATAATTATTCGAAATTTTGACCCTTTGTGGGGTGGTACTTGATGGAGTGGGCCGATATTGCCCATTTTCGCACCTGATCTAGCACTGACAAAAATATTTGGATTTTCAAAATTGGCACAACGTCGAATGATCCGTTCTCTTTCAATGATGGGAAATATTTTTATTGAAAATGTTGACAATTTGTGGAAGAGGACCGATTTTGCCCATCTCCGAACTGGATCTATGTATGACAATAATATTAAGATGTACCAAGTTTGGACCAAACTGGATTCTTCCTTCGAGACTTATCATGCACACCATTCAGGCAGGCGGACGGACACCCTTAGATCGACTCCAAATGTCCTTAAACGAAGTGGTCCAAACAGACCTAAACCGTTATTTCGATGAGGTACGTTTTGCCTGTATCAATTTCTATATACCCCCTGTAGCCATATGGCTGAGGGTATTACTATCGGGGATTTAGTTTATTAATATACCCGCTGCCTGCAAATGACTGAAGGATCTATACTTTCGAAAATTAAATACCAATTGTTAAGAACCGCATTTAAAAGATATGACAAAAAGTTCCCAAGGCAATGTATATATCATCTCATTGTTTTCGTTTATAACAATCTCCATGGTGCCACCTCCATTATAGTTTAACGCTATTGGGAAGTAACAACACACCCCATAAAATACTTAAACTGTCATTGGACTTGATGAAGGATATGCTTTTCCCCTTGAAAAAACGAGAATAAAATACCAAGGAAAAAAACCACGGACATTCCTCTCCTCATCAAACACACAAGGGCAAAGAAAAAAATGAAAACATTCTTTCATCAGATAATAGTCTTTGGTTTTTGTTATGATTTTTCCCTTCTGTACATTTTTGCAAGCCATGTATTGGATAGATGCACACACACACACGTACACCGAGTTAACTGTAAAAGATGAATTGATTGTTTAAAGAAAATTTATGGTATGACAAGCAGAATTCCAATACCGGAGAATGTCTTTTACTTTGCTCTACTGTTCAGGAGAGTGTTTTTTGGTGAGATGCCATTGAATAATTTGAGTGTGGCAAGCAACCGAGAGGGAGAATATCCTGTGTCAATACAATAAATAAGACATTAAACAGAGTGGAATTTTTGAGTTGTAACAAAAGATAAAATTACATTATCCAGAGCATGTAAAGGAGTGAAAAATGTTCAATGGTTTTCCGTTGATCATGGGAATTTTCTTGTAATTCTTGTTAAAATTAAATTTTAAATTGAGGGTTAATTGAAATTTTCTAATAATCATAACCATTTATTTTAATACAAAAAATCAAGTTAAAAGCTATCAGTCGGTTGCACCGACAGATGTACACCCTCAACCAATGTTCAATTATTTAAATATATCTTGACTTCTGTTATGGTTATTAAAATGATTTACCCTCTATGGAGTAGGTTCCGAGGGAATGGGCCAATATTCTCCATTTCGGACGTAATAAAGGTGATATAAATATTGTGACGTGCCAGGTTTGGACTGTAATGGTTACTTCCATCACTTAATATGAGATATGTGATAATTTTTAGAAAATGTTAAAATGTGCGTGATGTACCATTTTCATACTTCATCTAATACAGATAAAAGTATTTGTATGAACAAAATTACCAGAAAATCGAATCGAAATCGGTTTCTGGTTGAGAGAAAAATTTAGATATAGCTAGCTGTAAAGAATAGCTGACTTTTTTCGCAATTTATGACAGATAAACCTATTGAAAATTATGTCCCTTTGTTGGTGACGAACCAGAAGGGATTCGCAGATATATATCATCTTCACAACAGATCTTGTGTTAGCAACAACTATTGTTTTTGTTAAATTGGAAGAGAGTTGGATGTTTATTTTGCTTTCTTTGAGCGTTTTGTTTTTTAAAATCTGTGGGGGAGGTACCAGAAGAAATGATCCGATCTCTACCATCTTTATAACAGATCTTGTGTTGGTAGAAATATGGAGATATACCACGTCTGATTGGAATCGGATGTTAAATTCGCATTTTATGAGCTTCATGGTATTCATCATTTTGGCAGTACAGGGTGAGATAAAAAACTACAACAAAATCAAAAGCCAAAATTTTTACTTTTTTTTTAAATTTTATTGAATGAAAGCAAAAAATGTCGGAGATAGCATCAAATTTTAGAATAACTTTAGATTTGTTCGAATTGGTCACCTTTGGCACGAATTTTGGCCTTCAAACGGCCAATGAAACCGGCACACGCTGCCCGAATGTTGCTCTGCGGTAATTTGGCCCATTTCCGGCGAAGCGCTTGCTTGAGGTGATCGACACTTTGGAATTTTTTAGTGCCAACCTTGCTATCCAAAATACCCCAGACACATTAGTCCAACGGATTGGTATCCGGATTGTGGTGGTGGCCACTGTGTGCTGAAAATGAAGCGAGGAACCTCATTTTGTAACCATTTTTTGGTGGCGCGTGCAGAGTGCGATAGTGCTCAGTCCTGTTGGAATGTCTAAGGTCTGCGGCCAAATTTTTTGCGCGCCCAAGGCCTTAATATTATTCGGCATTTATTCTGATGCCACGGTCGATTAATACTAGTGGAGAGCGACCATCGTCTGTTATGGCGGTAAACACCGGCGCTTGAGTTCTGGTGGCCAACCGGAAGTTCACATTTTCATCTGACCTCTTTGGCAAGTAAACACGATCATTTTGTTTGTTTACAAACTGCTGGACAACGAATGTTTTCTCATCGGAGAAGATCAAATTCGGCAGTTCACCACTTTCGGCCAAGCGAAGCAACTCTTTATCTCTTTTGAGTCTTTTTTTTTTCTGTTGCGATGTAAGTTACTGCGCTTTTTGGAATTTCAATGGCATTACCCCAAGTTCATACCACAAGAAATGATCGGATCTCTACCATCTTTAGTGGGAGGTACTTGATGTAGTGGACCGATATTGTAAATTTTCTCACCTGACCTAGCACTGATGCAAATATTACATTTTCCTCTTTCTGAGCAGTAATTTATTTTATTATTTTTTTTTTTTAATTGTGACCTTTTGTGGGGGAGGTACCAGAAGGAGTGTACAGATATTGCACATCTTCGAACTCGATCTAAGTTTGATAATAATATTACGATATACCAAGTTTGGACAAAATCGGATACTCCCTTTGAGAGTTATGGGGCGCACCAGCCTGACAGACAGACATACGGACATCGCTAGATCCACTCCAAATGTCCTGGAACGGGTTTGTTCCAAAGAGACGTAGGGTTAAAACCGTTATTTCGATAAGGTACGTTTTGGCCGTGTCAAATGATAAAGAGTCTCCCTCCATCCATATGGTTGAGAGTGAGAGTGAGAGAGGACATATTGGTATACATGATAATGAAACTAACCAATAAGGCAATCGCACAAAAAGAAACAAAACCAAAGCAACATAAACAACATTAAACAAAGGTACAAAGTTCCGGAAAAAAATGTTCGTCAATATAAATTTGTTAACAACTCTTAAACCACAAAAACCACCAACACTTCATGTTGACAACAAGGCACCATATCTATGGCAACAATGGAGCTGAAGAAGAAACCAACACCAACACAAATACCGAGCAAAAAATAATCAAGGAAGTAGAAAAAACCTTTAAAACTACACCAAAAAAAAGTGGGCAAAGAAGATGAAGATGAAAGAACGCTGAAATGAATCGACACTTGCCAAGTTTGGTAAGTATCGTAGCAACAAGAAATGAATCTTTCAAGATTTAAAAGTGACTTTTGACGGATGAGTGTCGTTTCTAACACCATGCAAGATTGCTGGTGATGGCAGTGAGACTGCCTGCCTGCCTTCTTGTCTGTCCTCACAACTCATCGCCGAAAAGAAGAGAAGACAATTTTTCTTCAAGTCCCGAATGGGATGAAATGTTTATCAAAAATACAAAAAAATAAGAACAAAATTTTAAAGCGAAAACTCACACATACACCCACGAACTCGCTGGTACATTTGCTTTGTTTCACCACCGACGCTACGGTCATGTTGCCATAAATTATAGTACAACGCATGAGTATCTCCTAGCAATAAATTTCTTTTCATCCACATGAAAGGGTGGAGTGGAAGTAAGGGGGGCTTTCATTTGAACTTCAGTTTGTTTGCTGTTGTTTTTTTTTTTTTGCTTGTTTGACTTTTGGTTTGTTCGAAACACCAACCGAGTCCTGTGAATATCGTGTCAATATTTTTCCAAAGTCTGAGAAGCCTTTTACACAAACTTTGTACGGTTTTAAAAATTCTCTTTCATTTAAGATAACTTTGTATTGCAGTGGCGCTCTTAGGGTATATAAACACATATACATATATGTCCTGTTGTTGGCAAACAAATTACATGACTTTAGCCATATTCTGTAGCTTGAGATACTTTGTTATGTATTTTCGCTGTTATTTTTTTGTGATTGGATATGCCTGACTTTTTCTTTTAAATGCAGTCTTAATTTTTGAATGAAAAATCATATAAATTTTGTTTTTAATTATTTTTAATGTGAAAAAGAATCGTAAACAATTTTCAAGGTTGCGACAAGGTTTGGATGTAGCAAACAAATATCTTTCCGAAACATATGAACTCAATATTTACCGAGGATTTGAAAGGTTTCTTTATTTTGGGTGCGGAAAGTTCAAGGGAAATCACTCTCCAGAAATATTAGAAACTTGGGATGGGATGAAAGGGATGCATTTGCATGAGAAATTCAAAATCTACTCTTAGGAAGATAAGGTGTCATAAGAAAGAACCAACAGAGAAGGTGTAGTTAATGTGTAGAACTTTGCCACAAACGTGAATTTTTTAAAAAAATAATTTTTTAAAAACTTTCTAAATATTTGCAATAAATCTGAATTTATAAAAAAAAATTTGGGGATTATCTATGCTATATATGTGGATTTTTTTTAAATATCAGAGCTACAAAACTGTTTTTTTTAAAAATCTTCTTAAATGCTATATAAAGAAAATCCATTGGGGGTTTGGTTTACAACCGAGTTCTAACAAGTCCACTTAGAATTTTTTACAACCCAGATTGACTTTTCAGAAAAAAACAAGGTTTTCATTAACGAAAATTTATGCTATTTTTCCATGACACAGTGTGAGATCAAAAAACTGCAACAATCTTCAGACTGCTGTCATTTTAAAGCCACTCATTCGACATCTCTTAAAATTATTCCAGTGACAGCTCATTATATTGTTTACAAGCGTGCAAAAGCATTTTGATGAGAATTTTCCAGAAAAAAGTTATTCGTGATGGAATTCAAGTGTGATAGTGTGATTTCTTTATATTTGGCTGGAAAACAACAAGTGGCTATCGTCAGTGTCTCGTACCATCGCTCGTTACCGTGATACTGGTAGCGTAGCCCGACGTCAATGAAGTAGACGAAAGAAAGCAGCAACATCAGCAGAAATGGTTCGAAAAGTAAACAAGCCACTTGATCGAAACCCGCGGCGCAGTGGCCGAAGAATGGCTAGTGTTATTCCGTTTGGAAAATATTGAAAAATGAGCTCCTGTTAAGTCATTGAAATTCGAAGAAGTGCAAGAATTTACACCGCTACAGAAAGATAATAGACTCAAAAGAGCTACAGAGTTGCTTCGCTTGGCTGAAAGTGGTGAACTGACGAATTTGGTTTTCACCGATCAGAAAACATTCGTTGTCGAGCAGTTTGTAAACAAACAAAATGATCGTGTTAACTTACCAAAGAGGTCAGCTGAAAATGTGCACCTTCGGTTGGCCACCAGAACACCGCCGGCTATAATGATGGTGTGGGCCGCCATAGCAGCCGATGGTTGCTCTCCGCTCGTATTAAGCGACCGTGGCATCAAAATAAATACCGAATATTATCGCGAAAATATTCTGGAGACTTGGGCACGCAAACAGACTTTGGTCATTCCAACAGGACTCAGCACCATCGCACTTAACACGCGCCACCAAAGAATGGTAATCAAATGAGGTTCCTCGTTTCATTTCTAGCGCATAATAGTCACGAAAATTACCAGATGGGGAAAATTTTGGCATTAAAAAATACCAATGTGTTGATCACCTCAAGCAAGCGCTCGCCGGGAATGGGCCAAAATACCGCAGAGCAAAATTCGGGCAGCATGTCATTGGTCGTTCGAAGGCCACAATTCGTGCCAAAGTTGATCAATTCGAACAAATCTAAACATATTCTAAGATTTGATGCTATTTCCGACATTTCTTGCTTTCATTCAATAAAATTTAAGAAAAAAAGTAAAAATTATGGCGTTTGACTTTGTTGCAGTTTTTTATCTCACTCTATGTGTACCTAAAATGTATGGATTCCGAAGAATCTTAATCCGAAAAACTCCAAAGTGTTGAAGAGGGGAGAAGTTGTCCCCTTTAATTAGTTTACATTGAAATGTAATCCTTCAAGCACTTTACTTCTATAATCTGCCGGTTTGTCTGCCGGTTGTTGAAAAAAAAAAAAAAAAATAATAATATTCTTCAAAGACTAGAGCAAAAATTCTGATATTATGAAAAGGTACCATTGAAAGTCGAAACACCCAAAACAAGTCACTTTTCGGTGCGGACCCATGACATATATTTTTTTTTTTTGGCCGTAAGATAATTTGAGACCGCGGTTTAAACAGGACCGTTCTATGTACGTGCCACATAGTCGAAGTTACACTCTATTTAAAAAGCAAAAACAAAAAAAAACAAGCAGTTAAGTTCGGCCGGACCGAACTTTTAATACCCTCCACCGTTTAGAAAAAAAAAATTGAAAATATACAAAACCGTCGAAAATACCGCTTAAATTGAACCGATATATGTTGGCTATACGAAGACATGAACCTGCATAGACACTTTTCTGTCATAGCCTGTTGTACCGATAATACTAAATGCAAACGAGTTAAGCTGGAATTCTTACATTTGATATTTGAAGGGGTCAGATAAGACGGAGGTTTTTGAAACTCGTACTTAAAGGGTGCGAAAGGATCAAAAAGGTCCATACTATCACTATTATTTTGCGACCGGTTAGAGCTAAGGAAATCTAATTTACAATGAGGGTCTCTGCCCATACGGAGGGTTGACAAAAATACAGATACAAAAGAAAACGTATCTTACATTACCTTGAAAACGCTTCAAATCTTCAAACTCGAAAAATTTACTTACATTTCAAGGGCAATAACCACACTTTCGGACACGCTTTGACTCCTTTCACGGCGGTGAATTTGTTTGTTTCAGATTAAGATAAACGAATTCTTCAATTTCGATTTGTAAATAACTTTTCGATTTAGTAAAAATTAATGTGATCCCTGAACATAATTGTGCTAGGGTGTTTTGAATCTCACCCAAACTTCAATTGTTTCTATATTTCATTTGACTTCTTTAAGTTTAAGGCTAACTTAAGCCGAACTATGTAGAGATACACGCGTTGCTGTCAAAGTTTGACAACATTATTATAAAGATGTAAAAAATGTTAAACTTGGCCGAACCGAACATTTTATACCCCTCACTCTAGGTGAAGTTCAAATGCCACTGTTCCAAATTGTAATTAAAGACATTTTTATTTGCCAACATACTAACATGTATTTCAACCCCTCAAATACCGAAAATATGATGGTACCGTGTTATGATGACCAAATCGTGCAACGACCAGGTGAGTCTTGTTATACCTTAAATCGCCCGAAAATTTTACACAGACGCTTTAAGCCAATATCGATTTTTTCTACAAATGAGAACCATACATGAGTTTCTTAAATAACTTAATTAGTGCAGAATCATTACATGAGAGATTATAACAGCATATTTAATAATTTTCAAAATTTCCCACAGGGTCAATGTATGTATGAGAATCCCAAATTCCAAATAATAGTCATTTCCCTTGAAAAATGTGGCCAAAACCTTAAAAAAATACCCAAAATTGAATGGAGCCGTTACGTGGATATACGAAATCGTGGACTGATATATCCCATTTTCAATCCCATGAAGCCTTCAATCATATAAATCTTCGTTTAATTTTTTTTCATCAATTTAATCCTGCAAATTCCAGAGTGGAACTGACCGACATTTGCTTTGCATTAAATAATTCATTTACGACAAGTTTTTGCGAGATGTGATAAACCAATGTAAACATGGGCAAATTATTCACAGAATTACTCCTGGGAATTCCTATTTCCAAATAATTATTTATAAATATCCTTTTACTGATGGACAGAAAATGTTGTAAATCCCTTACAACCTTTGAAAATTATTGCCAATACAAACATAATTACAACTAATTATTCTCAATGGAAAAGACCAAAGAGAGATTGGTCTACCGAAATATTAGTCATCATCTAGCCAGCAATGAATTCAGCATAATGGATGCTTGGTTGTGATGGAATACAGTCACTCTTTCCTACACATATTCCTACACACATAAGTACATATGGCAAATTGGTCTATTATATATACGCATACTTAGGTTATCATATTAAAAACTATGCACCACACACACACACACACACAAAACATAAACTATAACACTCATATGCACAACACACAGCACACACGCACATTATCTATCATTTATGCAGGCCTCTTATGCCTCAACTATTCTTTCTATGATGGAATTTTGTTTATCTGTTGCTATATATTGTTGCTGTTGTTGTCTGAAGTGCTGGTAGTAGTAGTAGTTGTTGTTGTTAGTGCTTTGCCACAAGTATTCTGTTGCATCAAAAGTTCTTAGCGCACAGGCTATGAGCCAGGCAATAATGGGCTAGAGGTATCCTTTGGCGGCTTTAGATAGATTCATGGCTGGCATCATAACACATTACATGCGGCAATGGAGTGGAGCTGAAGTATATTCACACAGACACAATGTCCCTCACACACACACACACACACCAGCAAACATACAAAAATGCAGTTTGAAGCCACCACATCGCAACACAATGGCTTCCTTTGTTTGTTGGTTTTAAAGCCAGTGGTATTATCTCTAATGTCTACAACAACTACAGAGACACATTTTCCTTTAGTCGGAGCGTTCGTTGCTTTTCTCTCTCCTTACAGCTCTATCTCTCCACTGTTGGTTATGTTGTCGTTCGTTGATGGTAGTGAAATTTTACCACTACTCCTGCTGCCTGCCACTACCACTGCAGTTGTTGTTGTACTTTAAAGTACCTTAGCGGCTGTGCTGGTAACGCTCGACTACGACGACAAAGTCTCTGATGCGCAGGATGATGGTGATGATGCGGTGTCGATAATCACTATGACGACGTTGATGGTACTTGTGAAACTTTATAAGAAATAACACAAGCCTTTGGAAGTTTTGCTAGAAAAGAGGAATAAGGGGAAAATGCGGAAACCTGTGTAAAAATTTTGGGATGAACATTTTTGAACCAACTTTTTTTTTGAATGGATGAACTTTTAGGGATCGTCAATGTCCATGTATGAAAAACAGAAATCTCCTCCATTTCTGTATGAATGCAGAAAATGCTTTTCTATACGTGGAAGGATCATCCAAATTTGTAAGACTTCAAACAAGATATTAGGTTGAGGTGGCTCTAAGAGTTCCAAATCGGTTCTTTGGAACCAAACCTATTTTATCTATGGACTTAATATCTTAAAAAAGTATTTTTCGTACATACAAGTGCTTAAGTGGTCCTCTCCCTACAGAGAAAGGAGATGTTTTCGCTGTACAAAAAGGAAGGCCTTATTAGCTCAAAAATGAGCTTAGACACGGAATAGCGCAAGAGATCTTTCCGTAAACAAAGTACTCAAGAAGTCTTGTCAGCATAGACCCCCAGGGCTTGGCTCCGCCCTGATAAGAGCTCAAGGGCTTTGCTCCGCACAGAGAAGAGATCGAGGGATGTTTCCGTACAGAAAAAAACTTAAGGGCACTAATCCGTACAGGGAACAGATCAAGGGCTGTTTTCCGTAGAGAGCAGAACTCAATGGCTGTTCTACGAACGGAGAAAAGCTCAAGGGCAGTTCTCCGAACAAAGAAGAGCTCAATGACTATTCTTCCTTAAAAGAAGATCTCAAGTGCTGTTCTCTGTACAGAGAAGAGCTTAAAGACTTTTCTCCGTACAGGGGAGAGCTTAAGCGGTCTTTTTAGCGAAGAGTAGAGCTCAAGACATCCTCTAGAACTATTCTCGGTAGAGCGGTCCTTCAGAGGCATTCTCTGAAGAGAACACATCAAGAGGTCTTCTAGGTAAATCAGACCTCAAGAAGTCTTCTCTACAGAACAAATCTCAAAAAGCCTTCTCTGTAGAACAAATCTCAAAAAACCTTTCCTGTAGAATAAATCTCAAGAGGCTTTCTCTCTATAGTAGACCTCAAGAGGGCTTAGCTGTAGAGTAGACTTTAATAGATCTCTGTGGTAGAGCAGACATCAAGAAGTTTTCTCTCTAGAGCAGAGAACATATTTTCTCTGACGAGCAAGCCACAAGAGGTCTTTTCACAATTATTTTTCCCTGTAGAGGATACCTTAGCAGTTTTTCTATGTAGTTTAGACCTCACAACGCCTCCTTTGTATTACAGTCTTAGAGAGGTCATAGAAGACCTGTAAATATCTATTTAGTTCTGTAGAGCCTTACATACGATTTTTCTGCCCAAAGAATATTTTTTTCAAATATTTATGACCCTGAGTGAGGAGACTTTAAAAGTTTTTCTCCCTAGAGCAGACCTCTACAGGTCTTCCGTGTAGGGTCAACTCACAACGTCTTCTTTGATATTTTTTTTGTAAAGAACACCTAGACAAGAGTTTCTCCGTAGAGAATACCTTAGAAATGATTTCCTTGCTTACAGAGGAACATGCATATGTATGTCAAAACAATTGGATGGCCAAATACCGTATTTCATTTTTTTTTAATATTTAGGACCTGCAAGTGCGTTTCTCTCTCTCTTTCTCCATTTTTAAACCAACTGCCTACTTTATCAACGAGCACATTATGGTAGGTTGTTTCATGATGAGTGGGTTTATTGGAATGCTTTTTGTTGTCGCCGTCGTCATCATCATCCTCATCAGCATTCTGCAGCAACAAGGCAACACCATTGTCATTGTTAGGACACCAAACAATTCACTTGGTGAAGTTTTGTTGTTGCTACAAATTTTGGTATTGTTATGTGCGAGTTGGTGTATGGGTTCGCTCATTGCAAAAGCATATTCTGCTTAGCTGAATGAATGAATGAATTCTGGTTCTATTTTTCTGTGGGTGCATAAATTGTTTGTCATTTGTTAAAAGTACTCAATAGGAGGCATTGTTTGTTCGCTTGTTTGTTATCTTTTCCGTACCACTATGAATGGCATTCATAGTGTTTTTTGTTCCATCTTTGTTGGTATTAGTAGTTTTGTGCTGCTGGAGTGTTGGTGTGGTAGTCATGAATGGTGCATTGGCCAAGATAAATGTGTAGTTGTGAATGTGTGTGTTGCTTGAAAATCGGCCGACTGTTATGCGTTGCATTTTCCTTTTGTATGTATGTGTGTGTGGCGTCACAGAGAAAATAAACGAGCATTTTGATATGCAGAAAATGCGTGAGTTTACATTGTGGGCATATGCGACACGTACATGTGTGTATACATGTAGGTATATAAATATATGTATGTAACTGTAAATAGTTGAATGTTGTTTGTTCAAATTACTTTACATAAACACATTCTTTCTGTTTCTATTTCTGACAATATATGTGTGTGTGCATGCAAGTAAATGCATCGCATGATGTAAGTCTAAGTAACATATCCTGTTAAAAACTTCATGGCATAGCAATACATAAGCATGTTTCCGCTTATATAAAGTTCGATAGAATTTTTATGACAAGGTAGTAAGGTATGCAATATCGAGTTAGTTGTGAGAATATTTATTTTTCCGGGAATTTTATATTGGAGGAATTTTCAAGATCTTAAAAGAACCTTTTAAACAGAAGTAGATTCTTAGTTGTGAGCTAGAGGAACTGTCAGTTTTTTGTTTACAGAACTTTCTTTGTGAAAAGCTCATACAAACATAATAGATCTCATCAGGGTTATTTGTAAGATACAATTCCCCGTCACCAATATGAATATGAATAAGGTGTTTAATTGAAATTTCAAATATAAATAACAATTTTTTTAAAAAAAAGATAAATAAAAAATAAATAATGTATAAATAAATAAAATAAATAAATAAAATAAAAAAGATAAAATAAAGTTAAAAGACATTAAGTTCGGCCGGGCCGAACTTGTAATACCCTCCACCATTGGGTAAAGGAAAAATTTGTATGCCAAAGTATCTGGATTTAAACATTTTTCACTTTAAACTACAAACTCTATGAAGATTGGTAGGAGAATGGTCGGAGTCGTTATATGGGGGTCATACTAAAACGGGAGCCTTTATAGACAATTTTATACTACAACGATTGTTATCTATCGAGCATTAAATACCAAATTTTACATAATTTCATGGGTAAGGATGACTAGGATCAATATGGACAATGTTCTGACGTGCTAAAAATATCAATTTTTAGACAAATCCGTAGAAAAAATACCGAATATCGGGAGGTACCGTTCTACGAGGCCTATACGAGAACGTGCGCCTATATGTACAATGTTCCTCCATCGGAGCTAGAAGCCATTACAATCTACAAATACCTTTTCGTCGACAAATCCCTTGAAAAACTTAGCAAAAATCACCAAAATACCAAATATCGGGAAGTACCCTTATATGGGGGCTATACGAAAACGTGGACCTAGATATTTAATGTTCGGTACAAATACAAATTTTTAGAAAAATCCATTGCAAAATTTGGCAAAAATCATCAAAATACCAAATATCAGAAGTACCCTTATATGAGGGCTATACGAAAACGTGGACCTAGATATTTAATGTTCCGCCACAGGAGCTAGAACCCATAACGAACTACAAATACCAATTTTTAGAAAAATCCATTAAAAAATTTGGCAAAAATCATCAAAATACCAAATATTGGAAAGTACCCTTATATGGGGCCTATACGAAAATGTGGAAATGTTCTGACACCGGAGCTAGAACCCATAACGAACTACAAATACCAATTTTTAGACAAATACGTTGAAAAATGTGCAACAATCATCAAAATACCGAATATTGGAAGTATCCTTATATGAGGGATATATGAAAACGTGGACCTAGATATTTAATGTTCCGCCACCGGAGCTAAAACCCATAACGAGCTACAAATACAAATTTTTAGACAATTCCGTAGATAAATGCAATAATCATCAAAATATCGAATATCGGAAGTACCCTTATAGGAGGGATATACGAAAACGTGAACCTAGATATTTAATGTTCCGCCACCGGAGCTAGAACCCATAACGAACTACAAATACCAATTTTTAGACAAATCCGTTGAAAAATGTGCAACAATCGTCAAAATACCGAATATCGGGAGTTAACTTTATATTAGGCCTGTACGAAAACGTGATCTATGTATACAAAAACCCGGCAAAACCCATCAAAATACCGAATATGGGAGGTGCCCTTATATGACGGCTATACAAAAACATAAACCTACGGATAGAATGTTCGGCCTGGGGATCTAGAGCCCATAACGAATTACACATAGCCATTTTTATGGGGGCTATATGAAAACGTTGACCATTATTATGCACAAAGTTCTGTCACTAGAGCTATAACCCTTAACGAAGATCAAATAAGGGAGGTACTGTTATATGGGGGCTATCCCAAAACGTGGATCGATACATCTTATTTTCAATTCCAACAATCCTAGACACGAAGCAAATAACGGTGCCAAATTTTAAAGTTCTACGTCAAATAATTGGAGCTGCTGCGGACGAACATCGTTAAATCGACTCCGATGTATACCCTCATCCAATGTTCAATTATATAAATATATTTTGACTTCCGTTATGACTATTCATTCCGTTATTATTGGAATATGTGACATTTGAAGACAGTCAGATCTTATTTCACATTTATAAGAGATATGATTACTCTAAATTTTGAACCATTGTGGGGGTGGTACTTGATGGAGTGGACCGATATTGTCCATTTTCGCACTTGACCTGATAAAATTATTAATATTTTTATAGTTTGAACAAAATGGGATGGGTTATTTCTTGTTCTGTGAGGTAAATTATTTTCTTTGAAATGTTTGTCCTTTTGTGGGAGAGGTACAAGAAAGAGTGGACCGATATTGGCGATATTTCCGAACTAAGTTGGACAATAGTATTACGATGTACTGAGTTTGAATCAAAACCCTTCGAGAGTTATCGGGCACACCAGCCAGCCAGACAGATAGACAGACGGACACTCCTAGATCCACTCCAAATGTCCTGAAACGAATTTGGTCGAAAGAGGCATAGGCACTAAAATCGTTATTTCAAAGAGGCACGTTTCGGCCATATCTTCTGTAACCATATGGCTGTGGGTAAAAAGAACACATTTCTTGGAAAGAAAATAAAATTTCAATTTCTTCTGCGGAAAAAAACATTTCACATTCAATCCTCTTAAAATCTCCACATACAAATTTTGCAATTTTAATCCAGCCAAGTACATAAAGTTGACACACACTCACAAAAAATAATCGTCATATTAACAAAAATAACACAAAATAAATGAATATACTTTAATTAATTTCCATAATCACCGTGCGTATTCTCGTTCGTAATATTTCAAATATTGTAATGGAAATTAAAAAAAAAATTGCCTACATAAATATATATTAAAATTACAAATATTCGTATATTACATTTAAAATGCAATATAAAATGCATTTGTTTGTATATGTGTGTGTGATTTTTTTTGTACTTACCACCAATACTGGCATTGTAGGCAACACCTACACCACAGTAATTATTGAAAGCCACACCGGCCACTTCACCAGCACATCTGGTGCCATGCTTGTTATCGCCATTATCTTGCGGTGTTGGATCCGAATCATTGCCGTTAATGTCAAATGATGCATCTGGATCCTGTGGAATACAACAAAATACAAATAACGATGATGCCGATGCCATGAGATAATATTAAAATGTGCACACAAACTTGCATGCGTAAATACACACATACTCACACATGCCAATATGGAATGTATGTGTATGAATATATAAATATATATGTCGATAAATGTATGTATGTAGAGTAATTGCAGGGTATATTGGGGCGAGAAGAAGAAAAACAAGAAAAATCAAAAAAATCGTAATAGGAGTTCTATGAAGAGAAATTCTTTAAGGGGCTCCTATAAAAATGAGATGTCCCCAGGTTTTTTTTACAGTTAAATTCCCTTTAATTAGATTTTTATAGAATAACAAAATAAAGATTACAAGATACAAAAGAAGAAAACCATCCAAAGGGTTTTCTTCTTTTGTAGGATTTAAGGGTAAATTTTAGTTATTTTATCCAGAAAAAAATATGTTCCGTTTTCAGCATCACTAGTAATGACAACTTCATACCCTTTGTATTACAATGAAACTAAAAATAATAAGTCGTTCCTATATTAGAGGTTAATCATACCAAGTAATTAGTACCGAACGGCACAGAGAGGATATGTCCGCCTACAAAAGTAAAGTTGTGCCAATCTCTATTATAGTTCAGTATACCAGTTCTTAAACGTATGAGTGATTTCATACATTTCATATTACTTATACGAGATAAGAAACTAGTTCCTTTGATTGAACTAGTTTTGTACAGGTCTATACGAATCATAGTCGCTGTTGCTAAAAGTTTACAAAAGTACGGACCGTAAAGTTAGACAGCAATTAATGATCGTAACAAGAACTCAAATTTAGGCCCCTAAGAAACGGGTGAAGCTGAAGGCCTGAAATTTTCCACGAGAGTCAGTTTTGGTGAGTAGGCGTTCTGGAATTAGTGTCTTGGAATTCGTTCTAAAAGGGTACGAAAATACTTAAGTATATAAAAAATTTAATACTTTCGATTGGACAAATGGAAAAAGCTGGCATGAGAGTCACTGATGGAGTGCTGGATAGATGTACCATAGGGTTTTTAAAAATTCGAAAGCTTACGAAAATTTTTAAAAAGGTTCTAAATTTCTAAAATGGTACCATTTGGTACTATGTGAACGGATAGAAAAATTTGGTATGAGAATTAAGGTCGGAAAGTAAGTTTTATATATGAAGTTGGTTTGGGAAAGTGTGCTAACTGTACTAAAGTGTACTAAATTTGGAAAAGTTTGGAGTACGATGAGCGTATGAAACTGGAATTTTGAAAATTGTTATTGGGATCCCTGTTGGGGGTAGGTTTGTAATAAAGATGTGGTTTTGGAAATATGCACTACAATTCCGCGAAAAGTACTATATAGTAATACATTTGGCACAATATTTGTGTTGGGTGAAGAAATAGTGCTTCAAATATAAATTTTGCTATTTTTTCGCTGTTCATGTGTAGCCTGAACATATGGAGGAGCTTTCGGAAATGTTAACTACAGTTGTACGAAAAGTACCGAATGGTACTTTATTTCCTATACTTATACCAAAAGTACTAACATGCACTAAATTCGGTAATGGAATCCTAAATTTTAGTAAATGTCACAGTTTGTGTCTATGGTTAAAATATGGAGGTGGTTTGTACTATAATTGTTCGAAAAGGATGGATAGGGCTGAAATTTTAAAATTTGATATTGAAGTATCTTTTGTATCTGGAATTGAGATATCGCGATGGATTTGGGAATGCGTTCTATATTAGTACGAAAAAAAGTAAATGGTACTAATTTTTTATTACCGTTGGTATCTAGAATGGATAGATGTACTTTATTTGGATATGCATAATAAATGTTACTAAATTTGGTAGTGGATGAAGGTATAGATCCAAAATTCTGATTTTTGATTTTGAGGTCTCTGTTGGTTTCTAGAGTTTAAAAATGTCGCTAAAATTATCAAAATACCGAATATCATGCAGGCCTAATTCGCAAAGAAAATGAAGTAGTTTCTTATTTTCATCAACCTTTGCCTCCATTTTAGCAATATTAGACCTAGAGCGACGTTAGGATAAGCCTCAAAAACGGACAACATTTAAAAAAAAAATTATAAAATATTTGATTGAAAACATGACAATACTTATTTCAGAATTATGTAAGGTAGCATATACCCACTCCAAGGGCTTACATTTTGCTAGATCATAAATACTTTAAATCGTCGAATCTACTGGGGTTCTTCTGTGACTATTTTTTTTTTTTTTTTTTTGTGTATCACAGTGCTTTAAATCATGTGGATCATGATGCAGTCATGTGTAAATGACTTTTCCCACATTTTTAAGCATTTTTAGATCTTAGTTTTAAAAGCTGCCCAGAATTTTTAAACGAATACGAAACTCTAAATAAATAAATACATTTATTGTATAAATATTGGAGATGGACGCCATATGGAATTGTGCAGTAAAAAGAATTATATTTCCTTAATTTTTAAAAATTGCTGTGAGCTACGAAAAGTATGCTATGTAGCACATAAAATGTAAAAAAATCACTATACATATGACTCTAATATATTGTGTAAATAGCTCTTAAACAAACCAATGTAAGCCGTAGGCTGATTCTATACATATGTGGTCAAACCCTCAAATACTTTCCAACTGGTTAGGACATTGATTTTCCAATATATCCACCCTCATATCATTACTCAATTTTCTGCTGCATATTTAAAGGATGGATAGTTTTGCAGTTGTTGGCGAACTTGTCCTCATTTAAAGAGACCGAGAGCAAGCGTATGTACACATATGGACTTTTTGTTTACATATGTTAATGGATATGCTATAAAATGACATATAATTAATAAAAATTAAACTTTTGCACACAAAGCCTTACACACACTCACCAATACATATACAGATGCAGCAAAGCCCCGCATCTTAATACAAAAGAGTGTTTAATAACACATTAAATTATTAATCTTTTATAGGAATTTAATAAATGAAATGGGGACAGATGTCCAATGGGAATTGACATTATTGCAAAATATATTTCGAATAAAGTTCGATAAAATGTTATGGAAATTAAAGGATAAGGTATTGAAGTTTTTGTTACTGGAAAGGAATATTTTGTTATCATGAAGCCATATCTTCCCAAATTCTATAAAAAAAGTTTACTATTTTTGTTTTCGTTTGTCCGTTTAATAAATAATGTCCAGCAAGTAGTCCACACAAGAATTCTACCACTTGGTGGCACCCCATAACATTTTTCAGAACATAATTTATTTATTTTTTTTTTGGCTTTTGCCAAAAGAAAAATGCCATACCTCATAACCAGACTGGAAACTCTAACAACTTTTATGATATAACTCAAATATTATTTGTTTGTTTTTGTATTTTTTTTTTGTTCCGTTAAACTCCCATTACAAAAATGTTCAATAATCGAAATTGAATTTTCAATTGTTTTCAATTTATCATCATGCATTGAGTACAGCAAAGCAACAACAATCCCAAAACGCCGCCGCCATATTACTAAATGTATAGCTGATGCATGGCTGGCTAGCTGGCTGTATGACTTGTTTGTTTGTGGCCCAATTTAGCCAGAGAACTTCAAACAATCGTCCAATCGGCAAAAAGGTTAAACAATACCAAATGCGATGTGGGAAGGGGCTGAGGAGATCACCACTCCATTCCAAACAATTGTGAAGGATAACGCCCAAAGTAATGTAGTTATAAAAATTGTTATTTGTCTGCTAAATGTGTAGCCAAAGAGCATTTGTTTCCAATATTTTTGGGGCCAAACACAAAGCAGAGGAAATTCCATTGTATTGTATAGGGTTATTTGAAAGGAACCAAATAGAAAATCGAAAGGAATTGTAAGATTAATATAAATATAGAGGAAGTTAAAAAAGGTATATTTATGGAAGCCCATTTGAAAAGTATTTTAAAGACAGAATTTATATTTTTTAGGATTATAAAAATTGAAGACCTTTGGAGGTCTTCCATAAATGGATGTTTTAGAGGTCCTTTTTTCGGCAGGAGCTGTTTAAGATGACTTTTATAAGTAGGCAGTATTGTGAAGATGTTAAAAAAGAGAATATGTTGTAGGATTATAGAAATTGGACACCTCTTGGAGGACTTCCATAAATAGATGTTTCGGAGGTCTTATTTTCAGCAGGTGATTTTTAAAAGGCCTTTTGTGTGTAGACAGCATTTAAGGATGTTAAAAATATAAGATATTTTAAAATTATATAAATTGAAAACATTTAGGAGGACTTCTATAAAAAGAAAAAAATTAGAGGTCCTATCTTCGGCAGGAGATGTTCAGGAGGCCTTTTATAGGTAGATAGTATTTTGGAGATGTTAAAAAATAGAATATATTTTTGGATTATGGGAATTGAAAACCTTTTACAAGACTTCAATAAATATTAAATGTTTAAGAGGTCTTCTCAAACTATGAGTATCTGGGAGTCTTCCATGAATAAAATACCTTTTAAAGGTTTTTGACAAATAAAATACACTTCGGAGGTCTACCAACAGAAAGAACAATTTTCGAGACTAGTTTACAGGTATTACAAGTAAAGGCGTTGTAAAAAATCGGCGAGAAGGTCTTTAAAAAAAAAAAAAAAAAAAAAAAAAAAACAACCATCTATAGACGAAAAATCTGTTAAAGCTTTTCAATTTTGAGGAGATCTGTTAGAGGACATCAATTGAGAGAATAGAGAAATTTTAAGAATTTTTTGAATACAGAAACACTTTTTAAGGTTTTTGTTGTTTGTTATTGTTGACCTGTTGTATACTAATTTTAAGGTTTTTGAAATATGGAAGACCATTTTTAGGTATCCGAATGAGAGAAGATCTCTAGAGGACTTTTTAAAGTTTCCTATTGAGAAATATATTTTGAAGTTCATCCATTAACAGAAGAACTTTAAAGAGGACTTCTATTGATCAAATTTTAATTTTTTTAAGAAGATCTGTTAAAGGTCTTCATATGAGAGGAGAGAGGAACTTTTAAAGCGTTTTAAATACAGAAGCACTTTTTAAGGTTTTCAAAATACAGAAGATCCTTTGTACGCTTTCTTTAGAGGTCTTCTAATCGTTTTCTATTGAGAAAGATCTTTTGAAGTTATTCCATTAAAAGAAGAACTTTCGGAGGACTTATATTGATCGAATTTTCAAATGTTTTCTAAATACCGAGACTTATATTGAGATATTTTTCAAAGATCTTCTAAATACAGAAGACCCTTGAAGGTCTTATATTGAGAGACGTTTTTTAGTCCCTTCGGAGGCACAACTATTGAGAGAAGTTCTCTTAGAGGAGATTTTTAAAGGGAGGAAATTTTGAAAAGTTTTTCTGAATACAAAAAGACCACTTAAGGTCTCCTATGGAAGGTAGAACTTATGAACTAATTTCAGAAGTCTATTTTTCAAAGATCTTCTAAATACAGAAGACCTATGAAGGTCTTATATTGAGAGACGTTTTTGAGTCCCTTCTGAGGGGTCTTTTGTTGAAGGAAACCCCTTAAAAAGTATTTTTAGAGTAACATTTTTAAATGTCTTCCTACAGAGTTGTTGTTCTTTGATGAGAAGACTTTTTATTTTTTTGAGGGTCTTCTATGGAGAGAAGAACTTTTAAAGGTCTTCTTTAGAGATAAGTCTTTTTTAATGTATAATGGAGAAAAGTTGAAGGTTTTCTGTAGACACATTACCATTTAAGGAATGTGTTTGAGAGAAAAGAGTCAACTGTAAGGAGAATATTTTCTCAAAACTCTCTTGAGAGACTAAATTATAGGTTGTTATATTAAAATTATTCTAAGTTTTTTTTATTGAGAAATCCTTAAAGATCTTCTAAAGAGATAGAACATCAAAAACTAGTTTTTAGAGAAAAAATGCCACTTTGAGTAGGGAAACGCCTCTGAATGTCCTTTTAGAAGGGACGTTCTTTTTTTTGACAGGCTTCTATGAAGAGAAGACCTTCTGAGGGTCTTCTTTGAAGATAAGTCTTTTTGAATGTATTCATTTTAAATAATATCTATATTGAGGTATTTTGAAGGCATTCTGTAGACACATTACCACTTGAAGAAATTCTATGGAGAGACTAGTATTCTTGCAGGTCTCCTCAAAGAATCTGCAAATAGTCCTCTTTTGGATGCCTCCATTTAACATACAGTTATCGTTTTCTTTTTGATTTTCAATACCCCTCCTCAAATGACCACAAATCGATTTCTCATATGACTTTTGCCAGCAAAAAAGAGCAAAAGGAAAACAAAAACGAAAAAATATATCAAATTGTTATGTTATTTCCCAAAGCTTTAACAGTTTATGGCCGTAAATAAAGTGAGGTCGGTCTTTGTTGTTGAGTCTTTGTTTCGTTTTTTTTTTTTTTTTGTATTTTTCTAATTGAGTTTTTCCTTCTTCGTTTTTGCCAGAATTGAATTGAAATGATACCGACACACACAGAAAAAAATTTATTTCATATTTTTATAATAAATAATCGAAATAACATGGAAGTAGAATAAAAAGACAGAACTGTACCATATTTTATGGGAATTCGAAGTTTAAAAATAAAAAAATAGAAAATAGAAAATGAAAAACAAAAATCCAATAAATTTATGGAAATTATAAATATTTTTATCCTGGCAATTTTGCACACATGTGTGCTGGAATTCTATCACATATGAAAGAAGAGTGAAAGGTTAGGAGTATGATTGTATCTATGAGTTTCCTAACATTTGCATGTGAAAGAATATGAAGAACCTCATTTTATATCTAAGTCATCATCATCATTATCACCATCCGAAAAATTTCCATCATCATCACCATTATAATGATTACAACGTTGGTGGTGGCACAATAATCACAAATATAATGACAACAATGTCATAATAATGCTGACTGACTGCCTGAATGTTTAATAATTTCATTTGATGTCAAAGTTTTATAAACTAATTTTCATATTCACATGTCTCAAAAATTCAACAGCAAAAAGAGATGGAAAAACTCATGGGGAAAATGACAAAGGAAGCCAGCCATTGCCATTGCAGTGGCAGCATGAAACTTTTTCTCCAGCCTCACCCCTCAACATTTCTTAGCTATGCAATTTTGAATGCTACTGGGCATGACACATATTTCTTTGCTCGTTTGAGCCTTTGCAGAGGGGAATGCATGAGTGAGTGTGTGTGCCGTTGTATTAGCTTGAATATGTGGGTCGTTTGTCTGCAGCATACGGTAGTTGGTATTTTCCAAGACACCAACATAAAACTTTTTAATGAATTAATGGAAAAATAAGTTTTGAAATTTCCACACAAAACAAAAAAGTTCACAACCCAAGAAATGTGAATCATAAACATTGTAGTCTGAAGATGGGGTAAAGGTAGACTTATTTTCTTGTGGTGAGTGGTAATTTTTGAAAATGAAAGGATCTTATAATTAGATTTGCAGCTATGACTCTGAGGGTCACAAGGTGAACATTTTTTATTTGTGAAAACCAACCTCTCTCTTTGATCCACTACTTTCAGTGTAAAATTTCGTAGCTTCAAACAAAATTCTGAAAATTTAATAATATTTAAAAATTTGGTAACACCTGGTCAGGTTATTGGAAAACAATGCCAATTTTTGGATATAAAGACGAATGCAAAAATCGACGTTTAGACTTTGTAAAATTTTACCTTCAACAAAAAGTCGACTTTTTGGTTATGATATTGGTCGAATTTGCTAAAAATCAATTTCCGTGGGGATAAATTCTCGATTGTTTGACACACGGTGGACATTATTAATAAAATTAAACAAAAGATTAAAAATACGTTAACCGTTTCATATTTGTTGGCTCGCATAAAAATCAAAAAATTGAACCAAAATCTATCATGAACGTAAGATCGACCTTACGATTTTCAACAGTAATTTGATCCAGTCAGCTAAAAAATTGTATTTAGGCTACTTTGGAAGTAGAGAACCATCTTGTGTTGTAATGAATTTGTAAGCCCCAAGAGAATATTGGTTGGAATCATATAATTGGGAGATACGTCTATATGGAGACTATATTAAATTAACAATTGGCCTAACAATTCAAAGTGGATTTGAAGCATTTGCTGCAATTGCACAATAATATAACCTCCACCTAGAATGCCTCATACAACATTGGTTGGGAACGTGGACTTGAGACAATATCAAAATATCTACCCCTTAAGTAGCCTAGATTGATCTGGACCACATTCAAGATCCTGGAAATAAGTAAAATCAGAAGGTGCCTTTATATGGGCGTTTTTTCGAAACATCTGTCTACGTTGACAATTTTCTGCGAAAATGTTTTCTACCCTCTTAGAAACCAAAATGGCACATAAGTGCCAAATCAATTGAAAAATGTGGTCAATACCTCGGAAATATTTGAAATCAGTGGATACCTTCATATGAGGGTCATACCAAAATGTGAGTCTTTATCAATAATTTTTTGCAAGAATGGTTGGTATTTTGTACAAATTTAAAAGATCTATCTTAAAATTTGCGAATTATTGAACATTTTTTAAACCCTTTTTGTGTGATAAAGGCTATATATAATGGACCCTAAAAAAGTTTGACCTGGGAACCCAGAAACCCGATCAGAACTAAACGAATACTAACACCTCCACTTAATATTTCCACACCTCCAGATTGGCTGTTGCACAGTGCAAAAAGCAGACCAAGTAGTGATGACGGTAAAATCGATGATTATTTTTTTGCGATATCTTCTTATATTCTTTATTTATTTTTTGCACTTTAACAAATATCGACTATTCAATATTTGTATCCATGGCTCAAAATTAAAACGCCCCTAAAAATTTTGGTGAGGTAATAAACCAAATTTGGCAAGTAATAGAGGTGGATTTTAAAAAATGTTTTTGTTGTTGCAAAATGGCCAGGCTTTATCCCTTTATTGTTGTTTTTATAAAAACAACTTTTTTTTATTAGTGGAGAACGATGGTAATGTTTACCAGGGGGTAAGACAGGGAATACCTAGGTTTTGTCTGGGATATTATTTTAACAAGTAAAAAAACATTAAGTTCGGCCGGGCCAAACATTTAATACCCTCCACCTTAGGGTAAAGGAAACATTAGAAGAAATGTGGCAAAACCATTAAAATGCCGAATATCGGGAGGTACCGTTATATGGGGGCTCTACCAAATCGTGGACCTACGCATGCAAGGTTCCGCCAACGGAGCTAGAACCCATTATGACCTACAAATACCAATTTTCAGACAAATACGTAAAAAAAGGGGCAAAAATATCCGAATATCGGGAGGTACCGTTATATGGGGGCTATACCAAAACGTGGACCTATAATTACAATGACTCGCCACACGAACTGGGACCCATTATGATCTACAACTACCAAATTTTCAGTGAAATTCGTGAAAAAATCAGTCAAAGATCATCAAAATACCGAATATTGGGAGCTACCGTTATATGGGGACTATACCAAAACGTGGACCTATACATACAATGTTTCGCCACACGAACTAGGACCCATTATGACTCACAAATACCAATTTTTACACAAATCAGAGAAAAAATGTTGCAAAAACCATCAAAATACCGAATATCGGGAGGTACCGTTATATGGGGGCTATACCAAATCATGGACCCATACATGCAATGTTTCGCCACCGGAGCTGGAACTCATTATGACCAACAAATACCAATTTTTAGACAAATCCGTTAAAAACTGTGGCAAAAATAATCAAAATATCGAATATCGGGAGGTACCATTATATGAAGGCTATACCAAAACGTGGACCTATACATGCTATGTGTTGCCACACATACAGGGACCCGTTATGACCTACAAATACCAATTTTCAGACAAATCCGTTAAATAATGTGGCATAAATCATTAAAATACCGAATTTTGGGAGGTACCGTTATATGGGGACTATACCAGAACGTGGACCGATATATCTCATTTTCAATACCAACCATCCAAGACACAATACCAATTGCTCTGCTAAATTTTGGCGCTCTACGTCAAATAATGTGGGCTGTATCGTGATTTCAACCGACAGACAGACGGACGGACAGACAGACAGACAGACAGACGGACAGACAGACAGACGGACATCGTTAAATCGACTTAAAATTTTATGCTGATTATGAATATATATACTTTATGGGGTCTACGACGAATATTTAAGGATGTTACAAACGGAATGACAAAGTTAATATACCCTCCTTTCCAAGGTGGAGGGTATAAAAATAACTTCTATGACAAAAAACCTTTTTTACCCAAGTGACGAGATCATAAGCTCAATAGAAGAGGAACCAAAGAATTAAATAAAACTAAAATTCTTTTGGAAAACCTTCTAAATCTTACAACCGCACTTATAAAATTTTTTTCAAAAAATTCCTGCAATTGTTTAAGAATTCTGAGAATAAAGTAAAATATATTAATTTTTTTGAAAAAGATGCCTGTGACTTCCTGGCCAAAAATAATGGTGTTTTTCAAGGACTGTCTTTTAAAAATTAGATTTTTAAGGAGTAGGTGATAAATATCATGACCTACTGATGGCTGCTCGAATGTTGCTCTGCAGTATTTTGGCCCATTCCCGGCGAAGGGCTTGTTTGAGGTGATCGACACTTTGATATTTTTTAGTGCAAACCTTGCTTTCCAAAATACTGCAGACACAATAGTCCAACGGATTGTATTCGGAGCTTTTGGGGGCCATTGTGCGCTGGAAATGATGCGAGGAACCTCATTTTATAATCATTCTTTGGTAGCGCGTGCTGAATGCAATGGTGCTGAGTCCTGTTGGAATGTCCTTGGTCTGCAACCAAAATGTTTGCGTGCCCAAGGCTTTAAAACACCCCCCAGAATATTTTCGCCATAATATTCGGCATTTATTCTGATGCCACGTTCGATTAATACGAGCGGAGAGCGACCATCAGCTGTTATGGCGGCCCACACCATCTCCATGGCCGGCGCTTAAGTTCTGGTGGCCAACCGAAGGTGCACATTTTCAGCTGATCTCTTTGGCAAGTAAACACTATCATTTTGTTGGTTTACAAACTTCTGGACAACTAAAGTTTTCTCATCGGAGAAAACCAAATTCGGCATTTCACCACTTTCGGCCAAGCGAAGCAACCCTATAGCTCTTTTGAGTGTATTTTCTTTCTTTGGAATTTCAATGACTTTACCCCGAGCTAATTTTACAATATTTGCCGAATGGAATATTGCGATATGTTCAGCGCACGAGTCATTTTTCAGCCACTGCGACGTGGGTTTCGATCAAGTAGCTTCTTTACTTTTCGAGGCATTTCTGCTGATGTTGCTATTTTCTTCCGTCCACTTCCTTGACGGTAGCGAGCGATGGAACGATACACAAACGATTTATTCACATTTAAATGCTGGAGTGCTCTAACGATAGCCCCGTGTGGTTTTCCAGCCAAATATAAAGAAATCACACAATCACGCTTGGATTCCATCACGAATAACTTTTTTTTCTAGAAAATTCGCACCATAATGCTGTTGTACGCTTGTAAACAATATAATGAGCTGCCATTGGAATAATTTTTACAGCTGTCGGACGAGTGGCTTAGAAATGACAGCAGTCTGGAGTTGGTTGCAGTTTTTTCATTTCACCCTCTATTTCGAATGGTATGATTTGCGAATCTTAGCTTTTTTTGGGGCGTGATTTCACGTAATTGTGTTAAAGATGGTATGACCTAAATAGTATAATGTCTCAAATTTGGACTTTATCAGGTCCCTTCTCTAAGTAGGAGATTTTTGTGTGGAGCAGCCAAAAAAGGTATAGGGATATATTCCATTTCCACACTTGACTAGCTTTATTTCTCAATTAAATGAGAGCCAATATCTTTCAAAATTAAGACACTTTGGTAGTAGAAGTAGGGGCTAATATTGTCCATTTGCGCAACAGGGGTAAGTCTATGATAAATGTGTGCCAGCAAAGGACCCAGAAATAGTAAATATCAAAGATTCACTTTTCAGTGCAACATGACAGAAAAATGACGATTTTGGACGGGGGCAAGGCTCGTTCGTACCTATCATGTATTAAGTCTGGACCATATTTCGTTCTTTATTCGCTTCATATGAAACACACATTTTTTTGGAAATTTTTTATTTTTTGTTAAAAATTGTGTTCGATTTAAAAAACGCACCAGCCAGATAGACCTGCAGATTTGACTAGACCGTATCAATATGATCTGATACAGATTTCATCCAAGAGGCACATTTTGGTGGTATAAAATGTCATACAAGAGTATTACCTTCGGCGGGGAATCATATATTAAATTAATGAAGGGGTGAATCCGTTTAGTTGGACCAAAGTTTAATAATTTTCTAATGTAATATAAATATGGGTCTCCAACAGCCCCCTGCACTTCCAACAAATAAAAAGTACCCAAACATCAAAAAAAAACACAATCATCTGTCTGAATCTAATCATATGGGAATAACTCTTCCCCATTATTTAACATATTTTAAAACAGTAGAGCAACAACAAAAAACAACAACAATCAGAATGACCCTATTTTAGCAACCATTGGTTATTCTTTGCACAAGACATTGTGTCCTTAGACTCGTTATTGAGAGCAAACAATCTCCTTAACGTGCTTATGTTATGCATTTGTGATTTGTGTCAATAATTCTTTTTTTCTTCTTCTCTCTTCTCGAACATTAAATTGTCTTACAAGTTATCTTAGACAATTTTTCGATTTTTTTTTCAGTTCACTCCCTGGATGGAGAATAGAAATGCCAGAGGAAGAAGGCAAAAAAATCTAAACAGGAAGGAAGGAAGAAGTTATTGTTGCTACTGTTGTTGAAAACTGAAACACACACACACACAAAAATTTCGACATTCCAAAACATTGCTAACAATGAGTAAACGGAGAACAAGAAGAAAAAGAAGAGGACCAACGATTGTTATAGTGTCAAGGGAATTGTTAACATCAATTGACATAAGCATCGACATTATACGAAAAATTCTCATGTTGATATTTAAAGTTTTTGTTTTTTTTATTTATTTTTAAATTTTGTTTTACACTCTGCTGCTGGACACACTGGAGTGGATTATTTGAGGATTTTGTTGCAATTGAAAAGAAATAAAAGTGGAGATTTAGTTTTGTTTTCAAAATACATTGCAAGAGCTCTTAAAGTAATACGAAAGAAATATTTGGATCTAAGTGGCAAAATATATGATACTTTTTTTTTAAATAAATATATAAAACATATTAAAAATGACCAACGAAATAGATATGGCGGTTTCCAGTCAAAAAAAAAAAACTTTTTCATTTTCATGAAATATATTCCGTACAAGTTTTCTTATATACCCCTCTAATTGAATGTCTACCTATGTTCACTTGAAACATTTGTTCGTATTTCTAATTTGTTATAACCTGCATTTATTTTTATACTGAAATTGTGGCCAATTTTTAGACTTTTCTTACAAATTATATGAATCATATAAATATTAAAAAGTGGATCTGTCGATTCTTATTCTTTTAATATTATACTTTTTATAGAACGTGGATCCTATATGACCTATTACGATTTTAAAAAGTATTAGGTTTATTTACGAAACACAACGTGCCCTTTCCTCTAAAAAAATTTAGATGCTATTGGGCTAAATTTCCTAACAACAAATATTCATCAACAAATATGGGTCCGTGTTTATGACAAACATGATCATTTCCTTTGATCAAAACTCGTATCTCATTTGTATTCCTTAATGTGAAAATTTCTCTTAAATAATGTGGATCCTACTGGACTTAATTTTTTGAGAATATATTGCCCTTTTCTTTTAATAAAAATGTGAATGTTTTTTTTTTTTGGTACCTGTTTTATACCTTCACCATAGAATGGAGGGTTTATTAAATTTTTCATTCCGTTTGTAACACCTCCATATAAAAATCTTAGGCCACATAAAGTATTCTTGATCAGCATAAAATTATATGTCGATTTAGCGATGTACGTCTGTGGAAATCACTCTAGCTTCCGACCGAAATAATGTAAGTTGATAAAATTTTAACAAAATCTTTCTTAGGTCTACAGGACTATTGATATTTAAAATGGGCTATAAAGGTCCACGTTTTGGTATATGCCCCACATGAAGGTACTTCCCTATTTTCGGTACTTTGATAATTTTAGCGACATTATTCACCGGAATTATTGTAATTTTTGGTATTTGAAGTTCCAAATGAGTACTACGGTCTATGACACAAAATCGCCTATGCAGGCCCAGGTCTTCGTACAGTCCCCACATGGCGGTACCTCCATATATTCAATATTTTGATGATTTTAGCGACATTTTTTTCCGGAATTGTTTCAAATTTGTGAATTTGTATGTGAAGATCATAATTGGTACTACCATCTATGGCCGAAAATTGCCTATGCAGGTCCAGGTCTTCGTATAGTCCCAACTTGACCTTTACCTCCATATATTCCCTATTTTGATGATGTTAGCGACATTATTCACCGGAAGTATTTCAAATTTCGTATTTGAATATCGTAATGGCCTATGAATAAAACATATATAACGGCACCTCCCTATATTCGGTATTTTTATGATTTTAGCAGTCATTTCACCACTTGTTTAATTGCAAATTAAAGAAGCGACTTGGTTGAAACCCGTGTCCCAGTGGCCGAAAAATGGCTTATTTCATTCGGCAAATATTGACAAATGAGCTCGGGTAAAGCCATTTAAATTCCAAAAAGTGAAAGAACTTGCACCGCAACAGAAAGAAAATAGACTCAAAAGAGCTAAAGAGTTGATTCGCTTGGCCGAAAGTTGTGAACTGCCGAATTTGGCTCAGCACCATCGCACTAAGCACGAGCCACCCAAGAATGGTTACAAAATGAGGCTCCTCGCTTCTTTTCCAGCGGATACCAATCCGTTAGACTAGTGTGTCTGGAGTATTTTGGAACGCGAGGTTTGCATTAAAAAATACCATAGTGTCGATCAATTCAAGCAAACGCTTCGCCGGGAATGGGCAAAATACTGCAGAGCAACATTCGGGCAGCCTGTTTAATTGGCCGTTTTAATTGCCTGTTTAATTGGCCAAAGGTAACCAATTCGAACAAATCTAAACTTATTTTAAAATTTGAAGCTATTTCCGTCATTTTTTCCTTTTATTCAATAAAATTTGGAAAAATGTAAAAGTTATGGCGTTTGACTTTGTTGCAGTTTTTTTTATCTCACCCTGTATTGGCAAACTTTGATCCTATATTATATAGGCCTATGTTTACAAATGAACGTCCCTTTTTTCGTAATAAAACTTTAATCTGCTCTTTTTCCAAAACGTACCTTCTTCATGCCTTGAAAACAAGGGATTTTTTTCTAACAAAATGTTGATCCCAGTGGATCTATTTTTTTACGAAAATTTGGCCCTTTTCTCAAGCCAAACGAGGAACTGTGTTTATTCAAAAAGGCAAACCTTTTTTCCTACTAAAACGTGAATCCTATTACAATGATTTTCATAGAATAATTTGACCTATGTTTTTTCCAAATATGGACCCTTTCCCCGAACAGAATGTGGATTCTACTGGAACGATTTTCTTAATAAAATTTGATCCTTTTCTCTTGACAAATCCACAGTAAACCAATTTTCTTACCAAAATGTTAGCATTTTTTACCTTCGAAAAGGGGGTCTGTTGATATTCGACAATTTCAACCTACTATCGTTCCCAAACGAGGACCCCATTCAACCAAACCATCGAAAAATTGCTTTAAATTAAATGGGGCTCCTACTAGCTTATCTCTTAATTAATGTCCTAATGTGTATTTTTCCAAAATGTGGACCAAGTTTAATATCAAATTGCGAAACTATTTTTCTTCCAAAGCAAGGACCTTTTTCAAGCCAAATTGAAAAATATCGAACTTTCTATCGAAAGCTAGAAATAATTGAATACAAAGAAGTGAACCTATTTCATATAAGACAAATATATATTTTCATAGCTAATTTTTGACCTATTTTATCTTCCTTAGTATTGCCGAAGGCTGGTACTTCCTAGGGAAAACTTCCTCTTGATTTATACTAGGCAAATTTCCTGGCGGAAACTTGTAACGCTCTCTTTATAGAAGGCAACTATTCCCAGCAATTTTCTTTTTCATCATTGCCCTTTCTGTCATATTTCAATAATATTTTCGAATAAACATAAATACACAAAAGAATTTGCCAGAAAATTGCCAGTACGAACATTTTTCCGTGTCCATTCCCCTCTCCAGCAAACAAAGAATTGCCACCAGAAAATTTAACTAATATGAATTGTGACTTATTAAAAATATATCGTATATTTGATAGTACTCTATTTTCCAGCAAGAACAATGTAATTCTGATAAGGATAATTACAAGTTTTACCAGGGGCTGGATTCTTGTTCTATGAAAATATGAAAGAAAACTTTTATAAAGAAATGTCAAATAAAAAATTTTACAAAGGAAATATTTTTTATTTTTTATTTTCATAGAACAAGAATCCAGCCACAGGTCTAAAATGTAAAAATTACTAAAAGTGGAAATTTATTTGACCCGTTTTAAACTTCCAAGTTATAATAAAACATAATTCCATTGATATATTGACTACAAAAATAAGGGTTCGAATTTCCTTTTAAAATTTTAAATTATAAAACGTTACAGAACGCACGAAAAAGAGGTCTTCCTTTGGTCCCTCCGACGACTTTACCCTACAACTCAATGCTAATTTAAACAACAACTTATTTTTCCACAAAACAATTTCTTCCAGCCAAAAACACTTGATTAAACCCATTCCATGCCACCCCGAATTCTTCTCCCTCCATATTTTTTCCTGGCAACATAAAGTCTAAATTAAATTCAGCGTTAATTGTTCAATTTAGTTATTTTGTTTTCTTCCTCATTGCTTTCATCTTCTCGCCCCTTTTCGAAATTCCTCTCACAATAAACAAATGAAAATAAAACTAATTGTTTATACTTACATAGTTTTGTGCAAGGTCAGGATGATTTTTCTGTATGCCATCGTCCAATATGGAGACGACAACACCCTTGCCCGTATAACCTTTTTGCCAAGCGGGTCCAATATTCATATCCAAGCCGTCTTTGGCGCCACCATTCTGTTTGTTTAGTTTTGTGCGAAGCGGCGAAGCCAAACATTTTTGCAATAGCGAAAATATATAAAAAATATATATATTTTTGGTGATTGGATTTTGATGTTGTTGGTGATGGTTGGGTTTGGTTGGGATGGTTGTATGTTTGTTTTGTTCATCACAAGGACCAATGTTTGAAGCCAGCACAAATAATTGAGAGTACACACACACACACAGATACAGGCGGAGAGAAATTCCAATAGAGTTCAAATCACAAAATGGTAGCAGTGGCAGCAGCAGTAGTCGTCCAGACACAAACAAATAATTCAACAGCATTGTTGTTTTTGGTGTTGTGTGAGTATAGCCCAGCAAGGATTCGTGTGAAAAGAATGGAGTATCAAAATACCGGCAGCCATAATAACATCGATGTAAAAGTTGTTGATGTGGCAGTAATATTGCCAATGATGTTCATTGTTGTCGTTTTTGTATTCGATTTTATTGCACATTAATAAATTAAATTGAATGTGAATAATGGCAGGCGTACATGTAAAGAGACGGGGGAAAAAAGAGAAAAACGAAAAAACAAATATTAAATGAGTGAGAGACTTATTTAAACATACTTTCATTCATTTATACATATGTATTTGTAATAAAAACTATTTTATCCGTAAAAAATACAATATCCAATTTTTTATGTTTATTTATATATGTGAAATATTTGTTGTAGAGATTCTCTCTGGCCCAATTGGCTACCATAACACAACAAACCATGCGAAAAGAGAGTGCGGGTGTGGGTGCATCGCGGCGAATGGTGGACAATGCTATTGGAATCGCGTATGATTAATTTTAGAGTTTCTTTTTTTTTACTTTAACTTCTTTTAATTTGATGTTCGTTGAAATATTTCGTGGGTTTGTTCTTTACTATTTAATATAATTGCGCATTTTAATAATTTTTTATTTTTCATTATATTTTTTTTTTAATTTCGAATTATTTTTATTTGATTTGGTTGAAATGTTGAAGGAAATATTTAGTTTTTCCAAGTTTGAAAAGAATTGCAGACTTGTTTCGTAAGTAAGTATTGACAATTGCGAGCCTTTGTGGGAGAGATAAAAGAAGGGGTGTGCCGATATCTACAATCTTCCCACAAGGCCTTGCATTATTAAAAATATTGACTTGGGTGAATTTGAAGAGAATCGGTTAAACAATTGAAATATCTGACTCTTCGTGGGGGAGGTACCTGAAGGAGTGGTCCATTTTATCTGTTCTTTATACCAGATGTTGTGTTCATAGAAATATTGGGATGTACCAAGTTTAGAAGGAATCAGATACTCATTTCGCATTTTATAAGCCTCACGGTTATTTTTAACCCGTTGTGAAGCAGGTACCTGACGGAGTGGTCTGTTGTGTCCGTTCTTCATATCAGATTTTGTGTGGGTAGAAATATTGAGATGTGCGAAATTTGAAGATAATCGCAACCTTATTTACATGTTTATAAGTGTTATGATTATTCAAAATGTTGACCCCTTGAGGGGGAGGTAATTGATGGAGTGGGACCATATTGTCCAATTTTGCGCCTGATATAGCACTGATAAAAATATTAGGATTCACACACTTTGCAATTGGACGATCCTTTCTTGTTCTATCAGTTAAATTATTTTCTGTGAAAACTTTGAACTTTTGTGGGGAAGGGGCAGAAGAAGTTTTCCGATATTGTCCATCTCTGAACTTGATCTTAGTTTGATAATAAAATTACGATGTACCAAGTTTGGACCATATCGGATATTTTCTTCGAGAGTTAAGGCGCGCATCAGCCAGACAGACAAACGGATATACACCCCTAGATCGACTCCAAAGGTCCTCAAACAGATTTGGTGCAAAGAGACCTACAGTCTTAAACCGTTATTTCGATGAGTCACGTTTTAGTTATATCCAATAAAATACACCCTCTGCAGCCATACGTCTGAGGGTATAAAATGGTGGGGTTCATTTCCTAATAAAGAAGTGCTGTAATTGGACTCAGGATGTGGATCGATTGTGTAGAAGATTGCAGCAGCAGCATGACTGATTGAGGACCCTAGTTTCAATGAATGGATAAGTAAATTTCCTTAAAGTCTGTTGAAGAACTGAAAATTCGAAGAGAAAGTGAAACGCGCTCGAATTTGAGTATTCTCTATTTTTCTGCACCGCTCGAATAAGAGCAGAGAGAATGCTATGTTCCATTTTTTAAGTAAGATCTTCTCAAGGCCTTTCATAGAGAGTATACCTTTTTAAGACCTTCTTTATATAAAAAAACTTTCGGAATGTCTATCAAGACGTTTTAACGGTGTTCTGATGAGAAAAGACCTTTTTGAGAGGAAACGTTCTTTTCTTTTCAAAAACCGTAAAAATATCTTCTCGTAATTCTAAAGGGAGAAACCTGTTATCAGAATTTCCACTGAGAAAAAAAAAACTTTCGATAAGAGAAAAGATACTACAGGACTTCCAAAGGAAGGGTTGTTTGATAAGCAGAGAGAAAAGCAGATGACCTTATAAAGGAGAGAAGACTTTCTCAATTCTAAAGAGGAAAGCCTGTTAAGAGAATGTCCATAATGAAAAAGTAACCTTCGAAGAGAGAATAAAGACTAAATGTTTCCCAAAGAGAGAGCACCGTTTGAAAGTCAGAGAGAAAACCGTAGAGGAGGATTTTCTCCAAAGAGAAGTATCTTATGTATGCTCCCCAGAGAGAAGAGAGAATACTTACTAAACATCATCCAAAAAGAGATGAGCGGTGGAAAGGTAGACAGCAGACTAAAAGAGCACTTTCGTAGACATAAGACCTTCTCAAGAGAAGACTACCTAAGGATATATAGTAGACATTCAGATGGCCTAAAAATAGATCGAAGAGGAAATATGTCTCCTCTTCGGAAGAAAAAATATTTTCTGGGGAACGAAAACTTTCGTCCAAAACATTTGAACGGAGATGATCTTCTACATGTGTTCTGTAGGAAAGACATTTTTCAATTTTTTTGGGGGAGGGGACCTTTTAAATGTCACTCACGACAGAAGTTCTCCCAACAGTTTCCTGGAAGGGAAGACCTTTTTAAGACGTCTGAAAATAGTGTGCGTGCTGAAAGTGTTCAATGGGTAGAGTTTTTGCTCTCTACAGACAAAAGAGCTTCGGTAGACAAAATTCCAGGACAGAACACAGAGAGGAAAATCTGCATGTTTTATAAACAAAGATTTCCTTTTAATGGTTTTTAGGAGGAGAATCTTCTAAGGTTCCAATTGTGAATGTAAAGCCTATATATCACAAAATAATATATTATATTTTCATAATAATATATTTTTTTAAAATCTGGTTGTGTCGGTTTTTTGCAATGTTTAACATCCGCAATCTGATAATTTGTATTATCCAAAATAATACATTTTTTCAGTTAATTTTTATTTATATAAAAGTTATTTTTTGTCAAAGGTATTTTAAGATATTTTTTATTTATTTATTTTTATTATTTTTTTAGTTTTGATTTACACACAACCCAATTGTGTTTCTTGTAGCCACGATAGCCCTGAAGAATTTCATTGTCCAAATTGCTGAACCTCAACCCGGGTTTCTATGACATTTATATAACTAATTTGTTCTACAAATTGTTTGTAACCTCAATTTTACTTTGTGTTGGTTGTTTCTTGCGTTTCACTTTTTTTTTTTTTTGTAAGTTTTGTCGTTGTTGTTGTGGTTTCTACTTGTTCCGTACATTTCCGTTTCCGTTGGTGGTTGGTGATGTTAGTTAGTGGCATTCAGTTTGCTTTTGGGCGAGAGTTGGCAAACTTGTGTACCATTTTTTTTCTGCTGCTCGGTTGGTTTATTTCATTTTGGTGTTTTCTTTGGCTAATATGTTTTTAATTACTTTTACACTGAAGCCAAATGTAAACTAGGACACAAAGGAGACGACAAACCCACAGCCACAGTCACAGTGACTGCTGTGGCAGAATCCATATTTGGGATAAAAATAAAATTTCATGTATAATTTATTATTTAAAAGATGTCTGCGATGTCTTTATTTAGTTTGTTTTTCTCGCTTGCAAGTCAGTTTCCGGCTTGCATTTAGTTGTGTTTTTTGTTTTTTTTTTTTAGGTTATTTCCGTCATTTCCTTTGGCTGTGTTCTTTGGCTAATTAAGATTTGTTTTCGTCTTTTTTTAAACATTTCAGTGAGTGAGGGTTTATTTTCGCTCCCGTCTCACTGGATGGACACATATAACTGATAAACATGAAAAAACAGCAAAAATGAGAAAAACTGGAACAGAAAAGGATTGACAGACTAAGGGAAGGAATATTTTTTTTTTGTATTTTTTAAATGATTTTTCTTGAGATTTTCTTGTGAATAACTAAGTAAAGTCTCTTGGGTCTGAGTCGGAATATTAAGAGTGAGTCATGATTGGATTATTCTGCTAGAAACTTTGGTGTCAAAAGATGTAATTGACATAATTATGTTAATCAAAAGTGTCATCAGACATCAGCAATTTAATGAAGGCTTATGGACTTAATGTGTCAAGATTTTAATGACCCACGGATGGGCAGGCATAATTACGGAATGACATGGATTTTTCATGGAAATGAAGAAAAATTTCGAAGGGTTCAAAGGCCTTTGAATTGGGGCCGGTATGGCGTGAATTCACTTAGACCATGGGTGAATGAAATTAATGCGCATAGACAGTAATTAGAAATATGAATAGGGTGAGTCTTAATTGCAAGTCGTGAAATATTTTGGCTGAGTGAATTTGAAAGGAATTCTTAAAACTGAGAAAATAAAATATAAATAGCCGAAGGAAGTAAGAGAGTATTAGTCGGTATGACGGCAGTTATATTTACTGAGAACATCGCCGGCTATATACGTGTATATATGTACATAGTAGTATACAAAAATCCCATAAGATCTCGAAAATTTATTTCTAATCATAAGTTGAATAATATCATCATACCCAAGATTTATTAACATAAGTTCCTGAATTGGTATACAAGAAAAATTTTTCCTGGAGTTTTTCAATATGTTCTTATAATTTTTACATGTTTTATTCTGGAAGACTTTGAATTTTTTTTTTCGGACAAAAATCCTTTTCTTTGGTAGAATATAATATTTGAAGGCCTTCCTGGAAAAAATGTAGACTCTTTTGGATCAAAAATCATCGACTATTAACAAAATATTGTTTAAACTCTTCCCATAAAAATTGAGGGTTTGCTTAAAGGTAATTTTTAAAGGTCTTTGCGCACAAAACTCACAGAATTTTTTAAATCGGGTCTTCCCGGACAAAATTTATCGATTTATTTTTAAAATAGATTTTGTTATAGACTATTTGGGCAAAAATGGTCTCAGGGTCTTCCCGGACAAAAGTTATCGAAATTTTTAATATATATTTTTTAAAGGCTTTAGGGACAAAATTAGTAGATTTATGAAAATGTCCATGGTGCTCTCGAACAAAAATTATGCGGCGCGAATAGGGAGATTGGATAATAACAACACTCCATTTCCAAATACCGAGACACCTCTCTGAGAGGATCGAATTTCGAGAAAAAAACTTGGGTGTTCTCCTGAATTAAAAATCAAGAATGAAAGGAGAAAAGAGCAGGGCCCAAATCACCCAGTGCCGGTGCGATCTGACCATTAGTCACGCCACGTATTCATTTAGCGATCGTGGGCATCCCCTAAAGATATGGGTGTATTGGCATCGTAGGAAAAGTAGGAAAAGCTGAAAGCAACCAGACTTCGGGCAAATATAGGTAGGACGAAAAGGAGGATTACCGGGGAAGCTTAATTTAAACCCAGCCTTCAGAAAGAAGTAGCAACTCTGGCTTGGACTTCGAATCAAGTGAAAACAAAAATGTTGTTGAAATCTACACTAAAGAGAAGGCAAACAAAATAGTGGACCAAGTGAGCCAAACCATGAGGTCATGCGGGGCGCAAAGGCGTAAGCTTTAGATAATCAAAAGACTTACTTAGGCTGCAAGATAGGAAGATCCCCAAAAGATGCTAGAGCGCTCCTTCCACTTTTTCGGAAGCAAAAACGTGATTGAAATTCCCATTGAAGAAAGAAGTGGACGAGGTGAGCTGAAGCACATCGAAGCTCAACATGAATAAAAAGAGTTCATCAGGCGCGCAAAGGTGTAAGCTCAAGATAATCAAAAGTAATACTGAGGCTTCAAGGCTGGAAGATCAGGCCAAAAAAAAATACAGAACCCTCCTTCCATTTCTTCAAAACCAGGAAAGAGAATCTCCGGAAGAGCAAAATGCAGAGAAGGCTTCCTCAAAAAAGGAAATGAGCTTCCCGCCCGTTAGCGCAGCAAACCTGATCAGGTATCGGAAGTGGTAACTAAAGGAACCAAAAACAGGGAATGATAAAGGAAGCCACAGCAAGGCGAGTGTGATAACAGTTTCAGTTGTGAAACCAGTAGTCCCTGCAAAGGACACTTAAAAATGCTTAGTCGCCAATTTTTGTCAGCGAAGACTTCGAAAAATACTTTAAAAAGTCCGCAACTTTGGTTTATGTTAGGTTAGGTTGAAAAGAGGAGTGAAAACGATCGCCACATGTCCTTGTGGACCTACACTTCAGCCAGTATAGGTATGTTGTGCGCTCTAGACTTAGAGGTTGAAATTCGGTTGCCCTTTATTTCATTTACCATGATATGATTTAGGTCTGGTAAAAAAAATCCGAGAAAATGTTCCAAAGTTTCAACATCTTCCCCGCATGCTCCGCATATTTTGAGTTCGCTATCTCTTTACCCCTAATCCCAGCATTTTGGTTCAAAAATTCAATCAAAAACAATTTTTGGCCGAAAAAAAAATGTATTCTCAAAAAAATATATACTTATCAGGGACAAGAGGCCGTTGAAAACTATTTAAAAATTTCTACGATTTTTAAGCTGACTCTTTTGAAAAAGAAAGATACTTCGACAGGAGACCATTGAAAAAAAATTATGTAAACAATTTTTGTCTGCCAAGAAATTGAAAAATAAAGAATACTATATTCAAGGACAGAACATTATTGAAATTTTGTCCGCGAACACCTTGAAAAATAGTTCATGTTTTTTTTACACAAGAAGTTGCTGAAAAATATTTTTTATAAATATACAATTCTTGAGCCGTTGACAATTTTTTTAAATGCACAATTCTTGGACATTCATTAAAAAGTATTAACAAATGTCTTTTTCGACAGCCGTTAATTTTTTTTTATCAAAAAATGTAAAGTAGTCCATAAAAATGTACGCTAATAAGTACCAGTAAGAGTTAACCATTTTCAGCATGATGCAGCTGTTATACGCTATGCTAAACTTGGATTTAGTTTTGAAGACCGTTTTGAAGAAATGTTGACCGTTCATGGGTAGGATACAAAAATAATGGATCAATTCAAATTTATTTAACATTTTGAGTGAGCAATTATTATTGAAAAAGTAGGCTTTTCGTGTCTTTTTGTAAACCTAATTTAATTTTTACATAAATTTTTACGATTTGAAAATCTGGGCCAAATCGGGTTTTGTATAAGTTTTCAACAACATCCATTTTTTTTTTTTTTTTTGAAAATATAAACTTTTGTTTTTGGATATATACGGAAGACGTGGAATAATGTTATTCACCTTCCAACTCGTCCGAAATTGACAAAAAATATAAAGATGTTCAAAGATTGGGTACTTCCTTTTAGAAGTAACGTTCAGGCCAGTAAGACAAAAGTAATGCCTAGACCGACTTCAAATGTCCTGAATTTTTTTTTCAAAAATAAAGAGAGCCTTTCACCGTTATTTCGATGATACACATTTTGGTCACATCAAGCCATGTAGCTACAAGGCGAAAGGTATAAGTATAAAGCTACCACAATACTTAAAGAAAATTATATTTAGTTCGCATTCGTTCCCTATCATTTCCGTTTTACTTAACTCAAAGCAATTTCAGAACATAAGAAAGTTCTGGTAATAATATATCTAAAGTTGAGAAATATCCAGTCGTTTTAAATAATTTTAGCTTGTCTTAAGTTTAATGTTCAATAATACACGTATTTCAATGGATAACATTGTGATAAACATGTGTATATTCTCATCATTATTTGCAACTGTTCTAATATAATGCAGATGCAAATGCCAACAAACACATACATATGCACACTGTTTATTAACAAGAAATATTGACTCAAGTGGTTGTCATGACATGAATTTATTATTTAAACAACTGCTCTATGTCTACCTCTCTCTCTGTCCCCCCTCTCTCTCCCTAACATTGTCGATGCACATAATTTAATGACAAGTTTTAATACTCTTGTTGACAACTTGAGATAGTTAGTCCATGTTGTTAAACATTTTTCATACCTGTTATGGATACAAAACCCGAAAATTCCATTTAAATACCACACAAATACAAGTTTTCTGTAACCAAAACCGCATACACTTGGAACTTATGTTTTCAATGGTTACATGTACGATATCCTTGGGTACAATAAGGATACAAAGATATGAGTAGCAACAAACAAATAAACATATGTTGTGGACAAAATGCATATGGAGACAAGAGACGGGATACTAAACTGAAAGAAGTGTTCGAAGCGAAGGGTTGAAATATTTTCTGGAGTTTTATTTTGAGAAGTGTGGAGAATTAATGTTACATTTATATATATAATTGTTAACTAATATATTTTTAATAATTCATTAGTAGTTCACGGGTACGAACAGCCCGAAGAAGCGCAAGCAAACTCCTTTCCACGGAACTCAGAACGAGAATTCTGAAATTTTTTACTTAGAACAATTTACAAAATTTACTAGGACAATTTTATATGATGCTAATAATGGTACGATTAGTATCGGAAATTCGATATGGGAATATGGGTTATTTATGATTGGTCCACAAAGTTAGTAACGCCTCGAAATATCGCCGACTTAAGTCGATCGTCCGTCCATCTGTCCATGTTTGTTTGTAAACAGTCCGCAGGTCGAAGTTAAGCTCCGATCCTTACAAAATTTTGCTTGAAGTTAAGGTTATGGGGCAGAAGAGACGCATATTGTGTTTTGGAGTTGAATTGGACCAATAACAGGAATTTTCCATTGTTTTGTAGTGGCGCTACATGTCTCACTTTCAGACCAATCGACGCGAAATTTTGCATGGGACTAGAGTTCCAGACAGGGCATAAACCTATCATTATATCTTTTGTGCGAAAATACCATTATTTCCGTTCAACCCTCGAATATTTTTGTTAGTGAAAATCAGTTTCCATTTCGAAGACGTATAAAGTCAGATATAGGAGATATCGTAAAATATATACAGAAATCTAAATTTTCAATATTGTATTGAATTCCCATTAGATTATGACGAAATTTAGCATGATCTCGTGGTCCCGGTCAAAAATCGTTAGAAACCATTTTGCCTGACTATATAACATGACAAATCTACAGAAACATTACTAAGAACTATAGTGGTGTAGATTATTACACGACTATAGACGGTGCCTTCTTCTAAAAAGGGTTTAAACCCTAGCGGAAAGGGTTTTTGTAGGTTTTCTGAAAGTCATAAAATGCAATGGTCTTTGATTCCAGAGGTCATATACAACAAGTGGTAAAAAAGCAGTAAGTTTGGCCGGACCGAACTTTGAATACCCTCCACCATTTGAGACGAATTAAGAAATTAAAAAAATATCCGTTAAAAATTCGGTTAAAATTTTTAAAATACCGAATATATCTATTACATTGGGGAAGACATGGACCTGTAGAGGCAACTTTTGTCACAAGCCATAACAATGTTCAAATCCGAAGCTTAAATTCGGTGAATAATGTACCTAAAAGCGTCAAAATATAGAATGTCGTCAGGTGGTGGACTTATATAGATATTTCACTTCAAGGGGGTAAAGTTCTTAGAAAGATCTCCCTTTTGTGGGTTTTCAGACAATTTCATTTGGCTGCAATTATCAAAGTACCGAATATCGGGGGTGTATAGTTATATGAGGGCTATACGATATCGTGGACCGATATAGCTTCAACCGATTTCAAATTTAAACCAATGAAATCGGTGTGGCCCTTCTACGCACTTGACCAAAGTTTAAACAATATTTCCTTGCACCATATATGTGCTTAATCGTAAAATCCAATTATGCAGTACAAATGTTCCGAAATGGATTTCGTTTATAGAGATATGAAATATAAAATCGTTTTTTTCCATGAGGAAAATTGTGGCTTTATGAAATGATGTGTACAAAAAAATATAGTTTACGAACCAAAATATAGTTCACGAACCTGTGCCAAGTGATGCGCTGAAATTGTTATCTCTTTCGGGTTTTTATACCCTACATCACATAGTGGTAAGGGTATTATGTCTTTGTGCATTTGTTTGTAACATGGAGAAGGAAGCGAGATAGACCCATAGTTACTTTTAAGGATCTCCATAGAATCACTTTCTGAGTTGATTTATTCATGTCAGTCCGTCCGTACGTCTGTCCATGTATTCTTGTGAATTGAGATGAAATTTTGCACAAATCATTTGTTTGGCCCAAGGACGAACCCTATTGAAATTGGAGATAATCGGTAAAAATTTAGATATAGCTCCCATATACATCTTCGTCCGATTTGCCTTTTATTGTGCACCAAACGTGTAATACCAGCCCAAATAGTATGGCATTTTGCACATGCGACCAAATTAAGCCTGAAAATAAGTAGGCCAAATTTGGTCGAAAAAAGTTCAGATAAAGCTCCTATATACAATTTTTATCCGATTCGTTATTTTTGTAATCCGTAGCCGTAATATGCACTCTGTAACAACAATATTTGGGGAAATATATCAAATGCAGTTCAGAAATACCTTTGCTAAATTTTATCGAGATTGGTTCAGATTTGGATATAGCTCCCATATATAACTTCGTCCGATTTAAAATTTATTGTACACCAAAGGTCTAATATTTGCCCAAATGGGATGGAATTTGGCACATGCGACCGAATTGAGTCTAGAAGCTAGCATGCCAAATTTGGTGAAGATAGATTCGGAAATAACTATAGCTCCCATATATATTGTTCATCCGATTTATTGTATTTGTTACCCACAGCCGTAATATGCACTCTGTAAGAACGATATTCAGGGAAATATATCAAATACAGCTCAAAAATATCTTTGCCAAATCTTATGGAGATCGGTCCAGATTTGTATATAGCTCCCATATATATCTTTATCTGATTTCAAATTAATTTTGCATTAAATGGGCAATACAAGTCCGAATTTAAAAGATACAAATGCTTCGGCATATTTAGTCCTTTGAACTTTAAATAATAATTATAATCATAGCGTGTATGATTAAATTCTCCCATAAAATTTTTTATTGTTGTGTGGAGCTCTACTAAATTAGCAAGTAGGGTATCATAAAGTTGGCCGCGCCCGACTTTAGAACATTCTTTACTGGTTTTTATTATTTTTATGTTAAGAAAAATCTTAAAAATAAAATTCGATTTTGAACGACCTTTTCCAAAACTTTACAAGATTTATTTTATTTTTTTCTTGTATTTTAGTTTTTGTATACACTTTAATGAACTATCCAGGCTCCGTGAATTATTCTGATACTCATATATTCCGGAACTATAAAAATACATTTTTTAGTTTTAGTCACTCTAGATTTTAGTAATTCTTTCAAAATTATTAATTTTGAGGCAAGATATTAGATACATATTTTTGGGTTTTAGCACAATTTGAATTATTTGAATGTTTGTACTTCAATTAAAAACAACAACGTCATCTTATACCACTCTAAATACATCCATTAACGATTAATTAATTATTTATTTATTTATTTATTATTTTTCTTTTTTGAAAATCAGCCATTAATAAAACGAAAATTATTCTGAAGCAGAATATGAAGCTTTGTTGATAAGTAATGCGAATTGAAATTTTGAGTTAGTAAATCACCTTTTAAAAAGTGGAATCGGATTTCGACTTGATTTTATTAAACATTCAAAATTATAAAAGTTTGAAATTCGCGATAAAATATTCGACGTTTTAGAAAATCTCGTATTACTTCTTATTTCGTTTTTAAAAACCGTTGTGATGTTTCCTGCAGAAGGCCCCAACAATCAATTAATTATTAATTATAGCATTACAACACAATTATTTAGAGTTAATCTTGTGTACACGTTAACAATTTTTAGTTTAAATATACACGCTGTAGTACGCACTTTCCTTTCTATTTGCTCTTAAATAGTCATTAATTAAAAAAGTAGAACATTTAATGGGTATTAAATTCGTGTCTCCTTTGTGTCCACTTAAATGTAATTTTATTGATTTTTAATAATTTTTTGTGTATTATTGTTTTTAATATTCTCCAAAGCATTATAAGCAATTTATGTATAAATGTTTAATTATAATTATCTAATTATACTTTAATTATTAGTACTACAATTAGGGTTAAATCATTTTACCGGGATTTTGGGAAAGTTTTCGGGGAACCCAACAAATTCCTCGTTGTTTTCTGTTTGGGAGGGGAAATGTTATACCTTTATCCTTTTTGATTCCACCATACAACTCCACAATTTATAACACCCAACAAACGAACGAAACGAACGAAAAGAGAGAGAGAAAAATCATTTCTTACACATACTTTACTCACCAAATACCATTGTTCCTTGAACAAAGGATCGGGAAAAATCGTGTGTGGTCCAGCATCACGATATTGTATGCGTGGAGCACGAGTTAAACCGTTACGATATGAGGTGTCCGGACCAGACATAACATGCAGCGAGGGTAGACCACCAAAGGCCGTGGTTTGACGCAGAATATCGTAGGGACTGTAACCGGGCAGAGAGGAATAGGAACCATCACGTTTGTGGCGAATTTTTTCATGCTGCTGTTGTATCCATCGGACCTGAAATTAAGAGTTTATTATTTTTTATAATTGAAAAATATAAAAACACAACATTCAAGTGAATTATAGTAGAACAGATATAGGTATTATAGTATAATAAAATCGTTTTTTATCCAACTCACCTCTGGCTCCGAATTTAAGGCTTTATGGTGTTCATCACTGGTTCTAAGGGATCGCTTTGAGACACGTTTATGATGGAAGAGATAATAATCTTTTAGAGCACCAATCTGAAAAAATAAAGGAAAATTAATATTGTTATATGATTTATCAAATATGAAATATACAATATTACTAAATTTAAAAAATGCATAAAACAATTTAAAAAATCTCGCTCAGACAATGTTCGATTATTTAAATTTATTCTGACTTTTGTTATAACTATTCAAATTGTTGAGCCTCTATGGAGTAGGTTCCGAAGGAATGGGACAATATTGTCTATTTCGTATCGGACCAAAATAAATGTCATATACAGAGTGACATAAAAAATCTGCAACCAACTTGTGACAGCAGTCATTTTTAAGCCACTATTCCGACAGCTGCAAAAATTATTCCAGTGACAGCTTATTATATTGTTTGCAAGCGTACAAGAGCATTTTGGTGCGAATTTTCCAGAAAAAAAATTATTCATGATGGAATTCAAGCGGGATAGTGTGATTTCCTTATATTTGGGTGGAAAACCACAATTGGCTATCGTTAGAGCACTCCAGCATTTAAATGTGAATAAATCTTTTGTGTCTCGTACCATCGTTCGTTACCGTGATACTGGTAGCGTAGCCCGACGTCAGAAAACAGTGGATGGAAGAAAACAGCAACATCAGCAGAAATGGTTCGAAAAGTAAAGAAGCGACTTGATCGAAACCCGCGTCGCAGTGGTCGAAAAATGGCTCGTGAGCTGAACATATCGCAAAATGCAATTCGGCAAATATTGAAAAATGAGCTCGGGCCATTGAAATTCCAAAAAGTGCAAGAACTTACACCGCAACAGAAAGAAAATAGACTTGAAAGAGCTAAAAGGTTGCTTCGCTTGGCCGAAAGTGGCGAACTGCCGAATTTGGTTTTCTCCGATGAGAAAACATTCGTTGTCTAGCAGTTTTTAAACAAACAAAACGATAGTGTTACTTGCCAAAGAGGTCAGCTGAAAATGTGCACCTTCGGTTGGCCACCAGAACTCAAGCGCCGGCAATGGTGATGGTGTGGGCAGCCATAACAGCCGATGGTCGCTCTCCGCTCGTATTAATCGACCGTGGCATCAGAATTAATGCTATATATATTAGAGCCTTGGGCAGGCAAACATTTTGGCCGCAGACCTTGGACATTCCCACGCGCCACGCAAGAATGATTACAAAATGAGTTTCCTCGCTTTATTTCCGGCGCAAAATGGCCACCAAAATCTCCGGATACCAATCCGTTGGACTATTGTGTCTGGAGTATTTTGGAAAGCAAGGTTGCCACTAAAAAATTCCAAAGTGTCGATTACCTCAAGCAAGCGTTTCGCCGGAAATGGGCCAAAATACCGCAGAGCAACATTCGGGCAGCTTGTGGCGGTTTCATTGGCCGTTTGAAGACCTTAATTTGTGCCAAAGGTGATCAATTCTAACAAATCTAAAGTTATTCTAAAATTTGATGCTATTTCCGAAATTTTTTTGCTTTTATTTAATAAAAATTTAAAAAAATGTAAAAATTATGGCGTTTGACTTTGTTGATGTTTTTTTTATCTCACCCTGTATAAAATATAAAAAATCATCATGAAAATAATTGAAAAACACTTTTTATAATAAAAATGCTCAAAAAGTCTGAAAATAGTGCCCGATTTCATTGGGAAATATCGGTCCAATCCTGATGATTTTTCATACGAAACTGCCGACTTTCAATGTGAGCACCGCAGGATTTCCTTTTTGTGCGATTTTAAAGAATATTAAATTACGTAATATCAATTCTATCGTTTGTGGCTTAAATTTATCCAATCGATCTTAATTTTATAGTTAGATCCCAAAAAAATGTCCACTGCTCCACACTTGTGGTTTCGTATGAATCCCAATATATCAATTTGCATTGCAGTAGTGTAGGGCTTGAAAACAATTTACCATTTTAAAAATAGAGGTTTATTGTCCAATGAAAACTTAATGGAACGTAAAAGAGCGATACAAGGCCACTGACCACCATTACCAACCACCATCGACACTGAATGACATTAACAGAAACAACATCAGCAGGGCCGAAGCAATTGAGTCAACAATGGACCAGCATTGATGGGCCAACAATATCGTCGTAGTCGCCATCACCAACACTATCGCCGTCATCAACACCACAACTCATTACAACACAACATGGCCACAATTGAGAGAAATAACACACAGTCAGCGACAGAGAGCGAGAGAAAGAGAGAGGGAGAGAGAAAATTTAATTAAAATGTTTGAATTGAATGTCAGGTAAATGAAAATCCAATCGCCAACCAATATTGTTGATATTGTCCAATATCACACGATGTTGATGGTGGTGGTAGTGGTGGTCGTAAATCGTCCTCGACATCTTCATCTTCTTCGCCCATTTCCAACACTGCTGTTACTTTGGAAAAAGCCCCCAAAGCAACAGCATTCACAAGAGTTAGAAAGCAAACGTGACAGCGAACATGGAAGTACGAGTATAATACATCCGTATCATGGCTGGGATTCTTAGCAAGGCCACCAATTTATCCAAGTTTTTTTTTTCCGGGGAAACCCTCGCTGTGTGTAAAGTATACACCACCGCATCGTATCGTATCGAACGTATACTTTATTTCCGCCACGACAAGCTTGTTAGCGTTTATTTGAAAATCAATTTATATTTTCTACTTTTTTTTTTTTTTTTTTGATTTGTTGTTGGCGTTTGGTTTTTTTCTCATTTTTACTTCGAGAGGAGTGGAGAACCAAGTGGTGGTTGTTGTTTTTTCCATTGCAATTGAAAGTCAAGGATTGAAGTGAGTGGGTGTAATTGTATTTTATATATATCTATAATTCAATACACGTTTTATAACAAAATAAATAAATCGCAAGAAGTTGTATGCGTGTAAGGATTGAGGGGGAATTTCAATTGCGTTGAAGAGCGAGCATAAGTAAACATCACTTCCGAAAAAGTCACAACATCAGTCGCTACTGACATTCCCAAGTGCTGTTCATGAATTCATGAAATACAAAACACGATTTGATTTGAAATAAAGATTTTCTTTTTTGGGATTTGATTTTGTTCACATAAGGAAAGAGCCGATATATATTACAACATTGTGTCTTTCTCTTTATCGTAAATATACCTCATTTCGATGTTAACATAAAAAAGTAAAAAGGAATTGTTTTTTCCCAAGCCTTTTAAATGTGACAACATTAATGCCCAGTTTTTCTATGGCAATTGAAAATTAATCAATCCTTAAATTAAAGTTGTATTCTTGCATCACTGCCAAATGAGAAGAAAATGCCAGAACATAAAAAAAAATATTTCCCAATTGTAGGGTATAAAAATGTCAAACTTATGGCGTTTGACTTTGTTGCAGTTTTTTTATCTCACCCTGTATATGGGAGCTATAGCTATATCTTAATCGATTTTTACCGAAATTTGAAGCGCTTGCTTTTGAGCTGTATTCCGTCGGAAGTGCCAAAATAAAGTTCATTTGGTCTAATATTAACCTTTTGGAGCACAAAAAACCTGAAATCTGATAAAGATATATATGGGAGCTATATCCAAATCTGAACCAATCTTGACAACATTTTAGGTACTTATTTCTGAGCTGTATCTGATATCTGGTACCAAAGATCATTCTGTGGAGTACATATTACTCGTGTGAGGGACATAAAACCTCGAATCGGATAAAACATATATATGGGAGCTATAGCTATATACTACTTCTTTTTGGCAGATATTTTTCTAAGGACACCCTTTGAACATGTCTACTGTTCACTGGACTTTTTTCTTTTGAGAGGTCTTCTCTGTAGAGACACTGTTTGAAGGGCCTTCTTAATATAGAAGACCATTTGTAAGGCGTTCCCTTTGACGAAGTTCCTTCTCGTTTCCACATGGAAATCCTTTGAAAGGCCTTACCCTTATATAAGACATTTTGAGAGACAAATTCTGTATCTAAGGTCTTTTAAATGTTACATTTATTTAAAAAACGATAAGTCCTTAAAGTTATATATTTTAAAAGTTTATGATAAGTCCTTAAAAAATATATATTTTAAAAATCCATGATATTTCCCTAAAAATATATATTTAAAAAATCCATGATATTTCCCTAAATATATATATTTAAAATATCCACGATCTATTTTGAAAACCAACGATAAACTTTTAAAGCTTAGTCACTATTAGACCTTTAAAACAAATTTTCTTTCAAGATCATTGGTCAGACCTTCAAAAATTAACGATAAGTCCCCAAAGATATAAAACAAAATGTTTTTAAAATCCAAAAATATACCTTTACAATTAGACCTAAAAAATGGAATAACATGTGTCGAAAAATTTACGATTGGAACCTAAAAAAAGTAGAAATTTGAAGCGCATGGAAACTGCAATTCTTTTTTACAAAAATTACGTTTAAAGTCTTCACTTAAGCTTCAAAGTTTTTTTTTTAATCTACGTTTAGGGGCTGTAAAAAACTCATTCTAAGATCGAACAGAAGCTGTATTTTTTTATCCACGTTTAGGATCCTTACCTGAGCTTTAAAAATCCTTTAACAAATCCACATTGAAGAGCCCTATATTAGCTCAAAAATATCTTCTCTTATTGGCTTTAATAACTTATTCAAAACAACCAAGGGCCTCATTGGAGATGTAAAAATTTCTCTGAAAAATCCAAGTTGAAGGGCCTTATTGGCGATATAAGACTTTTTAAAAAAAAATCAAGTTGAAGGTCCTTATTAGCGATATAAGACTTTTCTTTAAAAAAATTCACGTTAAGGGGCCGTCTATTGGCTTTAGAAATGTCTTCCAAAATTCCACTTATATGAGCTACAAAAATTTCTTCAAAAAATCCATATTGAGGGCTTTTTATTGGTTCCAAAATTTGTTTAAAAAATAATCTTTAAGGGTCTTATATTTGCTTTAAAAAATTCTTCCAAAATTCCACTTTAAAGAACCTTAAAGGGGCTGTAAAAATTTCTTTAAAAAATCCACGTTGAAAAATTCACTTTTAAGAAACTTAAATGAAGTCTAAAAATTTCTCTAATAAATCGACGTTTGGGGGCCATGTAGGAGCTGTAAAATCCATTTTGAAAGACCTTTTTGTGGAAGGCTTTAAGAAGTTTTCTCCGTATTGTAGACCATTTGATGTTATCTTTTCTAGAGAAAGGTATTTTATTCTCCCACTATATAATTCCCTTGTATTGAACAGCCTCTGTTAGATCTTATGTATATAAAAGTAGAAAAGACCTCTATAATGTTTCTCTCTAGAGGTCTTCTCTTAATATGTTCCCCCTTTAAATCACTTTTATCTATATAAGACCTCTAAAACTACATATGTCTATAGAATACCATTAAGGAAGACATCTAAATTTTCTTCTGGCTAAGAAAAACCTTTTGAACATGTTTCTATCTTTAGAATCCCTCTAATAGATCGTCTGTCCATGTGGGAGACTTTATGTTTAGAATGACCTTTAATATCTAAAAAAACTACAAAAAAGAGATTTTGACTAAAGACGAAAACTAAAAGGCATTTTTAGAGGGCCTCCAGAGCTTCTTTTGTCTACAGGGGACTTCTAAAAGGTCTTCTGTCTATAAGAGGCCTCTAAGAGGACCTCTTGAGATCTTCTATCTGTAGAAGTTTTCTGCTTACTTATTACACATCTCCTGATTTCTTTTGCAAATTTTATTGCGGTTCAAACGATTCCATCCGAGAAACCGCAAAAGTTTTCATTTTTCTCTAACCAAAAGAGAACAAAAGGAGAACAATGTGCAGGAAAAGTGGAAAATTCCTGCACATTGTTCTCCTTTTGTTTTCAAGTCAACACTGACCTTAAATGCAAAAGATTGAGAACATGCCATATATGTCAAGTATGCGCAGGGATGATGTGGGAAATGCCAAGGGCTTAAGCGGGGAAAAAACGCGTAACAGTTTGCTAAGCCCTTCAAAGCAACACCAAGAACAACAACAACAAAAACGAGTGAATAGTTTTATGTTAGTAACTGGTTTTTAGTTAAAAACTTTTCACTTTTCATTGATGTTTGTTTTAGTCTTCTATGCGTCTCTCCGATGCCATCATCATCAGCACCACCACCAGCACTTTGCAGTTAAGTTGGATTCCTTTCTCGCTTCATTGTGTATATCCTCAGCTATGGAATTCTGCTCTTTCTGTACATTTGTCCATTTTGTACAGCAAGAAAAAAAACGAGGTTTTATTTGATTTTCATTTTATTCCTTGGGTGGATGGAATCCAACTAACTTTGCACATTAGTTCAATTTTTTTTCTTGCCTTCTTTTTTTTTGCTGGAGAAAATTCAGCGTTTGGGTTTTGAGTAAAAGTACTAGTGATAGTAGTTGTAGTTGGTGGGCAAACAACTACTGGCGTACTTAACTGTTAGCTTTTCAAGGAGTTTAGTTGGCGTGTTTGAATCTCTCGTTTTTCTCTATCTCTCGTTTCTAGTTTTGTTTGTTTGAATGTTTTGGCTCAATCTTTTAATCAATAAGATTTTCTGGCATTTATTTGCAGTTTAATAAAAGTTTATTGCCCAATGGGAATTAATAGATGTTAAGATGAATTTAATAATGGCATTATCAATTGAATACGAAAAGAAGAGGAAATCACTATGGTGAATTCCGTCGAACGGCAATGGACTGGAGTACTGGGGCCAAATATTGGGAATTTTTCCAAAATATAAAGAATTCACCTTCGAACTACCAACAAAATTGGAAGAATGCAATGAGTTGAATTCTAAGAATATTTCACCATTTAAATAATTGCAGTGAATTGAATTCCAATAATATTTTCTTAGTTAAAAATAATTTCATTTCTGATTAAAAATATTTTTCATTATTTTCTTCAAAAATTATTATTTTAATTTCGAAACTCACAAATGTGACTTTTCATTACGCATGCTGCAGCATATAAACACCTTAAGGCATTGTCATTAATTTATTTAATTGCCTTAAATATATATCTGCATACATTTTATTTGCATGTTGCCACCATTGTTGTTATGCTTTCTTCTGCTTCTTTGGAAAATTTATGGACAGGAGTTGTTTTTTCCTGAAATGCCAGCCACATGCCTCTGGCAGGCAGGAAGGCAACCGACAGCCATTGTTAAATATCTTGCATTCAAACTAAATTGTCGGCAACATTTATCAGCTGGAATACCAACATAGCGACAAACTTGCACTAGGAATACATACATCGGAATTTCATGGTAAAGATCCTTTTACATTTCGTTGCAATTCATTTGTTGCGAAAAAAAAATTAAATAAAAAATAAATACACAAATTTCCGATTTGCTTACAGTACGTCTTGTTGTCGGCCATAAGTTTTAATTAAGTTAACACATTCTATATGTAAATTCAACAGAAATTTACTTCCGACTGACTTCCTAAAATATCTGAAAATTAATTGATTTTCTAAGGATAGCAAAAAACAAGAAAAGAATAATAAAGAAGAAAGTATGAATGCTCAGAGAACACTTCTTGCAAGTAGTTTTAAATTAACAATCATAAACTGCATTACAATATTTTAAATGTGCATGCGGAATTTATATATTTTTATTTATTAATATTGTTAATGAAACAATTTTAAAGGTAAGAGTCGGTTTTGCCGAACAAAATATATCCACCCTCAACCTACGTTACCATATGCGACCAAAATGCTAACGACAGTCAATATTAGTGAAAAAGCTCGAATTTTATAAGAGATCCTTATACAGGAAGTTTTCAAATAGAATATTAAAAAGATTTTTTTGGAAAAGTACTATTGTTGAATAGAAACCTCCTGATTTTTTGGCCACGAAATCTTTGCAATAAAAATTCTATGATTTGTTTTTGTCCTTGCATTTAAACAAAACAAAAAATAGAAAAAATGACAACTTTTAAACACAAAGAGTGGAATCAAGGATATTGGCAAGGAGCTCGTTAAAAAAGCTAAAACAATCTATGTTTGTGGGCATCACGCCAAGAGATCATTCATTTATTAAAAATTCAAAATTTGTAAGCATTTAAATAAAAACCCTTTAAATAAAATTCTTTGAAAGTGAATACATTTTGCCAGGAAGTCTTTAAAAATTCCAACAAACATTTTTTGGCAAGAGTGTCCGCGAAAAATCTGCGATTTCGGGTTATAAAACCTTTTTTTTAAGGTTCTTGGAAATCCAATGTTTTGAGAGAAAGTCCATGAACAAATACAAAATTAACATAAACATGAGATTCTTGGAAAATTATGGAAAAACATTGATTTTACCGAAAAAAAAACCTTTAAGTAAATAGAACGAAATAGTGGAGATTCGTAAAACTAATTTGGAACAAATTTAAAAATTTCATTTTGTCAAAAATTCTGTTAAAATCTTAAAAATGCCATAGAGCCGTTATACTGGGGTCTATACGAAATATAAAAAAATAGTCCGGTGAAAATCATCAAAATACCGAATATAGGGAGGTACCGTTATACCGGAGCTATATAAAAACCTGGACCTGCATAGACAATTTAGGAACCTCAGTACACGTAACTTCAAATACGAAATTTTAAACAATATTGCACCTGAAATCATCAATATACGGAATATAGGAAGGTACTGATATATGGGGCTTATACGAAGACCTAACCCTGCATTAACAATTTTCTGTCATAGACTGTAGTTCCCATTACGAACTCTAAATACGAAACTTGAAACAACTCCGGTGAATAGCGTCGCTAGCATCATCAATGGGAGGTACCATTATATGGACACTTTACGAAGACGTGGGTTTGCACACGCAATTTTTTGTCATAAGCCCATTCGAATTCTAAATACGAAATTTGAAACAACTATTTTTTCATATTTCTTCACGAAATTTTGCATGAGAATAGGATTAGGATCATAATAGAAGTCTATGGTTTTGGAAGATGTTCACAAAATATTTAGGGTCCAAAAACCTAAAAATTCTCTAGATTTTGCAGTCGTCCTACATCTCTCAACTAAGGACCAACAGACATGAAATTTTTTATGAGGTTTGATTTTAAGACAGCGCTGAAGCCTAGCATTTTGGATGGTCATCGGGTAATATTTTGCTGGTGAAATGGGCCAAAATTTAGTATGAAAAAATTCCAGGAGATTCTCTAACCTTTAGTTTCAAGTTTTTTTTTGGGCATATGCCTATTTGGAAGAATTGAACGGTTCCAGGAAATCTTAAAAAAAGTTGAGAAGTCTTGAAAGAGGCATGCTTTATTGCCTAGTAATATGAAAGAGAACTTCAAAAATTCACTTTTTTTGACTTACTGATGAATTATAATTGAAACATGTATTCCTCAAGATATATTAATAAATTCTTCTTTGTAAACAAAATGTCCGAATATCACTGATTTTTGTAAGAAAGTACTCGAAAAATGTATTAACAACTTCACCGGTTTTGCTTATAAAGTCGTCTGTGATTTTTGCCATGCGATCCTTCAACAATAACACATAAAAGTCCTAACTTTTTGGGAATGAATTTCACTATGTAAGAAATTCTGCAAACTCTCTGATTTTTTGACCGAAAGTCTTGGAAATTTTTTTTTTTAAAAATCCTAAAAAATGAACGATTTTGCCGCAGAGTTCTTGGAGGAATTTTTAAATTCATTATTTAAAAAAATATATATTTAACATGAAAAAGAATTTTTAACATGAAGTCGTCTTAACAAAAATAACCCACTTTTAGTTGTCAAAAAAAAAAAAAAAAAATTGAAAAAAAAAAACTTTTTTTAAATTCACTGAAAAAATACTCGTAAAAAATTCTTTAAAAACATGGTTTTTGGGGTCTTTTGTAAAAAAAACTTGAAAAATTAAATTTTTTTGCCGAATTTCATAAAAAATATCTTTAAAATTTCCATCGGTTTTTGCCCTAATGTTCTAAAAATAATCGTGATTCAGCCACCTTTAAAAAAATAATGAATTATTGCTAATAAATATTAAAAAAATACAAAGCATCTAGAATTTTTGCTTGAATAATTCGAAAAATTATATAGAAGGCAAATATAATGATCTGAGGAGTTTCAAAGAAATATTCTTAATAACCTTCATTTTGAAAAAAAAGAATTCCTTGAAAATATTACAAATATCCAATATTTATATAGCATGGTATCCAAGAAAAATAGCAGTTAAATTCCTTAACTCTTAACCAGGAAGTATTTAATCAATGTTGTGACGACGTGTTTTCACTTTGAAGCTGGGGTAGGTTCAGCGGGGGCCAGAGTCGTCACAAAAATTTATTTGTTAGGACATAAAGAGAGAGAGAGCGAAGCAAAAATATTTTCTTAAAACGTTATAAATTTATTTCCTTAAATAACACTAAACACTACACTAAACACAATAAAATCACGTTCAGAACTTTTTACGAAGAACACTAAATCACAAAGTTCAGTCGAAATGTTAATAAACGGGTAGCAGTGGTGGCAGCTTGGCACAGCGGCGGCCCGATGAATAGGCGAGCGACGAATAGAGTGGCGGCAGCTTGGCACAGCGGCGGCCCGATGAATAGGCGAGCGACGAATAGGGTGGCGGCGGCTTTGGCACAGCGGCGGCCCGATGAATACGTCAGCGGCGAGTAGTAGTGGCGGCAGCTTGGCACAGCGGCGGCCCGATGAATAGGCGAGCGACGAATAGGGTGGCGGCGGCTGTGGCACAGCGGCGGCCCGATGAATACGTCAGCGGCGAGTAGTAGTGGCGGCAGCTTGGCACAGCGGCGGCCCGATGAATAGGCGAGCGACGAATAGGGTGGCGGCGGCTTTGGCACAGTGGCGGCCCGATGAATACGTCAGCGGCGAGTAGTAGTGGCGGCAGCTTGGCACAGCGGCGGCCCGATGAATAGGCGAGCGACGAATAGGGTGGCGGCGGCTTTGGCACAGCGGCGGCCCGATGAATACGTCAGCGGCGAGTAGTAGTGGCGGCAGCTTGGCACAGCGGCGGCCCGATGAATAGGCGAGCGACGAATAGGGTGGCGGCGGCTTTGGCACAGCGGCGGCCCGATGAATAGGCGAGCGGCGAATAGGGTGGCGGCGGCTTTGGCACAGCGGCGGCCCGATGAATACGTCAGCGGCGAGTAGCAGTGGCGGCAGCTTGGCACAGCGGCGGCCCGATGAATACGCGCACGACGAATCGGGTGGCGGCAGCTTTGGCACAGCAGCAGCCCGATGAGTACGTCAGTCGCCGTCAACGCAGCCCGAAGAATAGGGAGTATTGCTACAGCCCTCACTCGACCCTGCGTTCAGTCGCCGTCAACGCAGCCCGAAGAATAGGGAGTATTGCTACAACCCTCACTTGACCCTGCGTTCAGTCGCCGTCAACGCAGCCCGAAGAATAGGGAGTATTGCTACAACCCTCACTTGACCCTGCGTTCAGTCGCCGTCAACGCAGCCCGAAGAATAGGGAGTATTGCTACAACCCTCACTTGACCCTGCGTTCAGTCGCCGTCAACGCAGCCCGAAGAATAGGGAGTATTGCTACAACCCTCACTTGACCCTGCGTTCAGTCGCCGTCAACGCAGCCCGAAGAATAGGGAGTATTGCTACAACCCTCACTTGACCCTGCGTTCAGTCGCCGTCAACGCAGCCCGAAGAATAGGGAGTATTGCTACAACCCTCACTTGACCCTGCGTTCAGTCGCCGTCAACGCAGCCCGAAGAATAGGGAGTATTGCTACAACCCTCACTTGACCCTGCGTTCAGTCCAGTCCAGTCACCACAAATAGTCAAGGCTTATTGTTTGGCTTACTAAGACTCAATTCAACCGAGGTTGCGCGCCTTTTCTTCCTCCCAATCACACTTGACTTACCAGCCATCAACAGAAGACTGATCTCGATTGTGTGAAATGCGTCTCCTTTTATACCTTTTTGGCTGGACAACGATTGTTGTTTTCTCATGACAGCAGCTGATCCCAATCTGACAGTTTTGCGTAGTTCCGCCATTTGCCACCAGGGGTTCCAATGTTGTATTTTAAGTATACTTCTTTCTACTAGGGGACGTAAAAATGGTATTTAAAATAATAATGTACCCCAAAAACGAAAGCATGACTTTTGGGCGTTACATGGCATCTCTTCCTCCCTCTGATTTTTGATTCCTTGATTTGCTTTCTCTATTGCTATTGGGTTTCAATAGCCAGGAAGCCCTAGGGTGTTATGTAACCTTTTATTTCTCCGACATGGGCACTTTGGTTCGACTATATCTCGGTCGAATAGGAAGGTATGTTAGAGACCAATTGCAGAAGTTCGGAGAGATACCTTCACTACCCCGTCTGCTGATATTATTATGCGGTACTGCTTGCCATCTTGTTTAACAATTCGCTTCAGTTTGTGTCCCTTTTTCCAATTGTTTTTAAACTTCTCGATACGGATTTGTAGGTTTTCGGGATAATTTGGCAGTTCGAGAAATGTGTTATCGTTCACGGGATTGTCTGTCGAGGACGATGGCGTTGACTCAGTTGGGATTTCAGTGACTGGCAATTTGATTGTACTTGGTGTACTATTATTCTCCTTACTGGGTATAAACACTTCATCGATGGAAGGTTGACTGCTACACAATGTTGGCTGATGAGGTGTCATCGTTTGGCTTGTGGATGATGATGAAGACGACGAGGCTGATGAGGATGAGGATGACGATAAAGACGACGAGGCTGATGAGGATGAGGATGACGATCGGGAAGATATCGATGGTCTTTGAAGTATGGGCTTATATTAGGACACTGATTAGTTTGGGTATTGTCAATTTAATGTCATCAACATTCTACTTCTATGTCTACAATTTAATTTTGTTCTTCATAAAAAGGCTTAATTTCACTTAAGTGCGCGACACGGGTGATGTTGTCTTTTCCTTGGACTACAACGATTACTGGAGATTGGAATTTTTGTACGACAAACGGCCCTCCGTATTTGGGCGCTAGTTTGGCGGCGAAATTTTCGACGGCCTTCGACTGAGGATGTAGACGAACTAGAACTTGCTCCCCAATCTTTGGTTTCCAAACTCGTCGTCTAAGGTTGTACTGTCTCCGCTGGTTTTGAGATGCTTTTGCCAAGTTTCGACGCACTATCTTAAATATTTCTTTCAACTCCTGGGCACGGTCTTCTGGTAAGACTATTCTAGCACCAGTTCCTGTTGTGAGCTGATCATATAATGCCTGGGGCAGTCGCGGTTCTCTTCCTTGTGTCAGGTATGCCGGCGAATATCCAGTGGATTCTGATGCACTAGTGTTTATGGCTAACATTATTTCGGGCAGCATATCGTCCCATGTATTATGTTGTTTCGAAACTTGTGCTATCATTGTTTTCACTGTCCGATTTGTCCTTTCAGTAGGGTTCTCTTGCGGGGTGTAAGGAGCCGTAAGTTGATGCTTTATACCCATTTCTGCTAGGAATTTTTCGAATTGGTTGCTAGTGAATTGGGTTCCGTTATCGGTTATCAATATTTTTGGAACCCCATATCTAGAAATAATTCTTTCTCTGCATGCCTTTATTAATCCCTCTGTCGTAGCCTTCCGCAATGGAACCAACTCCGTCCATTTTGAGAATCTATCCATAATAACGAGTAGCATTGAGTTACCGTGCTTAGATCGCGGTAGGGGTCCTACGAAGTCCGCACAAATAGTGGCCCATGGTTCCTCCGGGATTCTTATCAACATTTCCCCTGCTGGTTTCTGTTGGCTGACTTTATATTTTTGGCAACATTCGCACTGCTGGACATAACGTTTGATGTCCTGGAACATACCAGGCCAAAAATATCGGTTCGCCACCTTGTTGCTAGTCTTTCGCACTCCCAAATGACCTCCGGTGACACTGTCATGATTTTCTCTAAGGACCTGAATCCTTGATCCGGTGGGCACACACAGCTTCCATGGTGTGCAATCTTCATCGTTTATTTGCTTGGGAAAATGTCGATAAACATTTCCCTCAATGATTGTATAGTCTGGATACTTCTTCGGATTCTTGGTTATGGTTTCCTTCAACTTTTCTAGCCATGGGCACGGACTGGTGTCATATTTTACTGTGGCTAGGTCTAACGTTTCCAAAGGTGTTCTCGAAAGCGCATCCGCCACAACGTTCTGTTTTCCTCTACGGTATCTGATCAAAATTTATATTGCTGTAGCTCGAGAGCCCAACGTGCGAGTCGACCTGTAGGGCTTTCAATAGAATTTAACCATTTTAGGGCCAAATGATCGGTAATAACTATAAACTGGTAACCCTCTAAATAGGGTCTCATGTGTCTGATGCCCCACAGTATGGCTAGACATTCCTTTTCAGTCGCTGAGTAGTTCTTTTCCGCCTGTTTTAAATGTCTGCTGGCGTAGGCTATGACACGTTCCACGTTATCTAACTCCTGTGTTAGAACTGCTCCAAGGCCATAGTTGCTGGCATCAGTTTGCAATATGAACGTCTTTGTGAAATCCGGACAAGCCAGAACGGGGGCTTCAGTTAACTTTGCTTTTAGGTCTGAGAATGCTTCTTGTTGTTCGGGACCCCATTTCCAATGTTTTCCCTTTTTAAGAAGACTAGTCAATGGTTGTGAAATTGTTGCAAACTGTGGGACAAATCTTCGGTACCAAGATGCTACTCCAAGAAATCTTCGTACCTCCTTTACCGATGTTGGAGGTTTCATTTCCACTATTGCGGCAACTTTATCTGGATCCGTCTTTATTCCCTCGCTACTCACAACATGGCCTAAATACTTCGTTTCTTTTCTGAAAAATTCGCATTTCTCAATGTTTATTCTCAGGTTAGCTGCTCGCAATCTTCTGAACACTTCTCTCAAGTTCCGCAAGTGTTCCTCAAACGTTTTTCCAATGACGATGATATCGTCAAGGTATGCAAAAGCGTGGGGGTCCATTTCAGGCCCAATCACACTATCTAATGCCCGTTGGAAGGTTGCCGGTGCTGAATGCAAACCGAAAGGCATCACTTTCCACTGATATAGACCTTTACCAGCTACCGCAAAGGCCGTGTATTTTCTGCTCTCCTTCGCCATAGGTATTTGCCAATATCCGTCTTTAAGGTCCAGGCTACTCACGTATTTGGCATCCCGTAGTCGATTCAGTATTGTGTCGATGCGGGGTAAAGGGTAGGCATCTGGAACAGAACGTTTATTCAATTGGCGAAAATCCATACAAGTTCTCCAATTCCCATTTTTCTTTCTGACTAATGTGATGGGGAAACAGTATGGGCTTGTAGACGGCTCTATACATCCTCGTTCTTCGAGCTTTCTCACTTCGGCATTAATCACGGCTTGCATTGCAGGATTTCGCGGAGCATATCTTAATTTAATGGGTCGATCGTCGGTCATTACAATCTTATGTTCAGCTATTGACGATAGGCCATTTAATTGTTGGAACTTAGGGAGTTCCTGTGCCAGAAAATTTTCAACGATCTCACATTGCGTTTTACTCAATTCATCGTTTAAGAATTTAGGTCTGGGGGATACATTATTCGTAGCTGTCATTGTATCTATTACCTCTTTTGATGGGGTTTCCTCTCCTATAGCCACGGTACAATGCTCCGTTGATGTGGTTGGCTTACTTAATTTGACACTTATACCGGCGCAGTGAATGGTCGTGTGGAACTGTTTTAGAAATTCCAATCCCAATATGATGTTTTCCTTGAATTGCGGCATGATGAGAAATGTAACATCTGAGCTTTGGTTCCCAAATGTAACAGGTAACACTGTTGATCTTGTGATGTTCACCGTGGTGCCGTCTGCGAGGATAACATTTGCCTCATGCCGTGAATAAGTAAACCTTTTCTTGATTTTTTTCGCAAATTCTCTTTTTATAAAACAGCTAGTGGCACCCGTGTCGACAGTTGCTTTAATAGCTTTCCCCTCTATTAAGACAGTTGCAGTAAGGCGATATTCTTCACATTGCAATGAGGTAATATTCTGGTTACTCTTCTTTGCCGGGGGTTCATCCTGCTGCGTTTCTGGATTGGATGAGCTTTCGTTTAGCACTTGGTCACCTTGATTGGTGCAATACAGGTTATTTCTAGAGTTGTCCGCACGTCGATTATAGTTTTGTTGATTTCGAGGCTGTTCTGACCGAGAATTATTTGGTATGCTTTCGAGTTCGTCTGCCAAGGAGATCAATTCCGAAAGTGTGGTAAAGTCTTTACGGCGAATGTACCATTGATAATCCGAATGCGCGTTTCTAAAAATTCGTTCCAATTTTTGTTCTTCGGTCATATTGGTGTGCTGCATAAGATGCTGTATAGAGAGTACATATTCCTTAAACGGCTCCTTATTACGCTGTATCCTTCTCCTAATTTCATCCTCCAATTTCTCAAAGTATCTCGGTGGCAAAAAGAATTTCAGAAAATCACTCTTAAATTCGTTCCAGGTAGTCCAGTGTCGGTTGTTGTTCCTTAGCCAGATTAAAGCTTTACCTCGTAACAACTCTGGCATTACTTTAATTATTTGATTCAATTCCACGATGTACATTTCAGCCATTTCTTCTACACGTTCTACGAATCCAATAGGGTCCATTCCATTTTCAAAAGTAATATTCCATTTTCGGATTTGGTCGAGAATTACGAGTAACGACGAATTATTGGATGGCTTGGGCGGAGAATCTTTTTGAAATCCATATTCGGGGTTTGTTGGCGACATCTTCTGTACTTTTTGATCGTTTGTTACCCCTGTGCTTGACTCTCCATGTGACCTTTCCGCGGAAATGTGGGGAAGGGCGTACTCTGTTTTTATTGGGGATAATACTATTGCTTCTGCTCCACACGGTGTTACGGTTATAAGGGGTTGTTTTGTGACGGCTCGCAATGTCGGCGATTTGGTCGGACTGGTACTTTCATGTTTGTTCTGCAACTCTATAAGCCGTCTGTATACATCGGCTTCATGGTCGTTGTGGAGAAATTTAGCCCATCTTTTTCGGAGATCGTCCACTTTTCCAACTGGATCAAGATTGAATTCAGTAAGATATGTTACCAAGTCTTCTTGCTTTAGCATATAGGCCCAGGAGACCTTCAACATTGTCTTTTCGTTTGACATTTTTTTTTTTTTTTTTTTTTTTAACTGTTTTTTTTTTTCACTGGGTTTTCATCTGTATTTGTCTAATTATTGTTCACTCATTTATTTATTCTTTCTCTCTTTTATGGTCCCTGCTCGGGCGCCATTGTGACGACGTGTTTTCACTTTGAAGCTGGGGTAGGTTCAGCGGGGGCCAGAGTCGTCACAAAAATTTATTTGTTAGGACATAAAGAGAGAGAGAGCGAAGCAAAAATATTTTCTTAAAACGTTATAAATTTATTTCCTTAAATAACACTAAACACTACACTAAACACAATAAAATCACGTTCAGAACTTTTTACGAAGAACACTAAATCACAAAGTTCAGTCGAAATGTTAATAAACGGGTAGCAGTGGTGGCAGCTTGGCACAGCGGCGGCCCGATGAATAGGCGAGCGACGAATAGAGTGGCGGCAGCTTGGCACAGCGGCGGCCCGATGAATAGGCGAGCGACGAATAGGGTGGCGGCGGCTTTGGCACAGCGGCGGCCCGATGAATACGTCAGCGGCGAGTAGTAGTGGCGGCAGCTTGGCACAGCGGCGGCCCGATGAATAGGCGAGCGACGAATAGGGTGGCGGCGGCTGTGGCACAGCGGCGGCCCGATGAATACGTCAGCGGCGAGTAGTAGTGGCGGCAGCTTGGCACAGCGGCGGCCCGATGAATAGGCGAGCGACGAATAGGGTGGCGGCGGTGCTACAACCCTCACTTGACCCTGCGTTCAGTCGCCGTCAACGCAGCCCGAAGAATAGGGAGTATTGCTACAACCCTCACTTGACCCTGCGTTCAGTCGCCGTCAACGCAGCCCGAAGAATAGGGAGTATTGCTACAACCCTCACTTGACCCTGCGTTCAGTCGCCGTCAACGCAGCCCGAAGAATAGGGAGTATTGCTACAACCCTCACTTGACCCTGCGTTCAGTCCAGTCCAGTCACCACAAATAGTCAAGGCTTATTGTTTGGCTTACTAAGACTCAATTCAACCGAGGTTGCGCGCCTTTTCTTCCTCCCAATCACACTTGACTTACGTGTGTTGCATGCGGAAACTCCCGAATGAACTGAAAATTTCCTGTTAAGAAAATTGTTGTTCTATTTCCTTTTGGTTACCTTTTCTTGGCTTATGTGTATGTGCGTTGGATAACCCAAATTATATTTGTGTGCAAGTGTGTGTTCCTTGTTTCTATTTGTACAATTCGTGATGCCGAGTTGTTGTATGTTTTGCATGTTTATTACCATTGCATTGCCGGAGAACTTGTACCAAGAAAAATATGTGAATTATTTTTTTTTTTGTTTTTTGGTTGCGAAAAATATTTGCTGTGCATAAGTCAGGATTTTTGTCTTAATACAAGTAAACACAGGTACAAACAAACACATGTACAAAAGATGAGATTTAAGGAATAAATGTGCGTGTGTGTGTGTGAGAACGTTATTCGTGTTTTCGTAATGGAAATAAAATATGCACTTGCACAGCTATCTTGTTCCGACATCTATTTTTCAGATTTACAACTATTTTAGAAATTTGTTAAAAGGCAAATTTATCTATTTATTTAAGAGATTTGTAAGACTACTTGTGGAAAACAGGTGGGGTAGAAGGAAAGCAAAAACTAAATGCACAAAGAATGAAATTTATTTTGGCAAAAAGACCATCGGAGTTGTAAAGGCATTCGAAATATGCTGCCATTGTAAGTTCTTTCAGACCAGGTATGTTAAAATAATTAAACAAAATACGAACACAAAACTATGGCCAAGAATGTGTTAAATTCTTTAAATAATTAAAACATTGAATAGTCTTTTGTGCGAGGAAAAGTAAGTTAAGGTTCATAGAATGTTGCCTTTAACAAATGGATTATTTTGCTCTCTCTCTCTCTGTAATGAGATGCGAGAAAATTTAAAATTTTAGGGAAGAAATGTTTGTATCAAATGCATTTACAATAAAGTTAATTGATAATTGATATAATTTTCTTTTTTTGTGGAGGACTATCAAAATAATGACTTTTTATTTCTTAGGAACTTTCGAAAATATATATTTTTTTGCATTAAATTTTCGTCGAGTATTCTCAGAAATACTATAGTGACTTTTAATTGAATTCTCCCACCTGACCTTTAGAATTTCGTACAGGGTGAGATGAAAAAATGCAACCAACTCCAGACTGCTGTCATTTCAAAGCCATTCGTCCGACAGCTGCTAAAATTATTCCAGTGACAGCTCATTATATTGTTTACTAGCGTCCAAAGGCATTTTGCTGAGAATTTTCCAGAAAAAAAAGTTATTCGTGATGGAATTCTAGCGTGATAGTGTTATTTCTTTATATTTGGCTGGAAAATATAAGTGGCTATCATGGCTATCGCACTTCAGCATTTAAATGTGAATAAATCTTTTGTGTCTCGTACCATCGCTCGTTACTCTGATACTGGTTGCGTATCCCGACGTCAAGTAAGTGGACGGAAGAAAAAAGCATCATCAGCAGAAATGGTTTGAAAAGTAAAGAAGCCACTTGATCGAAACCCGCGTAGCAGTGGCCGAAAAATGGCTCGTGAGCTGAACATATCGCAATATTGCCATTCGGCAAATATTGAAAAATGAGCTCGGGGTTAAGCCATTGAAATTCCAAATAGTGCAAGAACTTACTCCGCAACGAAAAGAAAATAGACTCAAAAGAGCTAAAGAGTTGCTTCGCTTGGCCAAAAGTGGTGAACTGCCGAATTTGGTTTTCTCCGATGAGAAAACATTCGTTGTCCAGCAGTTTGTAAAAAAAGAAACAAAATGATCGTGTTTAAATGCCGAAGAGGTCAGGTGAAAATGTGCACCTTCGGTTGGCCGCCAGAACTCAAACGTCGGCATTGGTGATGGTGTGGGCCGCCATAACAGCCGATGAACGATCGTATTCATCGAACGTGGTATCAGAAAAAATGCCGAATATTATCGCGAAAATATTCTGGAGGGTGTATTAAAGCCTTGGGCACGCAAACATTTTGGCCGCTGACCTTGGACTTTCCAGCAGGACTCAGCTCAGCACCATCACACTCAGCACGCGCCACCCAAGAATGGTTACAAAATGAGGTTCCTCGCTTCATTTCCAGCGTGTACTTTCCATGAAAATCTCCGGATACCAATCCGTTGGACTATTGTGTCTGGAGTATTTTGGAAAGCAAGATTGGCGGTAAAAAATACCAAAGTGTCGATCACCTCAAGCAAGAGCTTCGCCGGGAATGGGCCAAAATACCACAGAGCAACATTCGAGCAGTGTGTAACGGTCCGTTTGAAGGCCATAATTAGTGCCAAAGGTGACCAATTCGAACAAATCTAAAGTTGTTCTAAAAGTTGATGCACATTCAACCGAATTTTTCAATTCAATGAGAGATTCCGATGAAGGGAATTTAGAGTTTTTATATGTTTATATGATTCTTTTTTTTGAGGGGAATTATCGTATGGCCTTTTACATAATTTTTATGAAAAGGACATTCAAAGCATTGTCGTAAATTTAATAAGCATGTTCTTTACGGACCCTCCTGCTTTTTCGCAGAAATATTTGTGTACGACTGTTAAAGGATTTTTGTCATGGAAAATCGATTTTGAAATAATAGAATTGCTAATGCTTATATTTATTTACAAAGGACTTTCAGGAGTAATTATTTGTCGAACATTAACAGAGCTATAATAGTAGATTTTTTATAAGGATTTCTTCCAAGGACAATGCATTTTTAAGGAGATCTTGACCTTAAATCGGGGATTTTTTATTGGTGGAATTTTGGATTATAAAGGACTAATCGTGGATTTTGAAATTAATATTCATGGAGGACTAAGAGTGTATTTTAAAATGTTCATGTTCATGAAGGATTAACCGTAGGGGTTAGAATTAATTTTGGTAGAGTTTTAAATACACTTTCATCAAGGACTTAACGTGGTTTTTGAAATGAATTTTCAATAAAGATTAATTGTGAATAGCCGTTGAATGAAAATGAACTTTAGTCCTTGATTTTTAAGTTAATTTTATCAAGGACCAAATCGTGGAGTTTTGTTAAGGACAAGTCATGGATCTTATATAAATTTCAGTCAAGAACTGAACTGGACTTTTAAATAAATTTCCATCTAGGTCTAATCGTGGATTTTTAAATGAATTTCGGCCCAGGGACTAATCGTGGATTTTTAAATGTATTTCGGTCCAGGGATTGATCGTGGAGTTTTAAATAAATTTCGGTCCAGGGACTAATCGTGAATTTAAAAATGAATTTTCATCAAGGATTTATCGCTGATTTTTAAATGACAGATTGAGGATTTTTGAATGAATGTCCACTTAATAAATCTTCATTAAGTACCAGTAGTGGATTTTTATAGGAAATTTTGTCAAAAAACTAACAGAGCTTTTCTTTGTCAAGAACTACTAGGAAACAAATATCAATGCTAAAATTCTGACCATTTCATGATTTTATGTGAAACACTGGACATTTGTACGAATTTATGCCTGGGACTATCAGAGCTAGAGATGAAAGGGATATGTGAGACTGTAAATCCATTACCCCACTATTTTTCACATACATGCAATGACGGATTCAAGAGGAGAAGTTAATTTAAATGAAATAATAAAAAAATGTCATCCTGGTAATCGAAAACCGAATATTTTTCATACAATAGAATCAGTTTCGTATTTTTACTAAATGTGTTATAATATTAAACAGCATTATAACACAAAGTTTTGACAAAGTTTAAAAAATAATTCAATAGAAATTTGCCCTAAAATAATATCACCTTTTTTCTCTAAAATTTATTCCTTAATTTAATACAATCCCATTTCGTTATTCCTATACCTTTCAAAAATTGCAAAAAAAGTCCCAAAAAATTCTACCGAAAAAAAACCATGCTCTAAAGCATGTCACATGCATGCATTGGCCACAACCATAACCTATTATTTGCAATTTATATCAATTAGCACTCTTAGTTTTCTGACCGTTGCTTTGGCTCAGCAAAAATAATTAGATATAAGCCCCCTTTTTTTGCTTTTATGTAGTTGTTGCTGCTATTGGTGTTGGTCACGAAATTTGCCACAATTCCTTGTTAAAAATGCAACAAAATTATGTGGGGCTTCTGGGATTTGCAGGATTTCATAGATTGAATAGATTTATGTTCTCTGGTGTGTGTGTTTGTACCAAGCAACGACATGGCATTTTATCAAATTCATGTGCAACAATAACACCAGCAACAACAAATACCTTTCTGCCTAAATAAATTGCAATAAATTTCATTTGTGAATTTTTTTATTATTAAATTTTTGCCGAAAAAAAATTTAATTGTGAAAAAGAGGAAATAGTTTTTCATCATACAACAGACCAAAAAAAAAAAAAAAAAACAACAAACTATAAAACAATACCATGTGAGTGTGGCTGTGTTTGTTGTCCTTACTCAAAAAAAAAAAATGTCAAAGTTTTTAGAATGAATGACACAGAGGAGTAAAATTTGCATGCATGGGGAGCAGTAAAACGACAGCAACAACAACAGCATCAACAAAAATTTAGGAGGTAAACACACACATCCACACGTATATACAATACTCGCTACGGCAGGAACTATGGCAACAGCAACAATGACAACAAATAATGCTTCATAATTAAAACTGTCACAATGTTAAGCATTTAAAAAAATCTCATATGCAAAACTCTGCATTCTTTCCAATGGGGAAAACATAGAAGAAAAACAAAAAACAAAAACAACCGTAACAACAACGAATACGAAATAAACTATGCTGTTGAATTTGTTTGTTATTTTTAAGAACGAGGGGAGATTGATGGAAATGGGAGAGTAACTTAAAATCAGGATTGTTTCTTTCCTGAAAAACGAGAAAGGGAAAAATTACGAGGGTTTACAAGATCATATCCATAAAATTTAAGTCTGTAGAATTCGAAAAAATTTATGTTAACGACTAATCATGCAATTTTAAATAAAATAAGTTTTTGTCAAGGACTCATAGTGGATTTTTATATGAATTTTCATCAAGGAGAAATTGTGCACGTTTAAATGAATATAAGAAATAAGACATTCTGATTTTATTGTAATTCAGTGAAAAACTCAATGATAAACGATAATTTCCAACATAGTTTTGCGGCATTACTGATTGTATGGGTATATAAACAAAGTTTGAGAAAAGCAAAGTTAATATTTTTTACTGGAAAATCTTCGAAAACATCACTCAAAACATTTTTTTTAGGTTTTTGCCACTAAGGATCTAGTCTAGAATTTTTTTAATCCATAATCTTTTACAAGAAATTTCCTAAAAAATTCATGGCTAGAAAGCCGTTGAATATATTGTTATAATGAAACACGATTCTTAATTTAGCTTTTCTTTCGAAAAATCTAATATTTTGTAGAAAGCTGTTTATATTAATAAAAACTTCATAATATTTATAAGAAAATCCTTGAAAAATTAGGATTTTACAAGAGTTTTGCTTGGTAAGGCCTGGTCAGAAATGCTCTGAAAAATTCCATAATTTTGTCTAGAAAAATAGTATTAAAAATCCAGTAAGCTTCGTCAGAAAGTCGTTTGAAAATGGTTCTAAAATAATCCACAATTTTTGACAAAGCAGTCCGTAAAGAGGTCAGGTCTTAGTACCTGAAAATATATTATAAAAATCTCCATTTTTTATGGTTTTTTAACACTTTTGTTCGTCTAAAAGCTTGAAAAAATGTCTTAATAAAATTTATGAAAAAAATTTTAAATAATATATAACAAAATATAAGTATATAATAACCTAAGGTTTCTACAAATATTGAACATGCGAGTTATTGCGAGATTCAGAGATACGGATGATGGAAAGACGTAAATGTCTATATCGATATCAAATGTTCTGAATATTGGGAGTAACACCGGTTATAAAAAGTAAAATTTCTACAAATATTCAAAATGGAACCCTTACCAGTATATGATATCTATAGAATATAGAATATATCTATAGAATCTTGAAATTTTGCACGAGGATCAGACTTGGAGCGTAGGCGTGGGATAAGGCTGCGTTTTCTGAAATTCTCACTAAAAGGATACGAAAAGTACTAAATTATACTACAAATGGAATACTATGTATTAGCAAGCGAAATGAGCTAGAAATTTTGGAATGAGAGTCGCAGATGGCTAGATGTACCCAAGGGTTTATGGAAACTCGAGCATAATGAAAAGTTATAATATGTTGCCATTTGGTATTATGTGGATGGATACAGCTAAAAATTTGCTAAAAATTCCAGTGAAGCTGGAATTTGGAATTTTGTACTGGGGTCCCTGTTGGTGGTTTGTGTTGTGATATGGAGGAAGTTTTGGAATTGTGTTTTAGAAGTGCACAAAAAGTACATATTGTCTTATATGTGGTACAATTTGATATTGGATAAACAAATAGTGTTTGAAATCTGAAAGCTGGTATTGGGCTCGTTGTTCATGTGTAGCCTGTACATATGGAGGTGGTTTCGGAAATGTGTACTATAATTGTACGAAAAGTACTGAATGGTATTATTTTTGGTATTGAGCGAAAGTATGAAGAAAAACTTCTAAAATTTAATATTTAGATTACTGATGATATCTGTGTTTGAGATTTGGCGGATGTTTAGAAATGCGTCCTATATTTGTACGAAAAGTACTAAATGGTACTAAACTGGGTGGAATCATCAAATTTGATGTTGAGGTCTCTGGAATTAAGATAGGGAGATTGGTTTGGAAATGTGTACTATAATTGTACGCAAAATACCGAATGATACTACATATGGTATTGAAATTTGATTGCTGATGGTATCTGTGTTTCAGATGTCGCGGTGGTTTAGAAATTCGACCAATATTTGTTCGAAAAGTACTAAAGTACTAAATTTGGTATTGGCCGAAGGGATACAGCTGAAATCCTCATTGTTGGTGTCTGTGGTGAAATGTGGAGATGGTTTTCGAAATGTGTGCTATCTTTGTTCGAAATGTACTAAGTGGCACTAATATGGGTATTAGCTAAAGACATACAGTTGGAATCTCGAAATTTGATATTGAGGTCTCTGTTGGTATCTTGGATTGTGATACATTATGGTTTTGGAAATGAGTACTATGCTTGTACGAAAAGTACTAAATTGAACTATATTTGGTATTGAGTGAATGGATCGAGCTGAAACTGTGAAATTTTAAATTGCGAAAACTGTTGGTGAGTTGGTGGATCCACTGTACAATGGTTTCACTTATATCATTCTAAGAAGAATTCAAAATGAGAGATCTTGGAGGCTGTTTGGTGTAAACGGAAGTAATTTCATACTATTCTTTCCGAAAAAGAAAAACTTGAATAATCCTTGAAAACCTGAAAATTTAGTACGATATATGAAGTTAGGATAAACAATTATGTCAAGCTGAACAATTTGCGCACTTTGAGTACTAAAAGGACCTAACACGAACAAATCTAAAATTCTAGTGTGGAATTTTTGCTGACGAAGTAACGAGCATGAAATATTAAAGATATAGCTTTCCACAGGTGTTGATATTTTTTTTAGGTTACTTGGTATTGAGGAATATTTAACGATAGCTGCGAATTTTTAAATGTTTTCATCCCAATGTTTAACTACATTAACTGTAATTTCACATTTCGGGTTGTCAGAGAGAAGGTTTACTCCTCGCAAAAAAATATAATCCCTGTTACAGTATTTTGAATGTTTCTGTCCTAATCTCTAACCAAACATTCCATGTATGGAGTTTCAAAAAATAACTCCCAGATTTTTGATATTTTCGGTTTCAAAATCCCACCAAATCAGCTGTAATTTTTATATCGGAATATTTGCGGGTTGCCTAGCCCCATATAAAATTTTCAATATATGTATAACTCCCAGAGCTTCCATTTTTTTGGCATTGTAGGTATGGTTGGTTTGGTCATAAGTCAATTTGTCACAAGGTGGAGGGTTTAAACACTCTATACACACACACAGTAAATTCGTCGAAATCTTTTTTCACACTTCATGTCCTATTCGAGCTAATTCCCCAACTCTCTCTTTATATAAGCGAGTGAGCACCAACAGAGACCCTCATATATGCATTATAATTTTGGGGCCTACGAATTCCACTTACATAATTTTTATAGTAAATTTTTGTACTTTCCATAAATATACATACAGGAGGACTTTTGGAAATCATTGGTATCAAAATATTATATATTATCTATTTTTTAAGAATTATTTATTTGTTTCGTTTATATATAGATTAATTTATTCAATTTTTTCCTATTTATATTTTTCTAATACTGCGGTGTTAATATTTTTATTGTTGAATTACCATTTGAATCTCCAAAAAATTTCAAATTCATTTCACATTTCAAAGACCTCGTATATAATTCCAAATGCCAAAAATGGTACACAACGGAACACAAATATGTCAAGCATAGGCACATATACAATGTACACTTATACTACTATGTATGTATAAATATGAATTATATACATATGCATAATACACATGCATAAATAAATGTTTATACAAAATGCAAAAAAAAAAAAAACACACAAACATTCCTGCACACATGAATATGTTAGGAAGTGTGCGCATCATAAGGTTGATGTGAATGCAAAAACCAAAAAAATAGCAACAGCAACAAAGACACCAAGTGTTTATGCATATAAATATGCAACACTTCCGAAACATTAATCTACCAAAGATGGTAGGCAAAATAGTAGCAACAAAAAAAAAAAAAAAAAAAAAAAAAAAACTGCTATTTTTGTAGCATATTTTCGCCCCAAATGAACTTTGCTGAACTGTTTTGTGGGTGTGTCGGAGTGTGTGTCTTCGGAAACCTTTGTGGCACTCAGATGTAAAAACCCATGAAAACTAATGCACTTTCAGCTGCACACAAATATTTATATATATATGTGTGCATTGTTTTGTTTACTTGTATGCATTTCCCAAGTTGAATGACAATTTTTGATATATCCGGCCGGAGAGTTGCCAAACGTATGTACAGATACAGACAGATGTACACACACACAAGTCGTTGGTAATTGCAGAGAAAAATTCAAAAATTGTTTTTATTTTTTTTTGGTGAAAATTTTTCGTACAAGCAACAGAAATGTGAATTAAACACATGCTTTTGTACATACATAAATATGCATATACCGGGTGAGATAAAAAAAACGCAACCAACTTCGGACTGTTGTCATTTCTAAGCCACTCGTCCGACAGATGTTAAAATTATTCCAGTGACAGCTCATTATATTATTTACAAGCATAAAAAAGCATTTTGGTGCGAATTTTCCAGAAAAAAAATATTCGTGATGAAACTCAAGCGTGATAGTGCAACTTCTTTATATTTGACTGGAAAACCACAAGTGGCTATCTTTAGAGCACTCCAGCATTTAAATGTGAATAAATCTTTTGTTTCTCCTACCATCTCTCGCTAGTGTGATACTGGTAGCGTAGCCCGACGCCAAGGAATGGACGAAAGAAAACAGCAACATCAGCAGAAATGGTTCGAAAAGTAAAGAAGCGACTTGATCGAAACCCGTGGCGCAGTGGCCGAAAAATGGCTCGAGAGCTGAAAATATCGCAATTTTCCATTCGGCAAATATTGAAAAATGAGCTCAGGGTTAAGCCATTGAAATTCCAAAAAGTACAGTAAATAGACTCAGAAGAGCTAAAAACAAGTTAAAAAGCAGTAAGTTCGGCCGGGCCGAACTTTGAATAGCCTCCACCATTTGGAACAAATTTGGAAATTTTCAAAAAATAAAATCCTTAAAAAATTCTGTTAAAATTTTAAAAATACCGATTATAGCTGTTATTTTGGGGTATATACGGCGTGGACCTACATAGGTATTCTTTGTCATATTTAAATTCGAAACTTGAAATAAACGATAAAGCTAAAATCATCAATATATGATATATAGGGAGGTACCGTTATATCGGAGCTGTCAGAAGACCTGGACCAGCATATACAATTTACTGTCATAGGCTTTAGCATCCATTACGAACTTCAAATACAACATCTCAAACAATTTCGGTGGGTATTGTATCTAAACTCGTCAAAATACCGAATATAGGGAGGTACTGATATATGGGGCCTATACATAGACAATTTTCTGACACAGACTGTAGTTCCCATTACGAACTCTAAATACGTAATTTGAAACAATTCCAATGAATTATGACTCTAAAAGAATTAAAATACCAAATATTGGGAGGTACCGTTATATGGGGGCTATACGAAGACGTAGACCTGCACAGACGATTTTCTGTCATAGGCTGTAGTATTCATTTTGAGCTTCAAATACTAAATTTGAACCAATTCCGGTTAATAATGTCGTTAAAATCATCAAAATATCGAATATAGGAAGGAACCGTTATATGGCGGCTATACGAAGACGTGGACCTGCACAGACAATTTTCTGTCTTAGGCTGCATAATCCGTTTTGAGCTTCAAGTACTAAATTTGAAACAATTCCGTTAAATAATGTCGCTATAATCATCAAAATACCGAATATTGGGAGGTATCGTTATATGGGGGCTATATGAAAACGTGGACCTACATGGCCCATTTACGAACTTAGCCTGCCGAATATTATCGCGAAAATATTCTGAAGGGTGTATTAAAGCCTTGGGCACGTAAACACTTTGTCCCCAGACCTCGGACATTCCAACAGGACTCAGCACGCGCCACTGGTTATAAAGTGAGGTTCCCCGCTTCATTTCCAGCGCATAATGGCCAGCAAAATCTCCGGATACCAATCCGTTGAACTATTGTGTCTGGAGTATTTTGGAAAGCAAGGTTGGCACCAAAAAAATACCAAAGTGTCGATCACCTCAAACAAGCACTTCGCCGGGAATGAGCCAAAATACCTCAGAGCAACATTCGGGCAGCGTGTGACGGTTTCATTGGTTCTTGAATGCCATAATTTGTGCCATAGGTGACTAATTCGAACAAATCTAAACTTATTCTAAAATTTGATGCTATTTCCGACATTTTTTGCTTTCATTCAATAAAATTTAAAAAAATTTTAAAAATTCTGGCTTTTGACTTTGTTGGAGTTTTTTTATCTCACCCTGTATAAAGACACAAATGTACACTCACTCGCACACACAAAGCAACCAATTTGTTTTATCATCTAAGAAAATGTAGAAGGGTGTGTATGTGTGTCTTTGCCTAAGTCTAAATATTTGTAACCTGTGCTGATAAGTGCCGTTGTAAGTGAGTGAGAGAGTGAGTGTTCATGTTTGAGCGACTGAGAGTGCTAAACAAAGCTCACCAAGTGGCAAAGAATAATGAAAAATGTTCTAATAACAATTTCACATACCTGCAAACATATTTACATGTGACAACAATTACTACTACACTACGAGTGAGAAAATAGAGAGAATGCAGCCAGGGAATCAGTGCATTAGAGTGCACACACAGGGTTTAACATGCATAATATTTAATTACATTTCCGTTACACACACAATTACAACTGGCATTTTGATTGTCATTGCTGATGTTATTGTTATTGTTGTAACCCTCCAACTCATATTTGTCGTTGGAAAATTGTTGTTTCTTTCTTACCGCCTATCTATCTATCCCTCCAACTATCTCATATCGTGTAGTTGTGGGAAAACTTAAAAATGTATACATTACTCTCCGACTTACATACATACCGACATACATTTGCTAAGAAATATATGCAAAGAACCTCTGCTATTTGAAATGCAGTGACAATGTTGCCCGAAAGCAATGTCCTTGCATATACATTTTTAGATATTCACACATATATCTTGAATTTATGTACGTATGTATACATCTGTGTAATGGAGTGTATACGTACGTACGTATATTTATTTTGATGCTTTCTAATAAATATTTGCCAAATTCTCTAGAGTTGAACCAAAAATTTCCGGTTAGTATTTGTTTTTTCGAATGCTTACTTCGGCAGCAAGTAGCAGAGGCAGAAGTACTCGGAGGTAATTCTTGAACTAGTTTATATTGTTCTAAGGTTGTTGGGCAAATGAAGTAAAGACGAAAAACTAGGTTACAATTTGGGTGCCAGGATATTTGTGTTGAAGAATAATTTCTATAGAAAATTTAATATTTCACTTGTGAATATGAAATGAGAACAATGTGTGCAAAGGGGGCTTGTAATGTTTTGAAAAGATAGAAAGCACAAAAAAAAATAAATAATCAACGCAACGAGATTGCAACGAGGAGGGATCATATTTCCTGTCTCCGTTCTTCAATCTTTGGGGATAGATTATTCTAATTTAAAAAGGTATCGCGAATGGAAATAATCTAAAATTTAAGAAGCTTTTCTAATTATACCCTACAACACTATGTGTTGGGGGTATTATAAATTTGATTGGGCCAAAAATTATGTAACACCTCGAAATATTGGTTTCCCACATGGGAAAGTATATATGAATCTTCCTATTTCGTCGAGCTGAGTCGATCTAGCTATGTATATCCGTCCGTCTGTCCATGTTAATTTGTAATCACTCTACAGGTCGCAATTATGGCCCGATCTTCACGAAATTTACAATGGAGGTGGGGTTAGGGCCATAATAGAATCCTTTTGATTTTGGAGATGACTGCATAATATGTAGGGGTCAAAATGGACCAAAAACTGAAGAACTGCTGTTGCTATGCGGTATTTCGGCCCACTCCCGGCGAAGAGCTTGCTTGAGGTGATCGACACTTTGGTATCTTTTTGTGCCAACCTTGCTTTCCAAAATACTCCAGACACAATAGTCCGACGGATTGGTATCCGGAGATTTTGGTGGCCATTGTGCGCTGGAAATGAAGCGAAGAACCTCATTTCGAAACCATTCTTGGGTGGCACTTGCTGAGTACAATGGTGCTGAGTCCTGTTGCAATGTCCAAGGTCTGCGGCCAAAATGTTGGCGTGCCCAAGGCTTTAATACACCCTCTAGAATATTTTCGCGATAATATTTGGCAATTATTCTGATGCCACGGTCGAGTAATACGAGCGGAGAGCGACCATCGGCTGTTATGGCGGCCCACATCATCACTATGACCGGTGCTTGAGTTCTGATGACCAACGGAAGATGCGCATTTTCAGCTGATCTCTTTGGCATGTCACCACGATCATTTTGTTGGTTTACAAATTGCTGGACAACGAATGTTTTCTCATCGGAAAAAAACAAATTCGGCAGTTCACCACTTTTGGTTAAGCGAAGCAACTATTTAGCTCTTTTGAGTCTATTTTCTTTCTGTTCTTGCACATTTTATACCCTCCACCATATTATGGAGGGTATATTAACTTTGTCATGCCGTTTGTAACTCCTCGAAATACTCATGTCAGACTCAATAAAGTATATATATTCTTGATCAGCGTAAAATTCTAAGTCGATTTAGCGATGTCCGTCCCGTCCGTCAGACTGGCTGTCTGTCCGTCCGTCTGTCTGTTGTAAACACGCTACCTTTCGAATATAAAGGTACCCCCGATATTCGGTATTTGGATGATTTAACCGACATTATTCACCGGATTTTTTTTTTTTAAATTTGGCATTTGAAGTTCAAAATGGATAGTACAGCCTAAGACAGAAAATTGTCTGTGCAGATCCACGTCTTCATATAGCCCCCAATATTCGCTATTTTGACGATTAAAGCGTCATTATTCACTGCAGTAGTTTCAAATTACGTATTTAGAGTTCGTAATGGGACCTATAGTATGTGACAGGAAATTGTCTATACAGGTCCAGGTCTTTGAATAGGCCCCATATATCAGTGCCTCCCTATAATCTGTATTTTGAAGATTTTAGGTACAATACTCAACGAAATTGTTTGAGATGTCGTACTTGAAGTTCGAAATGGAAGCTACAGATTGTGACAGAAAATTGTCTATGCAGGTCCAGGTCTTCGTATAACTCCGATATAACGGTACCTATATATGGACATTTTGATGATTTTAGCTACATAATTCACCATTTATTTCAAGTTTAGAATTTGAATATGGTAATGGCTTATGACAAACAAGCAGACCCTAATATAAGGGCTATAATCGGTATTTTTAAGATTTTAACAGAATTTTTAACGGATTTTTATTTATTTATTTAATTTTTTTTTTTTTTTGGAAAATTTCCACATTTGTTCCAAATGGTGGAGTGTATTCAAAGTTCGGCCCGACCGAACTTACTGCTTTTTAACTTGTTTTAATTTCAATGGCTCGGGGTAAGCTCATTTTTCTATATTTGCTGAATGGAATATTGTGATATGTTCAGCTTACAAACCATTTTTCGGCCACTGAGACGCGGGTTTCGATTAAATGTTGCTGTTTTCTTCCGTCCACTTCCTTGACGTCGGGCTACGCAACCAGTATCACGGTAACGAGCGATCGTACGAGACACAAAATATTTATTCACATTTAAATGCTGAAGTGCTCTCACGATAGCCACTTGTGGTTTTCCAGTGAAATATAAAGAACTCACGCTATCACGCTTGAATGCCATCACGAATAACTTTTTTTCTGAAAAATTCTCACCAAAATGATTTTGTACGCCTGTAAACAATATAATGAGCTGTCACTGGAATAATTTTAACAGCTGCCGGACGAGTGGCTTAGAAATGACTTTGGTTGCAGTTTTTTTTATCTCACCCTGTAGTGAATTTTAGTACTTTTAGTACACATCTTGTCCGAATTTTCAAAAGCCCAGCCTTATATCACCCCCAACCACAAACATTGACAATCGGTCAAAATTTCTATATTCTAGCTGCAGCCGTTTTACCAGGGCGTTTGATGGATCCGACTGTAACTCATTTTTGAGTTTTTATTTTTTGATCACAATTTTCGAGAGATGAAATTGCAATTTTTAATTTTGAGTTTTTAGGTTCAGATTTATTATGTATAAACTTTATAATAACCATGGCCTAAATTCACATTTTTGTGTCCCATTTCCACTCACATAAGCCTTTGAAAATTAGGTTTAAATAAATGAAATAATTTAATATCGATAATACCCATTCCGTAGAACAATTTCTTCGTTTGAAAAAATTATATATTTCTTTAAGCTTTTAATAAATTTATCTCTTATTTTTTTATGTAAAACTGAGGTTGCAAATACAACGCCCACTTCATTTGGAAAGCCTCTAAACATTTCTAACAGACCTTGTCAATGGCAAAGATACAACACGGAACCTACAACCAAAATGTCCATGTTCGAAATCTGTCCTGTTTTCCTAGATGTTTGTTGAATAAGTAAATATCGCCACAAACACATATAAATTATACATATATAGAATTGTCATTATTATATACGACGACAAGGATAACAGAATCCACGATGTCTAGTATGTTCGACAAACAAACAAACATCCATTCAACAGCAACACACCCAAGGTGTCTTATCGACACACACACACACCCATATACGAATGTGAGTGTTTGGTGTCTGTGTGTTTGTTGCAATTGCACTGTCAACAATCATATTTGCATAGTAGGAATGCCTGTTGCAGTATGTCTGTTTGTATGTGTTGTTGTTTGCATCTGTGTCTATGCCTATGTCTATGAGTGTGTGTGTTGGTGTCTGTCTACATCTAATGTTACCCATTTTATGTTCACAACAATATGAAGTAGATGCAGACATCCATACAGCCCATAGATGATGTATCCTTAAAACAATGCTAGCGCAATGTTTGTGTGTGTTTGCCAACAACAATATTATACAACACAACTACATGTGTGCTGTTGTAGTTATTGCTGTTGTTTGTGTTGGTACAAGAATTGCAATTGCTTTGTAAACTTGTTTAAGTTCTTTTGTTTCCGTCGCAATACTCATTCCCATATGCTTAGCTTTGAACCTAAATAAGAAAGGCCATAAACTCAAAGAGACCCAGAGAGGGGAAGAGAGTGAGAGGGAGAGAGCGATACAGATAAGCATAAGGAAATAATATAAACTTTCTGCACACACACACACACCCAAACATATATGAACACGTACATCTCAGGGTGTTGCATTCAGACGTTGTAGATGTTGTGTTTGGCAATAAGGTTGTATGTCTGTGTTTGCGAGTTTGTATGTTTCCATGTCTTATTCTGCTATTGCCCTAAATTTACTATCATTGTCAAAAGTGTTGTCGGTCTGTTTTAAGTTCGAGTGTCTAAATAACATTTTCCATATGGAAAACTTCCCTCAAAGGCTTGTGGGACACCACCAACTGGGTGTGGGTGTGTGTTCAAATGTTGTAATCTGTAGGTGTGTGTGTGTGTTTGTGGGATGAAAGTAGTTTTGTTTCTGATTGGTTTTTGAATAGAGTACAAGTCTGGTTTTTTCAAAATTATTTTTTTTTTAGAATTTTCAGTTGAAAGAGGATAGAGATTTCAATTTACTTAAAGTGCTTAAGATATAAGATTTCATGGCAAAAAGATAATTGAGTTTTAGGCTCGGAAAAGGTAGTTGAATATGAAATTAAGATTTTGAGGTCTTAAAAACTATAGAATTATTTTCTTTTACTGTTTTAATATCTTGATTTATTTAATTACTAAATTAAAAATTAAGAAATATAAATTTAATTTTTTCAATAATTAGGGAGAAAATCCAGCAAATTGTGAAAGAAGAGCTCAAACAGGAAATACATGTATGGGTTTTTTAAAAGTTTGTATCGCAAAGTAACCTTAATAGAAGGGACAAGTTCCCCCCTTCCCTACTTTTGGAAAATTTCGGATTACTATTCCTCGAAATCCAGGAATTTTAGGTTAATAATGTCTTGGGCAATATTACACGTCGCAATATTTATATCAACACAACATCTGTTATAAAGATGGTAGATATCGGACCATTTCTTCTGGTACTTCCTGCAAAGGGTTGAAGTTGTGAATAACCAAAACCATAATATAATCCGAAATAAGCATTCTCTTCTCTTCATATTTCACACATCACATTATTTCTACTAACAAAATATCAGCTGCGAAGATGGAATATATCGGTCACTCATTCTGGTACCTCCCCCACAATGTCAAAATTTTGAATATTCATGAAGCTCATAAAACGCGAAATGAACATGGGATTCCATTAAGACTTGACACATCTCGATATTTTCATCAATACAATATATGTTTAAAATATGGTAATATCGGATCATGCCTTCTGGTACCTCCCCCACATAGGGTTCAAGATTTTGAAAAACAGAACGCTCAAAGAAAGCGAAATAAACATCCAACTTTCTCTAAATAATATTGGTTTGAGAGGTACGGCCATGAAGGACGTACGTCATAAATTGAAAAACAAAATAGCCTCAGAAATGAAAACCCATTTGAAATTTTGTTTTTCTGACCTAATACCGTCAGGAGAATTTGGAATTTTCTACCTCCAAGAGAATATAAGTTGAGAATTTGGATTTTAGGGGCATATTCTTATGTAAAATGGTCCTCCATTCCCAAAGTAGCCTAAATACAAGAGGGTCAAGACCTTCGAAATTATTTAAATTATAATTTTACCTGTTTCGAGCATATTTACATGGGCGCTACTCGGACTATTCCATTCGGCAAATATTGAAAAATGAGCTCGGGGTAAAGACATTGAAATTCAAAAGAGTGCAAGAACTTACACCGCAACAGAAACAAAGTGACTCAAAAGAGCTAAAGAGTTGCTTCGCTTGGCCGTAAGTGGTGAACTGCCAAATTTAGTTTTCTCCGATGAGAAAACATTCCTTGACCAGCAGTTTGTAAACAAACAAAATGATCGTGTTTACTTGCCAAAGAGGTCAGCGGAAAAGGTGCACCTTCGGTTGGCCACCAGAACATAAGCGCCGGCCATGGTGATGGTGTGGGCCGTCATAACAGCCGATGGTCGCTCTCCACTCGTATTAATCGACCGTTGCATCAGAATTCCAGACCTTGGACATTCCAACAGGACTCAGCATCATTGCACTCAGCACGCGCCACCCAAGAATGGTTACAAAATGAGGTTCGTTCCTCGCTTCATTTCCAGCGTGCAATGGCCACCAAAATCTCTGGATACCAATCCATTGGACTATTGTGTCTGGCGTATTTTGGTTGGTACTAAAAAACACCAAAGTGTCCATCACCTCAAGAAAGCGCTTCGCCGGGAATGGGTCAAAATTCCGCAGAGCAACATTCGGGCAGCGTGTGACGGTTTCATTGGCCGTTTGAAAGCCATAATTCCAAAAGGTGACCTATTCGAACAAATCTAAACTTCTTCTAAAATTTGATGCTATTTGCTTTCATTCAATAAAATTAAAAAAAAAAAATGTAAAAATTGTGGCGTTTGACTTTGTTGCAGTTTTTTTATCTCAACCTGTATGGCCGTACTTCTCAAGTCCTCGGCTGGGGTTGAAAAATTCTAAGTGGGTCTAATCGTATTAAAAATTACAGCAAAAATCCAAATGGGATTTCAATACGCATCCCAACTTTTTGTTTTTACGATGTGGGTCCCCAATGATCGTATCTAATAATATTGGTTGGGTACGTGAACCTGAGAGGAACGGTACGGTGGGAGCTACATCATAAATTAAAAAAATTGCCTCAGAAATGAAAACCCATTTGAAATTTTACTATTCAGACCTATTCTGTTCCACCCCCATTCCTCCACTCTCAAAGTAGCCTTAATAAAAATTGTTAGTAAATCGATTTAAAAAAGTGGTCAAGACCCTCGAAATTATTTAAATCCTGATGTAGCGCCCATACAATGTTTCCCCCTTAGAAATCAAAACGGCAAACTAGGGCCAAATCAATTGAAAAATGTGGCCAACACCTCGGAAATAGCTGAAATCATGGGATACTTTCATATAATGGTTAAAACAAAACCTGCGCCTTTACAAATAAAGTCGAAACCAACGGAAGTATAAGAAGAAGAATTGAAGCCTTTGAATATTAATCAATTATTTTTTTATTTAACCCCCTTTGCGATTTGATCGAGTTAAAAAGCAATACAACTCAACTTAATAACATTAATTGAATATAGATGTTATATTAATCATTTACAACAATCCTGAAAAAAAGAAAAAATTTCCTACAAATTTTCATTAAATTTATTTTTAATTGCTTAAAACGGACAATAACAAAAAGAAAACAACAAAGCAACAAGAAAAATAAACTATTAAATAAAAACGAAACAAAACTAAAAAAAAACTCAAATGAAAACATATTATTGCATCAATTTTTTATAGACCCCGGGGAACGGTGAACATAAAATATAAATGAAAGACAAATATTTCCTCTACACGTTTTTTTCCGCAAATGTTTATTTGGTATTTCAAAACAGAAAAAAAAAACGAGTAAACTGATATAACAAAAAAAAAAAAAAAAAAAAAAAAAAACGTAGAAAAAAGGAAACAAAAATTTCTGTATTAATCAAGGTGAAATATTATACTATTGATAATAAGTGAAAAAATACATTTCATATACATGGTACCCAAAGGTAGTTGGTCTATGAATTTATCAAATGAATGTTTCCAGAATTTTGTTAGTGTGTGTGTGTGTGTGGAAAAAAGTCAATATAACTTAAAGTATCATGGGTAAAATATTTCACTTTTTTGTGGAAAATATATTTAACTGGTGAAACACATATAATATATGTCTAATGTTTTTTTATTTCAGTGGCGCGATGGAAGAAATATGGAAAAAGTGTTTCAGGAATTTGGAATTGAATAATTTTTAATTTTTTCAAATATCAATGGATTTTATATTTACTATTCAGTATTGCCGAAATCGAATGGTAAACAATACCGGACATTATAAAGCATTTGAAGCTAATGAGTTAAAAATAGATGGGTAACTTCTCTGCAACGGCAGAACAATCTTCGTCATATAAACCCGGTAAATTGTACCTAAAATAAACATTTCTTTAAATTTTCAAAGTTCTCAGTTTAATGGCCTGTTATAATTTAAATGACAAAAGAAAAGCAAAATTGTGTCGGAAACCTAAAAAAAACACCCTAAGTGCGATTTTGAGGGACAATATGAATAAAAATAAATTTATTATATCTAAAATGCTATGAACTGGAAATGAACCTTGTGTGTCTAGCCCACACATTATTACCATAAGTGAGAGGTACTACTTATCGGTATTTAAGTCAACACACAGACATGTAAACTCCCAAGGGAAACAAAGTCGGAAATGACTCTCTCAAATCAAATGTAGTGAAAGAGAGCCTAAGGAGCAGAATTTAAGAGCATGGCTTAGGTAGCTATAGACAGGTCGCGAGGATTCAAATGTTGAAATGAATCCTTGAATATATGTAGGGGAAGTATAAGGAAGTAAGGTTAGGCGTTCAATACCAGCAGCGGACAAATTTACAATACTTTTAAAGTAGAAGAGGAAGACCATGGTTTTGAAAAAAATAAAATAAAAAAACAACTGTGGTGTTCTTAATAAAACGACGAATTTTTATCAAAAATGCCTTGGAAAATATTCTTAAAAAATCGAATAGATGACACTTCAGGAAATATTCGTAAAACATTTTTTTTTAACTAACAAAATCTGATTTCAATTACTTCCCAGAAAAACTTTCAGAAACAATCATGAAATTTAATGTCCCGCAACTGCAAAATAATTTATAAATTGACTGCGCTTCAGAATATATTCTTTCATAAATTTCATTAATAATATTTTTAGTTTTAAATTTAGAAGCTGTGCTGATCCTACAGAATGTTTATTTCAATCGAAAGAAAATATGGCTCTTAAGAAAAAAACTAAAAAAAAAATTCTAATCGAATGACACTACTCAAAAAGAAGGAAATATTTTAAAATCCGCTAAGTCTTCCAAAAATTGGCATTCCCTTAAAATTCATAGTTTTAAAATTCTGGTAAGCTTTCGCTCGAAAACATATTCTACGAGAAAATAAGAAAAACACTTAAAAAACACATATGTTCGTCTGGGCCGAACCTTTAATACCCTCTACCACTTTGAAGGACCTTGCAAAATGTTACTTGATATAATCTTCAAAATACCGAACATCTGGAGGTATAGTTATATGGGTTCTATACGAATCCGTGGACCTCTATAGTCAATTATCTGGCAGATAATTTGCTGTTCAATACAATTCAATTCTACAATTCTGTTCAAAAAATGTAGCTAAAATCATCCAAATACTGAATTTAGGAAGGCATAGCTATATTGGGAGCTATACGATGATATGGACCTGAGTAGACACTTTTCTGTCATAGGAGGAAGTATACATTTCAAACTCCTAATATCAATACAAGTGCGCCACAAGACAAAAATACCGAATATCTAAAGGTATAGTAATATGTGGTCTATTCGAAACAGCCTCTACAGCCAATTATCTGCCAGAAAAGGTGGTGCCTATTACGAACTCCAAATACCAAGTTTCAGATAATTCCGTTAAAAACGTAGCTAAAATTATTAAAATACTGAATATTGGGAGGCACAGTTATATTGGGGTTATACGAAGATGTAGACCTGTATAGGTAGTACTCATTCCGAACTCCAAATATCAAATTTGAAATAATTCCGGTGCAAAGTGTAACACAAATCATTAACATACCGAATATCTGGAGCTATAGAAATATGGTGTCTATACCAAATCTTAGACCTATATGTACAGTTCTCTGCAAGGATGATTCCTACATATTGAGAACACATATTTTCATAACATATAAAATGAAATTGTGACTAAAATTCTCAAAAAACCTTAAATCTGTCGCTAAAGTTATATGGGGTCCATACCAAAACGTGGAGCTTTATAGCCCATTTTCAATATAAAAAGTCCTATTTTCTTAAGAATGCAGAATATAGGGAGTTACCGTTATATTATATTTAAATACGAACCTTGAAACAATTCCATTGAATAATGTTGCAGAAACATAAAAATACCGAATATAAGGAGGAACCGTTATATGGTCATAGACTGTAGTACCCATAAGAAACTGTAAAGGAATTTGAATACTTCTTATGAATAATGTACCTAAAATCATCAAAATAGGTTGTAGTTTTCGTTGCGAATTACAAAAACGAAATTTGAAACCATTCCGGTGAATAATGTCGCTGAAATCATCAAATTCCGAATATATGCAGACTATACGAAGATCTGGGCCTGCACCGACAATTTTCTGTCATAGACTATAGGAAATTCAATTAGAAATTTTTGAATGAATAATGTCGCTAAAATCAATAAATTACCGAATATAGGGAAGTACAGTTATATGGGGGCTATACCTAAACGTGGACTTATACAGCCTATTTTCAATACCAAAAGTGGTGTAAAATTTTATCAACGTATGTCAATATGTTTGGATGCTAAAGTGGTTTCCACAGATGGACAGACGTATAGACGGACGGACATCGCTAAATCGATATAGAATTTTATGCTGACCAAGACTATATATACTTCGCGGGGTCTAAAACGTTTATTTCGAGGTGTTACAAACGGAATGACAAACTTAATATACCCTCTATAACATGGAGGTGGAGGATAGACAAATATTTTTAAAACATCTGTTGTACTGAAGTAATCTGTTGTATCATCAGAAAATCGTCTTAAAATTCTACGTATCCAATCTCGGTGTCATCAGAAAGTATTTTAAAAAAGATTTTAGGGAGTGGCATTTAGAAACTTGATTTTTGAGTATATGGAAGATTTTTGAGTAGATGGAAGATTTTTGAGTAGATGGAAGATTTTTGAGTAGATGGAAGAACAGCCGGAACGGGGGGATGAACTCAGAGCCCCATACTTCTCTGAAAATGTAAATGTATAAACATTTTGCTTGAAAGACCTGATGTTTTTCCCTGTAGGGCCATCTCGAAATGGTTTCTACGGGCATCTTTGGCTACTTCGCTTAGTGGCTTAGATTCGTTTTTTGCTCGTTAAAATTCTGTAAAAAATTTAAGGTTCTATTCATATTTTCTTGTTGGACAGATTAACTTTTCTTCAATTTTCGATTTCATAAAAATAGCTTTATACGTTGTTTATACGGCTAAAATTCGGCGAAGTTTTACTACTTGCAACTTATATTTAAAAATACGTTCTTACTACATTTTACTATGCTAAAATACATTTTTATCTACAAATTAATGACATATTACTAAAATTAAGTTAATATTTATTGTATCTTACAACTTTGTTTTTATGACCAAAATATGTACTGAGAGCAGTTGCCTAAGTAGCAAATGAATCATTAAACAATGACTGGCATATTTATGCATGTGTAGAAATATATGGTCACGAATTTCATGACATGCCTTAAGGCGGTAGAACATTAAAAATCAAAAAAAAAAAAAAAAACAAAAAACATTACATATTTGCTAAGCTAGAAGAGAGAGAGAGAGAGAAAAGAAAAGCTCATAATATAATTCATAACAGCTTGTACAGCAAACATACAAAATATTGTCGTAAAAACAGGAAACACTTATTTGTGTTTATGTCGGCGAAGTACATGGAACCACCCTCGGAGTACGCATATTTTTATTAATCATAAACAATTTGAATGCCTGCGCCTTTATGTCAATGAAAACGTACCGAAAAATCTATACTTGTTTTAATAACGAAAAAGCCATAATTTGGAAATTGGTATTGAGATGTGTAACCATATGTTTTTATTTCGACACACACAAAAACAATGAATTTCCTTGGAAATGACCTTCACACAGTAATATAAAAACAAACAACAACAACGAAAACCTTATCCATATTAATTTTATTGCCTTTATCATCAACTAAATGACCAATGAATTTTTATATAAATTATTTCCCGAAATAAAAACACCCACGCACACCCCTCATGGGGTATTTCAGACAGATTGGCATTCATAAGCCCAATATTGTTAAACAATAACAACAACAACATAATCAAACATGATAAAGCTGAAATATATTGCAGGAGGTTATTCTTTGTTCTTGCTCTCTAAGGAGAACTTATTTCCTTGATTAAAGACTTCTAATAAAGATTTTCACAAATCTAATAATAATTTTTAAATGAGCCTTAGTATGATTATTATATTTTGCTAACGCTCCTACATGGAGGCCAAGGGATCCAGACAAACCAAAAAAACTAAACCTTTAATGCCTATAATTTATTACTAACACTAAAAGTCCTTAATAAATTAATTTTTCATTGAGAATTGTAGCTATGCGAAATGGTCATGAAATGGAAATTCTTTCACACCTTTCGCCTGTCACTGTTGGAGAGCAAATATGGAAATGTTGCCTCGGTGAAAATGAAAATAATTCTTGTTGAGCGAGCAGCAAAGCTAATTTGTTAATTGTGTGAAAATCTAAATAAATTGTATATTTTCGTGTGGAAAATTACAATAATTAGTAACACCTAAAAGTATGCAATTAATAATATTTAAAGTAAATTCCCCAAAAGTTGGCTATACACAATAGGAAATGTTTGGGGAAAATCAGGGGAAGGAGAGTTTGAGTATAAAATGAGAAGGTTATACATAATGAATGTTGTTGTGGCAATAGAGTATTATGTGGTATTAAAACATTATTTATTTTATCTATTTGACAGACAGACATTGACAGACAGCAGCTAAGTTCGGCTTCCACCATCTGCAATGAATTTTCAATTTTTTCAAAAATTCCGAATGAAAACCGTAATATGGAACCTATGTAAAGACGTAGTCCACATATTTATGTAATTTTTTGTCATAGGCTGACATTGGAAATTTGAAACAATTCCGGTAAATATTGTCGCTAATATCATCAAAATACCGAATAAAGGGAGGTGTCGTTATGTGTGGGCCATACGAAGAAATATTGTCATCAAAATACCGAATAAAGGAAGGTGCCGTTATATGTGGCCCATACGAAGAAACTTTTGCCATAGGCAGTAGTAACCATTACGAACTATAAATACGAAAACTGAATAAATCCGGCGAATAATGTAGCTAAAATTATTAATTAAAATACCAAATATCGGGAGCTACCGTTATACGGGGGCTATACGAAAAAGTGGACCGACGTGACCCATTACGAACTTAACCTCCCTACTGGCAAAATACAAAATTTTGGAAAATTTAAGCATTCTATCTCAATTCGTTCGAAAGATAGCGTGATTACAACAGATGGTCAAATAGATGGGCATTGCTAAATCGACTTCTTTTGCCATGAGTATTTCGAGGAGCTACAAACGAAATGACAAAGTCTGTATATATATCCTCCATAGAATGTTGGAGGGTATACAAATTTCCGTTAAAATATAGATATAATTTTAAAATGTCCAAATATCAAGTGTTGCAATTATTTGGGGTTATACGAAAATGCGAAGCTTTGCATTAAATTATCTGGCAGAGAAGGAGGTGCTTATTACGAACTTCAAATACCAAGTGTGAGATAATTCTGTTGAAAAACTTAGCTAAAATCTTAAAAACACCGTATATTGGGAGGTACATTTATATGGAGATTATACAAAATGTGGATATGTACAGGAAATTTTCTGTAATAGGAGTTAGTACCCATTACGAACCCCAAGTATTAAATTTTAAACAATTCCGGTGACAACTCTGACACAAATCATCAAAGTATCGAACATCTGCAGGTACAGTTATATGGAACCTCATTTTGTAAAAATTCTTGGGTGGCGCTGAGTCATGTTGGAATGTCCAAAGTGTACGGCCAAAATGTTTGAGTGCCCGAGGCTTTAATACACCCGCCAGAATATTTACGCAATAATATTCGCATTTATTCTGATGCCACGGTCGATTAATATGAGTGGAGGAAGGAAGGCTGTTATTGCGGCCCACACCATCATCATGGCCAGCGCTTGAGTTCTGGTGGGCAACTGAAGGTGCACATTTTCAGCTGATCTCATATGCAAGTAAACACGATCATTTACTTTGTTTACAAACTGTTAGACAACGAATGTTTTTTCATCGGAGAAAAGCAGCAATTCGGCAGTTTACCACTTTCGGTCAAAGGAAGCAACTCTTTAGCTCTTTGAGTCTATTTTCTTTCTGTTGCGGCGTAAGTTCTTGCACTTTTTGGAATTTCAATGGCTTTACCCCGAGCTCATTTTTCAATATTTGCCGAATGGAATACTGCGATATGTTCAACTCATGAGCGATTTTTTGGCCACTGCGACGCGGGTTTCGATCAAGCCGCTTCTTTACTTTTCGAACCATTTGTGCTGACGTGACAGAAAAGATTTATTTATTTTCACATTTAAATGCTGGAGTGCTCTAACGATAGCCACTTGTGTTTTTCCAGCCAAATATAAAGAAATCACACTATCACGCTTGAATTCCATCAGAAATAACATTTTTTGGAAAATTCTCAAATGCTTTTGTACGCTTGTAAACAATATAATGAGCTGTCACTGGGATAATTTTAACAGCTGTCGGACGAGTGGCTTAGATATGACAGCAGTCGGAAGTTGGTTGCAGTTTTTTCATCTAACCCTGTATAGCAATATTATAGTTGGTATGATAATGGTTACGTGAGCTCTACTAAAGTCGGCCCCGCCAGACGTTTCTTTCTTTCCATACTTTCCATACTGGTTTATGTACATGTATTTTCCAAACCAATCCAAAACCAAAAAAAAAATTGAAGAGGATTGTCGCTAAATCTGTACCAACATTTTACATGAAATTATTCCCTATTCCGAACATTTTGAATCTCTAGCGCTCTCGCATTAAAAATAGAGTGGAGAGTCAGATTCGTGTGAAACTCCTATTCTACGAACTCTACCACTTGTAAGTACGTTTCACTAGCGAGTAACGCACATGTCTGAGCTTTCGTTAAATGTAACTAACAGATTTCGTACATCTGTCATCCCAGTAAAAATTTGGAGGGCGAACGTTCAACTATCAGCACTACAAGTAATGACAACCACATTTCGCCTTATTTGGGCAATTTTCAAAACAGAGGAGTTCGTGTGCGTAACATTGTAAAATCTTGCAAAAAACCAATTTTTATTGAGTCATGGAAAAAAATCAACTTCAACTTGAGATATATTTCATATTTTTAGACAAAATATTGCAATTTTTGTCACATAATTTAGGGTGGTAAGGTTACATGGAGGGTTACGTGGGGTTACGCGAAGTAGTGGGCCAATACAACCCATTTTCGTTTTCTAACTTAATTCCTTCGGTAGATAAGTTATTCCAAAAGATGGAGAGGCGGTCGGAAGAGGTTAATCTATCAAAGAATTCTCATACAGCAAAAATATTCATACTTTATAGGGCCTGGGGATAAATATATTATACTTCTATTGATGAGGGTATTTATAGCTTAAATTAAATTTACAAAAATTGATGTAGCATCTTGACAACATCTGAACATCGCCTCATACATTCAAATAAATATTTACATAATGGCACATATAAAATTTAAACACATTAATTATGCAAAGCATTCACCTACCCAATTCCAGGGGAATTTTTTTTTAGACTCATTTTGATTGGATTTCAATACTAATTTATTATATTTTTAGTTTTAAATTTTAAATTGCATTTTCGAAACTTACCTGACCCATATTGGTAAAACCGTATTTATTTGCAATTATATCGGCCATTTCGGGTCCGGCGGGAATATGCACAGCAAATTCATTCGTATACATGGGCTGGCGGGGCAGACTGTGGGTGCCACGGAAACTGTCCAACAAATCGTCATGAAAATCGAATAAATAATCATCGGGACTTGTGGAATTCTGATGGCCAGAGTGCAGCTGTTGATGTCGTTGCTGCTGCTGTTGTTCGTTTTCATTATTGATAATTTGTGAGAAGGCATCGCTATAATCATTTAGGATTATCTTAACAGCCGAATTGGTAGCATTCACAGCATTTGCGGTTATGTACAGGTCGTTGTCACTATTGTTGTTGTTGTTGCTGTTGCTATTCTGCTGATTATTGCTACTATTTACATGTTGACTAATTGCTGCTGCCCCTGCCGCTGCTGTTGATGTCGTTGTTGCTTTATTACCGGTGGTTGAGGTGGTGGCTCCATTGTTGGTCTTTACAAATTTACCTTGACTGGAAGGCAATGCATTAGGTTGTTGCTGCTGCTGTAGCTCAAGGCTGGGCACAGCCAATACGCTGGGCAATATAACTAACATCACTAGGAAATATTTACACAATTGTGTGAGTGTGGTGGTGGTTGGCTGTGGTCGACGATGCAAGTGGTGGTGCATTTTGCCAAAATTGAATAGATTCCATATCACTGGTTTCGATGGGCTGCTGCAGATGCTACTGCTGTTGCTCTTACGCTTACTGGTTGCTGGATATCGCCCCCGGGGTCTTTCGCGCCACTTTTGGGTTTGATGGATATATGATGCTGTTGTAGCCGATGCTGCTGTGGCTGCTCGATTCACTGGCAATTTCTTTTCTTCCGGGCAGGTATTACTGTGATACAATTTACGAGAAACTGTCGAAGCAGCATCACCAGCATTGCCATTGTGTGGTGTCACATCCCCCTCTGTCATTGATGATGATGGCGATGATGACGACGAGGACAGAGCCCAACTCATACTGGCAGTTTTGGCTTGTCGTTTCAACGCCTGACTCTGTGATGATAGTTTGCCATTTTGGAAATTCACATTTGTTGCTGTTGTCAGTTGCTCATCTTCGCATTGCCAAATGTGTGAGGGAATTGTGGAGAAGCTGTTGGTGGTGGTGGTGACGGCAACGGCGGTGTTGGAAGTGACATTTTCGGTGTTGATTTCACATTGAGATGATATTGAATTGTCACATTCATCATCGTTGTTTGGATTATGATATAAATTCATAGTTGGATAGATTTCTGGGATAAGTTATGGTGGACGTGTTATTTTTGTTGTCGCACAAGATATGAAGAGAGAGATGGTATGTGTGCTGGATTGGTTGGGTGCAAATAGCGTTCCAGGAGTAGAAAACCAATTTTGCAATCACACGGAAAACTTGCTGAGTAGTGCTCCCTTTTTGAATCTGCTCTTTCGTGGATGGGGAGAGGTTAAGGGGATGTATAGAAAATTAATTTCAAGTTTTAATCAAATTTTAAAAATTTTTGATTAAAGTTCATTTGTATAGATTTTGATGTTAGGGTCGTTGTTGGTGCTGTTGATATAGTTCTAGAGTTTGTTAAAAATGTTCTTAATGTTGCTGCTGACATTGGCGACAACATGCGTACGATTTATTCGATAAAAAATTAATTTCCACACAAAAACAAATACAGCGATGACGATATATATATATATATGTAGAGGTGATGAATATGTGTTGATATTTTAGGGTGTTATTATTTTGATTTATCCTTTGCACAATTTAAATTATCATTTTGCTGAAAAGAAAGAGAGAAAATAAGAAAGGGAGAGATTAGTTTTAGGCCAGAATATATTAATGCAAAAAATCTGAGTTCAAAACAAATATTTGCTGTGTTTCTCTGTATTCATTGTCATATACGTCGTATAATCGATGGCGTTGCTTATACGGCATGATGTACAGTTATGTATTTCGGAAAATTTTTCCGATTTATGAATGATATGAATGTATGATATGAATACAAAGGAGCACGGCATTTTGTATACCCTACAACACTATGTGTTGGGGGTATTATAAGTTTAATTGGGCCAAAAATTATATAACACCTCGAAATATTGGATTCCCACAAAGGAAAGTATATATGGATCTTCCTATTTCGCCGAGCTAAGTCGATCTAGCTATGTATGTTCGTCCGTCCGTCTATCTGGCCATGTTAGTTTGTAATCACTCTACAGGTCGCAATTATGGCCCGATCTTCACAAAATTTAGAATGGAAGTGGGTCTAGAGCTAGAATTGAACGCTACTGCTTTTGGAGATGATCGCATAATATTTAGGGGTTAAATGAACCAAAAACTGAAAATTTTAATGATTTTGCAGTTGCTCTACAGTTATAGACCAATCGACGCGGAAAATAGCATGGGACTAGAGCTTACGGCTCGGCAGAAGCCTTCCAATTTTGATGGTCACTAAATATTAGTGGGTTAAATAGACCATAACATTTGTGTTAAATAAAAGTCAAATTTTCCATTAAACTGTGAATATTTTGAATCCCGGCGAAAACACAAATAGACGAACAGGTCAATTCTGACCGTAGATGCCGCTAGTAAATATATCGGTTCAAAATGCTAAGGGTAATATATGGGCAGTGTTCCATTACATAATTTCAAATGCGAAATCCTCAAAAGGGATTTGGGCATAAAGGGGCTTCTAATATATAGTAGTGTTGTAGGATATCACATGGTCGGCCCCGCACGGCTATAGCCTTTGCTTGCTTGTTTTTTATTGTTTTTTTTTTGACTCGGAGGCCCTTCAGGTCAGTCAAAATTTCTCATATAACTGCCGCCTATTTCATGAAGGTGGACAGAGTGCGTCACATATTTTTTCAGCATTTGTTCGTGATACGCCGACCGGAATATTGGAAAGAGTATGCAAAAATTAAACTAAGCTGATGGATCATTTGAGGCGCAGTCGCGGTCAACATTTGCATGAAATAATCTTCAAAATGCACAATTTCTTCAGTTTGACAACCATTTCTTATTCTAAACAGAGTTTTTAGACTTTTATGATTTCTTTTAAATTATTCAAGGTATGGAAATGGTTACTTTTATACCAAAAGGTCTTAAAATCTTTCATTTTAAAGTTTACCGAGAATGATATTAGTAAAACCATTGTACAATGGATCTACATCTAAGTTTTCTGTCCCGAACCTAATTCAATGTCTGCATATGTAAACACTAGAATGGAATATTAAATTTAGGATTTCAGCTCCATCATTTCTTCTTCTACCAAATTTAGTACCATTTAGTGGAATTTGGATACGCATATCCAAAACCAGCTCCTCTTCTCATCCACACCATCAACAGTGACATAAGTATAAAATTTCAGAATCTTAGCTTTATTCTTTCAAACAATGCCAAATTTAGTACTATTTAGTACTTATCGTATAATTTTAGTACATATTTGCAAAATTACCACATTCACCAACAAAGGCATTCATATCAATTTTCAGGATTTCAACTTCATTCCTTCACTCATTTCCAAATTTAGTACTATTTACTATTCTTCGTACAATTATAGTACAAATTTTCAAAACCACCCCTATATTTCAATTCCAGCCACCAACACAGACCTCACTATAAGATTTGAGGATTCCAGCCTTGTATTCGTATTCGTGAGGGGAATACAGATATTTAGTACTATTTTGTACTTTTCGTACAATTGTGGAACACATTTCAAAATCACCTCCGTTTTTAAGTTACATATATCAACAGAGACCTCAATATCAATTTTGGGGATTCCAGCCCTATTCCTTCGCCTAATATCTAATTTAGTACCATTTAGTACTTTTCGTACAAACATAGGAAGTATTTCAAAAATCACCACCAAATCGCAGATACCATCAGTAATCTACCATCAAATACCATCAGTGACATCTATATCCAATTTAGGATTTCAACTCTATTTATACACCCAATATCAATTTAGTACCTCTTAGTACTTTTTGAGCAATTACAGTACATATTACCAAAACCACCTTTATATCTAAACAGACAATTTCAGGATTTCAGTTCTATTCCTTCACCCAATATAAAATTTAGTACTATTAATTACTAAATTTCGTACAATTATATTGAATATTACTAAAACCACCTCTATATCTCAATTCCAGCTACGAACAGAGACCTCAATAACAAACTTGTGGTTCCAAGCCCTATCCCTTCACCCAATACCAACTTTTTTACGATTAAGTACTTTTCGTACAAATATAGGACGCATTTCCAAAGCTCCGCTAAATTTCAAACACAGATATCATAGGTAATCCAAATATCATATTTCAGATTTGTATCCCTATCCCTTCTTCCAATAGCAAATATTACACCATTCAGTACTTTTCGTACAATCATTTATGAAATCACCTCCATATGTCCAGGCTACACACGAACAGCGATCCTAATACCAAATTTAAGATTTCCCGCACTATATACAAAATTGTACCAAGTACAGCATCTTTTCTTTATCACAACAGGTACTCGAATACAAAATTTCATAATTTCAGCTTTATATATTTAACCTAACCAAATTGTTCCAAATTTAGTACCATTTATTACACTTCACACTCTTAGTACACGTTTCCAAAACTTCCATGTATCTTACTCCAAACTCATTACCGAATTTAAAGTTTTCGTAACCTTTAAGTACGAATTTCCAAAAACCCTTTGATACATCTATCCTACTATCTATTAGTGGCTTTTATTCCAAATTTCCAAATTCCAGATCAGTATGTTTGTCCAATACAATTTTTAGTACTTTTCGTACCCTTTTTGTACGATTTTCAAAACCCAGCCTACGCACCAGGATTGTAGCTTTAGCCGTTTCGTCGAGGTGTTGATTTTCACTTAATAAGCCAGTCAATTATTTCACTACTCGTTTGTATATGTTGATAGATGAGTTAGCATTAAAGCACATCTCTTATTAATCGATTTCGAATTTAGGCCACATACTAATAGTGTCATCAAAAGCACCTGCAGGTTATGACATGCTTCCATATTTTCTGTAGATTCCCAATATAATTTTTACATTACCGAATTTTAAAGCATATATTTTTTTCTTCTTTCCGAATTATGAACAATTCAATTGACAAGTGACTTGAGTATGACAAATCTTTTTAATTGAATTTTCAGTTCAAGGCAATATTCCATTTCATAAATTATTAAATTCACCCATTACACATACCCACATGTATTCTCTCAGACAAAGAAAAATATCTTCACAAATAAATGATTAATTGCCGATAAATCATACAATAATGCGGAAATTCTCTGAAGAGCCATTGGCATTAAGTTGGGGAATTAAAGCAAAAAATAACAGAAGAGAACAGGGGATATAAATTCAATACAATTCATGTGATTTATATTGTATTAAATTTTTGGCATAACGAAAGGAGAATGAGAAAAATAAATATATATTTACATGTGGGATATTTGAAGGTCATAGAATGCAGAATGCTACAAGGATGTCAGATATTGAGAAAATTTAAGAATTTTGCGTTTTTTTTTAAATATTAAAAAACATAGATTACTTTTAAATAATAATATATGATTAGCTGTTTCATGGATCTGTCTTAAGTAAAATGAGTGGTGCGTATATAAGACGATAATAAGTATACGCTCCGTTGTAATCAATTAAATTGATAGTAACTAAAACGGAACTAAACCAAGGACTTAGTAATTGAGTATGAACAAGTAAAAAATCAATAATTTGGCCGTGGTGAATTCTGAATACCTTTATACTTGGTTCTCTAATCCGTTATACTTGGTTCTCTACAAAGACGTGGGTCAGCAAAGGCAACTTTTGTCATAAGCCATTGCAAAATTCAAATATAAAACTTGAAAAAATCCGGTGAAAAATGTAGCCGAAATCATAAAAATAACGTATATAGGGAGGTACCCTTATATCGGGCCTAAACGAAGTCACAGACTGTAGTACCTATTATTAACTTCAAATACGAATATAAGGAAGGCACTGATATATGTGCATAGACAATTTTCTGGCATAGACTGTAGTCGAAATTACGAACTTTATAAATGATTTTTTAAAAAACTCCGGTGAAAAATGTCGCTAAAATCATTAAAGACTTGAATCAACATACGCGATATTTTTTAGTAGGCTGTAGTACCCATTGCGAATTCTTAATATGAAAGTTGAAACAACCCCTTTGAATAATGTCCCTAAAATCGTTCAAATATCGAATATCGGGGAGTTCCGACTGTTGTGTATGGGCTACACGATATCGTGGATCTATATAGACATATCCTTTCCAGGGGGTAAAGTGCTTAGAAAGTACTTTTGATATGGATTTTAGACAATTATATGAAAAACGTAGCTTAAATCATGGCGGAATTATATGAAAACCGTTATATGGGGGGACAAACGATATCGTGGACCTATATAGACAATACTCTTCCAGCGGCTAAAGTACTCAGAAGGAGCTTCTTTTTGGATTGCCAGACAAAATTATTGAAAAAATTGACTACAATCATAAAAATACGGAATAAACGAAGGTACCGTTATATGGGAGCATTACAATATCTAGGAGCTATATAGCCCATCTTCGAACGTGACCTACCTGCCACAAAAGACAGATCTGTGCAAAAATTGCAGCTTCCTACCTTTATTTGTTTTGACTCTAGCATGATTACAATAGATGGACAGATGGACGGAAAGACAGACAGTTGGGCCGACATCGCTAAATCGACTAAGAATTTTATGCTGATCAAGAATATATATATATTTTGTGGGGTCTACATGTCAAGGTCTTAAAATGGTGGAGAGTATAAAAAAGGATCTTAACATTACAAATTGTTAAGCATTGATTACAGTTCAATAATCCCATTTCTATACAAAGCTCTTAAATACAACTATTTTGAAATATGACAGATGGTGCGTATTATCGACGACAATATGTATACGCCCTGCAGCAATCCATAAAATTGGTAATAATTAAAGATGAACCAAATAAAGGCTTTAAAGAGCGATTATTAAAAAAGAAAAGGAATTTAACATCACAAATTGTTAAACATTAATAACAGCTCAGTCCCATTTCAATTCAAATTTACTATTCCTACAATCAGAAAATTTCCAATAACCCATGTTGATAACAAGAAAAAGAGAGAGAGAGAGAGAGGCTATTGTCCCAACAAAAAGAGTATTTTTGCATATGAAATGCGTTAAAGTCCATTAAATTTTTTGTTTGTACCCCAAGGGAACTAATATTCGATAAAGAGTTCTAGGACCTTGTTATGAGATGATGATGATGAACTAGAATTGACGTAGAAATTCAAAAACAAGAAATGTATGTATTCACAATGTAAGATAAAAGAGTTCGAATGCATAAATTTAAATGCAAATTGTGTTAAATGCCATGAGGAAAACTCAAAGGCATTCGAAGAAAATTGACTCAAATGGAATGTTGTTTGCTCCACACATGGGAATGGGTATAGAGATTGTGAAAAGGAGTTCTTTGCTGCTATGCTAGAATATTAAAAGCCCAATAATAAGTTAGGTCTGGTCACCTTCTGCCCCTGTGCCTTCGTTACAAATTGCAAGAATTCTCAAGAGAAAATATATTTCAAAGTAAAACATTTCTCCACGAACAGTAACTTCTAATAGTCTTATGTATATTGTTGACCTTTTAAAGACTTTTCAAAATCAGCTTATGTTTGGAAATAATTATTAGATAGATGGTGGGTTAGAAAACACAAGAAAATTGTTAGCCCTTAAAAGTAACAAGTCAAATTGTTTCAGTCGGTCTCACCGGCAAATGTATACCCACGACCTTGAGTTAAGATTATTCACACTGTTGACTCTTTATGGGGTAGGTTCCGAAACAGCTGAACAATATTGTCCAATTTGTATCTGACCTAAGTCTGATATAAATATTACAACGTATCATATTTGGACTATGTCGTCTTCTTCATATACTTTATATGAGACATGTGCAAATTTTCGGAAAATGTCGCTATATACATATATAGGGGACCGAAGTATTCCACTCCATCTAATACAGATAAAAACATTAGTATGTGCAGTATTTAAAGGAAATCGAACATTTATATCCAATTTTATAGGAAATCATAAATTCTGATAATAAAACAAGTTGTTTAGAATCACGACTTGTTTGTAAGTTATGACAGATATAGATACTGGAAATTGTGAAACTTTGAGGGAGGGGTCCTGGAAGGGGTTGACAAATATCTATCATCATCACTACAGATTTTACCCTAGCAAAAATGTTTGGATGTGTGAAAAGAGTTGGATGCTTATTTCGCTTACTTTGAGCGTTTTATTTTTCAATATTTTGAACCCTTTGTGGAGGAAGTACCAGAAGGAGTGCGCCGATATAACCCATTTTCATAGCAGATCCTGTGTTACTAAAAATAATGGCATGTGTGAAATTTATGGAGAACCGGAAGCTTATTTCGGATTATATGATCGTTTTGATTATTCAAAACTTGGACCCTTTGTGGGGGAGAATAACAAATCTTGTGTTGTTGGAAATATTGAGATTTGCCAAGTCTGAATGGAATTAATTTTATGAGCTTCATGGCTATTCAAAAGTGTTAGTAATAGAAATAATGGGATGTGAGAATCGGATGCTTATTTCAGGTTTTATGATCGTTTTGGTTATTCAAAATTTTGAACTTTTGTGGGGGAGGTAGAAAGAAGAATGGTCCGATCTCTACCATCTTTATAACAGATCTGGCGATAGAAATATTTAGACGTGCCAAGTCTAAATGGAATCGGATGCTAATTTCGCGTTTTATGAGCTTCGTGGTTATTAAAAATTTTGACCCTTTGTGGAGAAGGTATCAGATGGAGTGAACCGATATATCCCAACCTCACAGCAGATCTTCTGTTAGTAGATTTCAGATCCTATGATAGTTTTGGTTATTCAAAACTTTGACGCGTGGTGGAGGAGGTACCAGAAGGAATGGTCCGATCTCTACCATCTTTATAACAGACTCTTTATGGGGGAGGTACAGGAGGGAGTAGGTGGTATATTCCATCTTTATACCAGACCTTGGGTTATTAAAAATATTGTGATGTAAGTAATTTGAAGACAATTGGGCTCTTATATCACATTTTATGAGAGTTATATTTATTCAGAATTTTGACCCTTTGTGGGGTAGGGGATGAGTTACGTTTTGGCTGTATCAAATGATATATACCCTCTCCAGCCATAGATTAGACTTGTCTGAATTAATCACCTTTGGCACGTAATATGGCCTTTAAACGGCCAATGAAACCGTCACGCGCTGCCCGAATTTTGCTCTGCGGTATTTTGGCCCATTCCCGGTGAAGCGCTTGCTAGAGGTGATCGACACTTTGATATTTTTTAGTGCCAACCTTGCTTTCCAAAATACTCCTGACACAATAGTCTAATGGATTGGTATCCGGAGATTCTGGTGGCCATTGTGCGCTGGATATGAAGCGAGGAACCTCATTTTCTAACCATTCTTGGTGGCGCGTGCTGAGTGCGATGGTGCTGAGTCCTGTTAGAATGTCCAGGGTCTGGGGCCAAAATATTTGAGTGACCAAGGCTTTAATACACTCTCCCGAATATTTTCGCGATAATATTCGACATTTTTTCTGATGCCACGGTCGATTAATACGAGCGGAGAGCGACCATCGGCTGTTATGGCGGCCCACACCATCACCATGGCAGGCGCTTAAGTTCTGGTGGCCAACCGAAGGTGTACATTTTCAGGCGACCTTTTTGGCAAGTGAACATGATCATTTTGTTTGGTTACAAACTGCTGGTCAACGCAAGTTTTCTCATTGGAGAAAACCATATTCGGCAGCTACATCAGCAGAAATGGTTCGTAAAGTAAAGAAGCGACTTGATCGAAACCAGTGTTACAGTGGTCGGAAAATGGCTCGTGAGCTGTACATATCGCAATATTCCATTCGGCAAATATTGAAAAATGAGTTCGGGGTAAAACCATTGAAATTCCAAAAAGTGCAAGAACTTACACCACAATAGAAAAAAAATAGACTCAAAAGACCTAAAGAATTGCTGCGCTTGGCTGAAAGTGGTGAACTGCCGAATTTGGTTTTCTCCGATGAGAAAACTTTCGTTGTCCAGCAGTTAGTAAACAAACAAAACAATCGTGTTTACTTATCAAAGAGGTCAACTGAAAATGTGCACCTTCGGTTGGCCACCAGAACCACCTTGGCCACGCAAACATTTTGGTCGCAGACCTTGGTCATTCCAACAGGTCTCAGCATCGCACTCAACACGCACCACCCAGGAATGGTTACAAAATCAGGTTGCGCGCTTCATTTCCAGCGAACAATGGCCACGAAAATCTCCGGATACCAATCCGTTGGACTATTGTCTCTGGAGTATTTTGGAAAGCAAGGTTGGCAGTAAAAAATACCAAAGTGTCGATCACCTCAAGCAAGCACTTCGCCGGGAATGGACCAAAATACCGCAGAGCAACATTCGGGCAGCATGTGACGGTTTCATTGGCTATTTGAAGGCCATAATTCGTGCCAAAAGTGACCAATTCGAAAAAATCTAAACTTATCCTAAAATCTGATGCTATTTCCGACATTTCTTTTTTTCATTTAATAAAATTAAAAAAAATAATAATAAAAATTATGGCGTTTGACTTTGTTGCAGTATTTTATCTCACCCTGTATTTGTATATGGCTCCTCAATTTTTTATATATTTTTTAGTTTTTATCTCTATTCCTAAATCGTCGATTCTTCATGAAACCAATGCCTTTTCCCAATTAACTCGACTCGTTCAATCCCCCATACCACAGTATCGTCGTCCTTGCTCTTGCAAATGTCATTGACTCGTATTTCTAATGGATTTCGGCACTTGAAATACCGGTAGTGGCAAAGAACTTTTCTGATGCGTATATATATTTGTATTACACCTGTTGTCGCCAAATGGAAACTTTTATCCACTTCACCGAAACCAAAATATTGAACATAACTACCAGCACACACATGAAACTATTTGTATGTGTATGTGTGTTTTGAGAAAAAACAATGTGTGTATGCATTGTTATTTCAAACATCTCAATAGCGTTTTTGTTTTCTTTCCGCAACCGAAGTTGGGTACTTTTCAAGGGACTGCTAAAAAGCCTCTTTTATTGAGACACAAGGCGGTGGAGTGGTATGTTGAGTATGAGTGTATGTGCCTTAGAGATGATTGTACCCCGAAGATGATATTTTCATGATGATGATGACAATGAGTATGGCCATTGTTATTGCCTTAAAACAGAACAAACACATACACAAAGTGAGGAGGAATGCCAATCTTTGTTTTATACGATTATTGATTGTTGTATTGAAGTCTCATTTGTGTGTGGGTGGGGGAGGATGGTTTGGTATTACCAAAAAGAATTTTACGTAAAATAACAAAGGGAATTTTTTCCGTTCTAATTGCCATGGTTCTTCCAAGGTACATACGCCTCATAACAAAAATGTCACCAATTTTTGGCCATTGTCTAACCACATTTGCCTCAAGTTCATTGTGCATTGTTATTGGGGCAACTAACAAAGGACACAAGGTGAGTGGCTCTCTAGACTGATAGTAGAATTTCACATGCCAAAGGATATCTAAGCGCCATGGCAACGTTTAGACATACACCAACGAGAACGACAATAACCATTCATTTAGCATTGCCCTAATGAGTCTATCCAGAAACATTTTTGGGATATACACATCCAAGCTTTTAACCACCGGCATACATTGAGCAGGCATCAGATTGGCTTTAGTAGGAATTTTATATGGCCGAGTAGACAATTGCAATAATTTTTTGTTTGGACCAACATTGTCATAGTCTGGATAATGTGATTTTTTTCCGGAAAGCAATATAAGTGAAGTAATGTTTTTTCTTTTTGTTGGTTCTGTTTTACCTCATTTACTTCCTGGGAAATTTGTTTTTATGGATATTTGTTTTATGTTTAGATTAGTTTTATTTTCGTCCCAAGTTAGGATAGTTTGGGAAATAAAACAGATGATTTTCTTCGGAGCTAAGTGTAGTTTTAAGTTTGTATTGGGTAATTTTCTTGTTATGTGACAATTAATGATATACCTTATGCTACTTGTACATAATTTGAGAGTAATAAATTGAGGTGGTTGGAGGAAGAAAATCATATTGAAACTATAATGACATATTCTACCTTTTCCAAATGAAAAACTTGCAACCTTTGCTTAAAATGTATTTATTTCAGATAAAAATGTGTCGGCATAAAAACATAAACTTAGATAATTTTAAAATATCGTTCCAAACTTTAAAATTGGGTTCTTTAAAGTAGATCCCTTCAGGCCTTTAATATTTGATTAAATTTTGATTTGTGAAGCTCTCTTTTTTGTTTAATGACTTCTTACAAAAGTTTCCATAGAAAATGTTCAGTTTCTTAAATACATATATTTTTAAAAATATGTGTAGGCCATTTTAATTAGAACCCATCAGGTTAAATCTTGGATATAAAGAAGTTTAATACCCTTTAAGATTTTAAATTACAGATTATTTTTTTTTTACATCTTGGATTTCCTTTGGTATTATATACAGCATCTTTAAGGCTTTGGCAGGTAGAAGAAATTTTCAAAGGTCACAAACCATGGATTTAAAAAAGAAGACAGCCCATTTGAGAGGCTATGTCGTGATTTTATACCCTCCACCATTCTATGGAGGGTATATTAATTTTGTCATTCCGTTTGTAACTCCTCGAAATATTCATAATATACCCTACAAAGTATATATATTCTGGATCAGCGTAAAATTCTAAGACGATCTAGCACTCTCCGTCAGTTTGTCTGTTGTAATCACTCTATCTTTCGGACGAATTGAGATAGAAGGCTACTAATTTTGTATACATGCATAGTTTACCAGTAGACAGGTTAAGTTCGTAAATGAGCCATGTCGGTCCATGTTCACGTACAGCCCCCAATTAACCGCTATTATTTAACATTTCATATTCGTATAGCCCCCATATAACGGTTTTCATTTAAGTGTAGTTTTCGGAACTTTTGTTGAAATTTTTCAATTTCCTTCGAAATGGTGGAGAGTATTAAAAGTGCGGTCCGACCGAACTTAGCTGCTTTTTTACTTCTTCTTTTTTTGAAGAATTTTCACAGATCCCTTTAGACCTTAAAACGTGAATTTTTTTAATAATTTTTTTCACAGTTCCTTTCAAGTCACTAAATGTAGATTCGTGAGGAATTCTTAAGAGATTCTTTAAGGTCATAAACCGAGGGTGTTTCACGAATTTTTTGAGGCTCCTTTAATACCCTGAAATGTGGATCTAAAAAACAGCTCGTTTAAGGCTCGTAAAAGCGAGTTGTGCAAATAATTTTTAACTGATACCATAATGTCTGAAAGATGAGCTTAAAAAAAGTCTCTCAGCTTTTTCGAGGTACTCAAAAATGATTTTTATAGAAGCTCCTTAAGGACTCCAAACTGCAGCTTTTTCGAGGTACTTAAAAATGATTTTTATAAAAGCTCCTTAAACTGCAGTAAAAGTTTAACGACTTCTGAAAGGCCACAACTATTTTAAAATCCTCAAACAAAAATTTTCTTAAGAATTTTTCACAGTTCCTTTAAGACTCTGAAACGTGGATAATTTTAAGAAAATCTTTCATGTTCCTAAAACATCGATTTTTTTTTTAAATTACAGTTCCTGTAATGCCCTGAAACATGGATTTAAAATAATACAATTCCTATAACGCCCTGAAACTTGGATTAAAAAAAAAAAAAATCAGTTCCTGCATTGCCCTGAAACGTGGATGTTATAAAATTACAGTTCCACAACAGTTTTAAGGTCTAAAACAAGAATTTTTTTTTAAGATTTTTTCACAGTTCTTGTAAGGTTTCTAAAACGTAGTGTTTTACAGTTCCTGCAACGCCCTGAAACGTGGATTTAAAAAAAGTTACAGCTCTTGCAATGCTCTGAAACGAGGATTTAAAAAAAAATAACAGCTCCTGCATTGCCCTGTAACATGGATGTTTAAAAAAAAAATTACAGCTCCTGCAAAGCCCTGGAACGTGGATTTTTTTTTAAATTACAGCTCCTGCAATGCCCTGGAACGGGGATCTTTTTTTAATTTTTTAAAAGTTCTTTTATTTCTAAATCTAAATATTTTTTCAACACTATATTTGTCTTATTATATTATATTCAGCTCGAAATTATCGGCCCCTGTTAAGGAATATAACAGATTCTTTGATTCCTTGAATAATGAATTTTTAATAAATCCTTTAAGGTCTTAAATTGTAAATTTTTAATAAAAATTTGGACTTTTTAACGAATTTTCGGACATCTTTTGAATCTCTTTAATGAATTTAATGGATTTTTCCAAATAATTGTGAAGGTTTTAAATAAAGAATATATCCATTGAATCCTAAGATCCCGGACTTTTTAATTATACCATTGCATCGTGTTTTTAAATTATGGAATAGGTCCGGTGAGGCCTGAAACAGAGTTCTTTATAGATCCTTTAAGGCGATAACTGAAGGATTTTTGTAAAAGCTTTGATTTTATAAATCATGAGCTTTCATTATTTCCGTTTGGGCCTTTGAATGGTATATTTTTAATAGATCCTTTAAGCGATTAAACTTTGAATTTTTTTGAGGTTTTTAGGAAATCTTTCCAATTTTTTTTATACTAAAGTTTTCGCCAATAATACCAAATTCCGAAAATCAAAACACAATGCTTTACTTGCAACATTTGAAATTTGCTTTCATCGGAGACTGGTTTTGCCTACCAAAATAGATACAAAAAAAAGAGGTTTCATACAATACTGAGATTTCACATACTATTTCATATTTCAAACTCTGCTCTAAAATCTGACGTTCGCTTTAAACACCTGTTAAAATTTTCAAAATCATATATAATAGAAATTTCGTCGTGGACCAAGCGTCTCGATACAAAATTCAAATTTAAGAACCACCTAAGAATTTAAGAAATCCACCTGTCATGATTATACAAATGCTGTGAAAAAAATCTTTTACATTTTTTCTAAGCCCAAAAATCTGTGAAAAAAAAAAATGTGAAAATATACTAATTTTCAAAAATCACTTTTTGGTACCCAACATTAATTAATTATGTACCAAATTAAAGCACCTACCACTAATATTCTATGCTGCAACTCATAAATACGACAAATAATCCAAAATAATTACCATATTCAAATTCCAATAGTAGCAAATTTTTCAAAGAAACATGACGTATTATATTTAATACTCTCCACACACAACACATCGTTCTTGTTGTTTCCTTCCTTTTGCATTTACAAAAGACAGCTCTGCAAACGTATTGTCTCACAAACCGAATGACATACGTTCGCTCCACACCCACAAATCTATACATCCAAACACACACACACACACTCTCATCATTAGAACATTAATTTTATGAGCGCAACAAACAACCGAACTGCCGAGATGAAAGACAAACAACACACACGTAGTTCATTGTAATATCTAATGACATTGTCACGTCTCGCAGGATACTATAATGACTTCTCACATTATCCTAATTTTTCCCTCAGCTATAGCTTCTTGTTCTTCTCCTCCTGCACTTGGTACTAATCTCTTAAACAAATATTATCATATTATTAACTAAAGAAATCACTGCTGCCGTCTAAGATGTGAGGGCGTGAGAGAGAGGGGGAGAGAGAGAATTACGGACACGTGAGGGAGAGAGAGAAATGTCATGCAAAATATTTCCCTGTGAAACTCTATGGAACAACACAGTTACAAAGAAATGCGAGATAACGTAAATGCAATGGTCCTAGAAACATGTCAAACGCAGATATGTGAACTTTTTGTTTTATCACAGGATAGACGACTACAACGTCGACATCCTTATGCAAAATACAAAAGACCAAGGATGCCAAGAGGATGTACAGATGAACGAACACGTTGGCTGTTCAAAGAAAGAACAAATCTGCTTTTCTCTCTCTCTCTCCCCTTCTCTGTCTCTGCCAAGAAAACTAATCATGCATCACAAGAGATTGAATGCTTCGTCTATCACAGATGAGTGCAGCGAGCGAGGGAAGGACGTGGGTTTTAACGAATGGCAGTTGGGTTTTTAAAGAAAGGTATTTCGATGAAAAAGTACAGGAAAATGTTGTTAACCCATTGGGAAACAAACAAACAATTAAAAGCTGCATTAAAAGGCATCTTCGAAAGAAGTTATAATGATTTTTACACCCTCCGCCACAAATAGTACGGAGGGTGTATTAAGTTCGTCATTCCGCTTAATAATTTTAGACATAACAAAGTATATATAATCTTGATCAGCGTTAAATTCTAAGACGATTTAGCCCTGTCCGTCCGTCCGTCCGTTGTAATCAGGCTAGAGTCAAAACGAATTGAGATAGGAAGCACAGATTTTGCACAAATAAGTCTTTTGTCTGCAGACAGATCAAGTTCGAAGATCGGTCCAGGATATCATATAGTCCCCATATAACGGTATCCCCCGATATTCGGCATTTTGATAATCTTAGCCACATTTTTTAACGGAATTGTTTCAAAGTTTGTAACAAGCTACAGCCTATGACAAAAATTGCGCCTACAGATCCATGTCTTCGTGTGGCCCCATATAACGATACCTCCCGATATTCGGTATTTTGATGATTTTAGAGACATTATTCACCGGAATTGCTTCAAATTTCGTATTTATTGCCGATGACAAAAAAATTACTTATGCAGAACCACGACTTTGTATAGCCCCCATATAACGAGTTTTCTTTGAGCTGTTTTTCAACGGAATTTTTTGGATTTTTTTCAAGTTTCTTCAAAATAGTGGAGGGTTTAAGAAATTCGTCGCGGCTAAACTTAGCTGCTTTTTTACTTGTTATTTATTAGTTTATTTTCTTTTATAGATTATTTCATAAAAATAAATAAACATCTCAAATATCCGAAGCCCTCAAAGGATTAATCCTAATCCGAAAAAAGTAGAAAAACACCAACGCAAAATGAAAGCAAAATATTAGCTTAACACGTTTTACAGATAATACTTAGCACACAAATGGGCACCTTAGTGAATGGCAGTCAACATTCCGTCGGTCTGTAGCTCTGTCTATCTATTTGACTGGGGTTGCAGGACATGTTTGTGTCTCCTACCTCCACCTCCCTTTTGGCTTAACAGAGTAATACCAATGGTGTCATTATAACCAAAGGGAGTTGTTTACACTGAATTCCACATTTGGTGACTGACAGTGTGGCCTCTATACTTTTTTTTTTGTTACCGAACATAGATGTCAAAATAAATGTTGTCTGTTGAAATTTCTAGTCCTGTCATTATCATTTGTTTGTTATGACATCCAACAGACGCATGACAATTACCATTATACATACCTGGGTGTTTTTACTGGGTTGTTGTTTTTTTTACAAAGGATGTAAGGATGTTAGTAAGACATTTGCGTAGGTATGTTGAAATTGAGGCGAGGAAAATGGTTTGGAAGAATGTTTCAATATGCAACACGGCAAGTTTGGCTGATAAAATGTAAAAGTAGCTTCGGCAAACATAACAACCTTAAAAGAAAATCCATAAGAAGTGCCAAAACAAGGTTTTAGAGTCTTTAAGAAGCCGTACAGCGTTTTTATACCCTCAGCCATATGGCTAGATAGGGTATGTATCATTTGGAAACAGCCAAAATGTGCCTCATTGAAAAAAACAGTTTCAGTTTATATATATATATATATATTTTACTACACAGAAAGAGAAAGGATAATCCGATTTGTCTCCTACTTTGCAAATCCTAATATTTGCATCAATGCTAGGTCAGGTGCGAAAATGGATAATATTGGTCCATTCCATCAAGTACCTCTCCCACAAAGGGTCAATATTTTTAGCAATTATAAAATGTGTTATAAAAGTCCGATTATCTCCAAATTGCACACATCACAATATTTTTTTTGTTAATCCAAGGTCTGCTATGAATATGGAAAATATCGGTCCACTCCTTCTGATACCTCCCCCACAACGGGTCAAAATTTTGAATATTCATGAAGCTCATAAAACGCAAAATTAATATCCCATTCCATTTAGACTTGGCGCATCTCAATATCTCCTTCAACACAAGTTCTGTAATAAAGATGGTAGAGATCGGACCCATCCTTTCTGGTAGCTCCCCCACAAAGGGTCAAAGCTTTGAATATCCAAAGCGATCGTAAAAACAAAAATAAGCATCCGGTTCTCTTCATATTCCATACAACTCATTATTTCTACTAACACAATACCTGCTCTCAAGATGGGATATATCGGACCACTCATTCTGTTACCTCCCCCATAAAGGGTCAACATTTTGAATAACCTAGAAGCTCATAAAACGTGAAATTTACACCCGATTCCATTCCGACTTGGTACATCTCAATATTTCCATGAACACAAGATCTCTTATAAAGATTGTCGAGATCGGAGCATTTCTTCTGGTGGCTCTCCCACATAGGATTCAAGATTTTGAAAAACAAAACGCTCAAAGAAAGCGAAATCCATCCAATTGTCTTCAAATTTCACACGTACAAACATTTTTGCTAATACAAAATCAGTTGTCATATATATCTGAGAATCCCTTTTGGTACCTCACTCACAAATGGTCACAATTCTCAATACCTTTATCTGTCATATCTTGCGAAACAAGCTTGCGGTTCTTTACAACTTGTTATATCCAAATATTTCTCTCAACCAGAAACCAGAAATGAGAACGGAATTTATAATTTCTCATAAAATGGATACAAATGTTCGATTCCCTTGAAACTTTACCTAATATTTTATCTGTATTAGATGAATTATGGAAATGGAATACTTCGGTAGACTATATCACACGCACATTTTAATATTTTCTAAAAATTATCACATATCTCATATAAATTGGAGGAAGTAACAAATATAGTCCAAATCCGTCACGTCGCAATACAGGGTTGCCCATATTCGACGGACCCATGGGCCCATTCCAATCGACGAGGCTTGTCCGCAGGCAACATTCCTTGCGTCAATTGAATTTTGTACGGGAACAAATGCAAATCAATGCGAATAATCCGTTGTAAAGTGAACCGAGCCATGCCCAACTGCTGAGAACGGCGTTTTTGAGATGTTCTTGGGGACCCCTCAACACTGGCTCGTTCGACAGCGATATTCTCGGCGGAGCCTTGGTCGACTTTTATATGGCCTCTTCGGATTGGAAAGAGCCTTACCAGTCGAAAATTTTTCGTATAAACGCTTAATGGTGTTCGTAGAAGGCTCCTTCTCATTTTTTTTTCACAATTGACTTCTTCTGTTGAATGCAAATGTCAACTATTTCAGAGCGCTCGTGTGGCGTGTATTGGTTCATGGTAAAAATCTGCTTGGACTGACGCTTCAAACGCGGTATGTCATTAAGTGATGTGACATCTCTGTCAAAAGTTATGGCGTTGCCAGATGGGTCCATCGAATATGGGCAACCCTGTATTTATAACATATTTATTTAGGTCTGATACGAAATGGAAAATATAGGACAATTCCTTCGGAACTTACTTAATAGAGGGTCAACAATTTGATAAACCGTAGCAGAATTCAAAATCTATTTAAGTAATCGAACATTGGCAGAGGGTATATATGTACATGTTTGCAAAACCGACTTTTTAACTTATTTCAAATATAGACTTATTTATTTGGGGAAGCCTGGGGAGATCTTTCGTTGGGTGATATTACCTAGCCTTGATTGCCAGAGTTCTATAAAGTTTACATTTAATTTCGAACTTTGGTGCAAAATTGCCGTCCAAAGGATGTATGGGATATTCGTGATCATATAGTCTCAACCAAATAAACTTATAACGAATTAAGCCATCATAAAGAAAATATATGTGGCAGAACTTTATTTACTGCACACATTTGAAAAATAGTGCATGTTGTATTCTATAGACAATTTATTTCTTATTTTTTGCAAAAAAAGAAATAAATCCAATACAAAACATTAAGATTCACAGCCATAACTTTAAGCTGGCAACAATAGAATGACCTTTTCCACTTCGATATTAAATGTCGATGGTACGTGTTGCATTTATTTTATAGACTTAAATATATACAGTTTTTTTTTTTTCTCAAATAAAGACCACTAAAGAGGTTAACACTGGAACGTTTTAACGCTACGCTAAGAAAGCCCTAAGATATAGCCATAAAATCTCGTACAGCTTCTAACGTTATAAACTTTCATGACTTATGTGGCATAAAATGTTGGAGAGAAAAATCTCAGACAACAGCCAAAGAAGAAAAACGCAATACACAATATGGCATGGAAAAAAACACAACAAACTCCCCAGCAACAACAGCAACACCAACAATAAAATCCAGCATTCAATGTTCGAGTCAAAGAAATAAAAATCTGCACGTAAAATTGCAATGAAACAAAAGATGAGATGAAAACTAGGAGCTACAAACAAAAGAAACAAACGTCTCAAATACATAAACTGTCCTGGATGCCAACATAATTTGTAGAAATGTGGGTGTCTTACTCGGATGTGGGTGGTATGTGGCGGCAATGGAAAGGCAGAGATTTAAAAGAAAAAAATAAAGACAACAAGATAGCCAGTAACACCCAATATGAGAGAAAATAAAGGAATAAAGATCTAATACAAAATATCTGACCCTATAGGAGAGGATGAAATAAAACAAGTTAAAAAGAATCAGTCGGTCTTGCCGACAGATGTATATAAAAAGCCAATGTTCGACTATTTTAATATATTTTGACTTCTGTTATGATTATTCAAATTGTTGACCCTCTATGGAGTAGGTTCTGAAAGAATGGGCCAATATTGCCCATTTCGTATCGGACTTAAAAAATATGATATAAATATTGCACCGAGCCAGGTGTGGACTCTATTGATTACATTCTACACTTTATATGAGATATGAGGTAATTTTTTTAGGCGATCAGTAAAAGTGCGTGAGTTACCATAGTCGACAGAAAAATTCCATTTTCATACTTCATTTAATACAGATAAAAATATTGGTATAAACAAAATTACAAGAAAATCGAACATTTATATCCAATTTTATGCGAAATCATAAATTCCATATTCAAGTTTCTGGTGGAATCAGGTTTCTGATTCCACATTCATCTCAGGTTTCTGGTATAGCCAATTGTAATGAATCGTTGACTTGCTTCGCAAGTTATGACAGATAAAAGGTTTGAAAATTGTGACCCTTATATATATAGATATATATTATAGATATATATTGTCTTCACAACAGATCTTGTGTTAGCAAAAATGTTTTATGTGTGAAATTTCTTTGAGGTACCAGAAGAAATGGTCCGATCCCTATCATCTTTATAACAGATCTTGTGTTAATGGAAATATTGAGACGTGCCAAGTCTGAATGGAATCGGATGTTAATTTCGCGTTTTACGAGTTTCATGGATATTGAAAATGTTGACCCCTTTGTGGGGGAGGTACCAGAAGTAATGGTCCGATCTCGACCATCTTAATAACATATATGTGTTGATAGAAATCTTGAGATCTACCAAGACTGAATGGAATCGGATCAGCTTCATGGATATTCACAACTTTGGCCCTTTGTGGGAGAGGTAGCAGAAGTAGTGAACCGATATATCCCATTTTCACAGCAGATCTTATGTTGGTAGAAATAATGAAATGTGTGAAATATGAAGAGAACCGGATGCTTATTTCGAAATTTATGACCTTTTTAGTTATCCAAAATGTTGACCCTCTGTGGGGGAGGTACCAGAAGGAATGACCCGATTTCGACATCTTTGATACAGTTCTTGTGTTGATGGAAATATTGAGATGTGCCAGGTCTGAATGGAATTGGATGTTAATTACGCGTTTTATGAGCTTCACAGGTATTCAAATGTTGACCCGTTGTGGGGGAGGTACAGAAGGAGTGAACTGATTATTACTTGTTTACAGCAGATCTTGTGTTAGTAGAAATAATGGGTTGTGGGAAATATGAAGAGAACCTTATTTTATTTCGGATTTTAGGATCGATTTGGTTATTCAAAACGTTTACTCTTTGTGGGGGAGGTACCAGAAGAAATGGTCCTATCTCTACCATCTTTGTAACAGATCTTGTGTTGATGGAAATATTGAGATGTGCCAAGTCGAAATGGAATCGAATGTTGATTTCGCGTTATATGAGCTTCATGGATATTAAACATTTTGCCCCTTTGTAGGGGAGGTATCAAAAGAAGTGGACTAATATACCCGATTTGCACACTAAATCTTTGGTAAGTAAAAATATTGGGATATATAAATTACATCCTATATTCCATCACCATATCTTGAGTTAATAAAATATTTAAATATGTGACGACGACAGTCGGCCGGTTATTTCACATTTTATAATATTACCATGTACCAAGTTTGAATCAAATCGGATACTTCCTTCGATCAACTTCAAATGTCCTGAGAGACCCAGGGTCAAAACCCGTTATTTCAATGAGGCACATTTTGGCCGTATCAGCCATATGGTTGAGCATATGATCAGTTGCCGAAAACGACAAATTTTCTACTTTTTAATAATCAATATTTTAGCACTATGACCCACTGAACGAAAATTACTTGATCCGCTGTGCGAATCCCTCAAGGGGCACCCAAATTAATTAAATCCCTATTCACAAAAATTGATCGATATAGACAAATTTCGGACTCTTTGAACATTCATATTTGAAAAATGAAAATGGAAAATTACGAAGCCAGAGGACAAGATAATACTATCCAATCAAAGGTCTCACCAGGGGTACCCAAAGAAAATAAGTCTGTATTAAAGAATAAAGAATTTTGGGAGACGACTAATAGGCAGGAAGAAGATGGTGGGGCATTGAAGTAATAAAAGTTAATCAAGGACTTAAAATGGGTTCCTTTGAGCTCAACAACTGCTGGACGACCAAAGACGGAGACAACTCTTATCATAACGGTGGCGAGACCAGCAATGTGCTTCCCCAAGCTAGACTTCGTTCAACACTACCATTCTAGGCCCCAAAATGTAGCTCACAACTATTGGGAATAAAAAACTGTAATCTTTTTTTTAAAAACAAAATTACCAAAGAAACTAAAAACATTTTAAAGTTTGTTCAAATTTAACAAACCTTAAATCATCAAGATTTATATGACATGTTTGGTTTTTTATTTTTTCCAAGAAAAACTTGGCCACGAATGCAATTAAAGAAAAACTTTAAAGAATTTGATTCAATTAAATGACATAATGTTTTTTTTTTTGCTTCAAAGGAACTGAAAAACAACATTTGATGTACAATTTAACCAAAACATGATGTTGGGAAATAACAACAACAACAAAACATATATAAATGGATGTTTGTGTGTGTTTTGTGTGATATCTATGTGTGTATGTGTTTGTTTTTGTTCTTGCTCTTGTTTTTTAACCTCAAAGTCTGAAATGTCAAAAGAAATCTTCTGCAAGAGACCATCTTGATAAGAGATTTTATTTATTACTGCAAAAAAAAAGCTAAATAAATTCATTTGTTGTTAGATTTGAGTGTGTGGGTGTGTGTGTGTTCTGTTTTTTAACAAAATGAAATGTAATTCATTTTTTATTCAATTCACAAAACATTGAAATTGAATTGTAAAACTTGTTTGCTCTCCACCCCACCTCTCTCTCTCTCTCTCTCTCACGCCCTCTCTTGACCAATTCAAAAGGGGGGAGTATTCCAGGTCACTTTGCTTTGTAAAATCCTTGTCATTTTGTAAATGTAGTCATGTTTTGTAAGGGAATTAAACCATATTTAAAAGTCCATACTCTAGATGTGAGAAAGGAAATTATAAGAAAAGGTTTCCAAATGAAAATCCTTCAGATGAAAAATAAATGCTTTAAAATAAAAGAAATATTTCTCTCCATAGTATAATTGGTTGCCATTGCTACATTTTTTATGTTTTATGGCACATGAATTTTATTAGTTTCAAAAAAAAAAATTCAAAAAATGAGAAATAATCCATAAAGAACATTGGAAGCAACAATATATCACGTAATTGGTCCAGTAATAAAATAATGAAATTGTAATTTAATTCAACAAAGTGATTAGGTCATAAAAATGGTCAAGTTGATTTTTAGAGATTCTATTTCATTTTTTTCTCCAGACAATTTATGCGAATCGTAAAGTCTTGGAATGTTACAGCAAAGGGTTAAAAAATCATAGCATTGAAGAAGAGTAGGAGGGGGAAAGGTATGTGTTTAAGAAGATTGGAATTTTTATGAGGATGTGTAGGAGAATTGTATATTCATGCTGTATGGATAGGTAATCTAAAATGTATTGGAACCTCAACAATGGCATTGGAGAAGACAGGCTTTAAAGCAAAGTTTTAAAATGGTACACGACAGCTATGAAAATATAATTTTCAAAATTGCTGTAAGAAATAAAAAAACAACAATACAGGGTGAGATGAAGAAACTGCAGCCAACTTCAGACTACCGTCATTTCTAAGCCACTCGTCCAACAGCTGTTAAAATTATTCCAGTCACAGCTCATTATATTGTTTACAAGCGTACAAAAGCATTTTGGTGAGAATTTTCCAGAAAAAAAAGGTATTCGTGATGGAATTCAAGCGTGATAGTGTGATTTCTTTATATTTGGCTGGAAAACCACAAGTGGCTGTCGGTAGAGCCCTCTAGCAGTTAAATGTGAATAAATCTTTTGTGCCTCGTACCATCGCTCGTTACCGTGATACTGGTAGCGTAGCCCGACGTCAAGGAAGTGGACGGAAGAAAACAGCAACATCAGCAGAAATGATTTGGAAAGTAAAGAAGCAACTTGATCGAAACCCGCGTCGAAGTGGCCGAAAAATGGCTCGTGAGCTGAACATATTGCAATATTCCATTCGGCAAATATTGAAAAATGAGCTCGGGGTAAAGCCATTGAAGTTCCAAAAAGTGCTACAACTTACACCGCAACAGAAAGAAAATAGACTCAAAAGAGCTAAAGAGTTGCTTCGCTTGGCCGAAAGTGGTGAACTGCCGAATTTGGTTTTCTCAGATGACAAAACATTCGTTGTCCAGCAGTTTGTAAACAAACAAAATGATCGTGTTTACTTGTCAAGGAGGTCAACTGAAAATGTGCACCTTCGGTTGGCCACCAGAACTCAAGCGCTGGCCATGGTGATGGTGTGACCCGTCGCGAAAATATTCTGGAGGGTGTATTAAAGCTTTGGGCACTCAAACATTTTCGCTGCAGACCTAGGGCATTCCAACAGGACTCAGCATCATCACACTCAGCACGCGTCACCCAAGAATGGTTACAAAATGAGCTCCCTCGCTTCATTACCAGCGCACAATGGCCACCAGAATCTCCGGATACCAATCCGTTAGACCATTGGTGTCTGGAGTATTTTGGAAAAAAAATCCAATGTGTCGATCACCTCAAGCAACCACTTCGCCGGGAATGGGTCAAAATACCGCAGAGCAACATTCGGGCACCGTGTGCCGGTTTCATTGGCCGTTTGAAGGCCATAATTCGTGCCAAAGGTGCCCACATTCGAACAAATCCAAACTTATTCTAAAATTTGATGCTATTTCCGACATTTTTGCTTTCATTCAATAAAATGTTTAAAAAAAATGTAAAAGTTATGGCGTTTGATTTTGTTGCAGTGTTTTTTTCTCACCCTGTACTTATAGAAATACCTCTTATAATATTTGATTCTCCAACTTTAGAAGCCATAATAAATATTTTCAAATTCCAATTATTTCTATATGCAAAAATATCCTTCAATTTTGTGAATATCATGCTGTGATATTATTGCCATTTTTCATCATACACACACACGCACATCCATGGCATACCTTACCAAAGACCGATGACACTCTAAATTTGATACAAAATTTTTATTCAAAAATATTAAATATTAAATTTAATGTGTCATCAACATATTTTCAACAATTACAGAATTCAAAATTGCCATGGCTTCTCAACAGATACATGTAGCCAACACACATAGCCATATGAGACATAAATACGAGTATATGACAAATATTAAAAGGCTTCATTGTTACCATGGTATGTGTAATATATGAGTATTTACATATGCATATGTGTGTGTACAATGAGAATGTGAAAATAGGAGTTAAATCAAGAACTGTGGAAAATTGAAATCCTTTTGTTAACACGATAGCAAACTCACACCAACGCTTACGGTGTCAAATGTGAAACACATTCAATATGAATCGTGCAGGATTCGTTGCCAGCAATGCGGAAATATGACAACGAAAATGGAAATATTCGACATATTTTTTTTTTCATCGACATACATACAAATGTACATTTTGTATAAAAATAACATTTAACGAGACACAAATATTTGCGCAAATTAAACGTTTAGTTTTCATTATATTGAGCGTAATTGAGTGGGGTTAAAAGAATTGATTTCAAGAAAATTCAGTAAGGTGAGGAACAACGACAGGGAAGGGATTACTATAGGATATCTCATATCGTTCTGCATATTTAGCAGAGCTATCCACTAAAAAAAATTAAATTACACCCTCATCCACATGGCTAGAGAGGGTATATATCATTTGATACAGCCAGAAAGTGCTTCATCGAAATAACGGTTTTAGACCCTAGGTCTCTTCGGACCAAATCCGTTTCAGGACATTTGGAGTCGATCTAGCGATGTGTACTGGCTGGTGAGCACGATAACTCTCGAAGAGAGTCTCCGATTTGGTACAGACTTGCTACAACGTAATATTATTATCAAACTTAGATTGAGTTCGAAGATGGGCAATATCGGTTTACTCCTTTTGGTGCCTACACCATTAAAAGTCGATGTTTCCAAAAAATATATATATTTTACTGTAAAGAGAGATTTTGCACCAACTTTGCATCACTCCATCAAATACCTCTTCTACAAAGGGTCAACATTTTGAATAATTTTAACTCTTATAAATGTGATATAAAAGTCCGATTGTCTTCAAATTCCGCACATGCAAACATTTTTGCTAAAACCTGAAGATGATATACGGGTGAGATAAAAAAACTGCAACAAAGTCTAAACCTATAATTTTTACATTTTATTTTAAATTCATTGAATGAAAGCAAAAAATTTCGGAAATATCATCAAATTTTAGAATAAGTTTAGATTTGTTCGAATTTGTCACCCTTGACACGAATTATTGCCTTCAAACGGCCAATGAAACCGTCACACGCTGCCCGAATGTTGCTCTGCGATATTTTGGTCTATTCTCAGCGAAGCGCTTGCATGAGGTGATCGGTATTTTTTAGTGCCAATCTTGCTTTCCACAATACTTCAGACACAATAGTCCATCGGATTGGTATCCGGAGATTTTGATGGCCATTGTGCGCTGGTCTTGAAGCGAGGAACCTCATTTTGTAATCATTCTTGGGTGGCGGGTGCTGAGTGCGATGGTGCTGAGTCCTATTGGAATGCCCAAGGTCTGCGGCCAAAATGTTTGCGTGCCCAAGGCTTTAATACACCCTCCACAAACTTTCGCGATGGCCTGTTATGGCGGCCCACACCATCACCATAGCCGGCGCTTGAGTTATGGTGGCCAACCGAAGGTGCACATTTTCAGCTGACCTTTTTGGCAAATAACGACGATCATGTTGTTTGTTTACAAACTGCTGGACAACGAATATTTTCTCATCGGAGAAAACAAAATTCGGCAGTTCATCACTTTCGGCCAAGCGACGCAACTCTTTAATTTTTTTGAGTCTACTTTCTTTCTGTTGCGTTATAAGTTCTTGCACTTCCGATATTTTCAGTTCACTAGCCATTTTTCGACCACTGCGATGCGGGTTTTGATCAAATCGCCTCTTTACTTTTCGAACCATTTCTGCTGATGTTGCTCTTTTCTTCTGTCCACTTCCTTGACGTCGGGCTACGCTACCAGTATCACGGTAACGAGCGATGGTACGAGACACAAAAGATTTATTTACATTAAAATGCTGGAGTACTCTAACGATAGCCTCTTGTGATTTTCCACAAGTGATCTCATTATAAAATTCAAGGATTCTAGCCCTATATCTTCATCCAATATCAAATTTAGTACCACTTTTTGTACTTTCCGTTCATTTCCAAGCTACTGCCAAATCTTAAACACAGATACCATCAGTTATCAAATTTTAGAATCTTATCCTATAACTTCACCCAATACCGAATATGGTACCATTCAGTACTTTTCGTACAATTATAGGACAAATTTCCGAAACCACGTTCATGTGTCCAGGGTGAACTTGAATAACGAACCTAATACCAAATTTCAGATTTCATGCACTATCTGTTTACCAAATACCACATTGTACCAAATATTGTAAACCAAATAGTACTATTTAGAACTTTTTTGCGCAAGTATTACACATTTTCAGAATCACCTCTCTATCGCAACCACCAAATTTAGTATCATTTAGTACAGTTCGCACACACTAAGTACATATTTCCTCTACGAACTTTAACTTATTTTCCAAACTTGATTATTATAGCAGATTTTGTAGTGTCTTATGTTGCAATTTTAGAAGTCTAGTACCATTTTAGAACATTTCGTAACCTTAAAGGTCGAATTTCGAAATTGCAGAATTCTCGCTCATTTCGTTTGTTCAATACAAAGTATTGAATTTTTAATACATTTTAGTATTTTTCGTACCATTTTTGGTGCGAACTTCCAAAAACCCAGCCTTATAACAGGCCTACGCACCAAGACTCAAACTCGTTCAGAATTTCGTCTGGTCATTGATTCTAAATTATAACCAAAAAATCCTGAATATTCTTTAAATTTAAATTTTATTTAAGTTTAAATAAAAATAGAATTCTACTTTCAAGAAAATGAACCCATTATTTTAATTTTCAATTTTTTTCTGTGGCCAAAAATTCAGTTCTTATTTAATATTTTTTAAGAATATCCTATAAAAAAATGGTGAAAATGGAGAAATATTTATCAAAACTTGATGGCACATCATCCCGGATTTTTTATACCCTCAACCATACCATAGTATGGAGGGTATATAAAGTTTGTCATTGTGTTTGTAACTCATTGAAAAATTTATTATTGGCTCTAAGCCAATTAAGTTCTGAATCGATTTAGCCATGTCCCTCCGTCTGTTGTAATCACCCTAGAATCCAAACGGCACTAGAATTCATTATTTCAGCCTCAGTTTCTAACGACTTAGGTTCGAATTTGGTATTTGAATTTAATTTTCTGTGACAGAAAAATGTTTTTATAGTACACTTCATATTAAGGATTTTGATCTTTTTAGCTCCGTTTCTAACGTAATATTTTATGTCCTTTTTTAATCAGTCATGGATACTGTAATACTGTTTTAAAAACAATTTATATATCTTTAAATATAGTTTTTTTCCTACATAAAATTTATATGTATTTTTAAATTTTTAATATTTTTTTGTTGCTCTTCAATATCTTTTTATTGACCTGAAAATATTTCTTTTAGTTTGTTATTGCTGCAGTAAATAAGTGTTTATAACAAGTCGAGCATTACAAGTTTTCCTTCTTTTATGTTGCCGAATTTTCGCCCTTAACAAATAAACAAAACTTTATGGAAAAAGTTCTACACCAACATTACAGTTCGCAGACAATGCGCACAAAATTTAAACCCAAGTCAAAAGGAAAACAAAACGAAATTGTTATTTAAAGCTCAAAAGACTACAAATGAAAGAAAATAGAGAAACAGTTATTTATATTTTTTTTCTTTTTTATATGAATTTATTGTTTTTTTTTTTTTGTACAACTTAAAGAAATTTAATTTTTTTGCTTCGTTGTACACAAATATTAAGATAAACAATATATGACATTTTTTTTTCTCTTACCATAAAAATGCTCCTTTTTCAGCCCTTTCCCTGAATTTCGTTTTTTTTTTAATATTTGCATACACTTCTATTTGTTTTTGTTTAGATCGGTGAATGGGAAAGAAATGTGTTGTCTTAAACAAATAATTTTTACTTTGTGAATTTATTTCCTTTGTGAAGATGTTTTTATCTGTTTTCTTTTTTTTTTTCTTTGTTGAGGGGAAAGTCTAAAAAAATATGTTGGGGAGACACAAAGTATTTCTTTGAAATACTTGCAAAAATGAAATTTCTTAGGTAAACAAAGTGGAAAATAATAAAAAACATATTCTTTGAATTTTTTTCCAAGTCATAGATTTTTCCTTAAAATTCCAATAAACTCAGTTGCAAATGCAGCAAAAAACAGCTATAAAGTTATTTAGTTATTTTTTTTTTTTAATTTTCGTCTGGTATGCCTGGTATGAGTTCCAATTGCTTCAAAAAATAACAAATTTCATCTGTACTTTTTCTCTATACAGGGTGAGATGAAAAAACTGCAACCAACTTCAGACTGCTGTTATTTCAAATCCACTCGTCCGACAGCTGTTAAAATTATTCCACTGACAGCTCATAATATTGTTTACAAGCGTACAAAAGCATTTTGGTGAGAATTTTCCAGAAAAAAAGTTATTCGTGATAGAATTCAAGTGTGATAGTGTAATTTCTTTATATTCGACTGGAAAACCACATGTGGCTATCGCTAGAACACTCCAGCATTGAAATGTGAATAGATCTTTTGTGTCTCTCACTATCGCTCGTTACCCTGATACTGGTAGTGTAGCTCGATGTCAAGGAAAAAAACAGCAACATCAGCAGAAGTTGTTGGAAAAGTAAAGAAGCGACTTGATTGAAACCCGCGTCACAGTGGCCAAAAATTGGCTCGTGACCTGAACATATCGCAATATTCCATTCGGCATATATTGAAAAAATGACCCATTGAAATTCCAAAAAGTGCAAGAACTGACACCGCAACAGAAAGAAAATAGAATCAAAAGAGCTAAAGAGTTGCTTCGCTTGCCCGAAAGTGATGAACTGCCGAATTTGGTTTTGTCTGATGAGAAAACATTCGTTGTCCAGCAGTTTGTAAACAAACAAAATGATCGTCTTTACTTGCCAAAGAGGTCAGCTGAAAATGTGCACCTTCGGCTGGCCACCAGAACTCAAGCGCCGGCTCTCCGCTCATATTAATCGACCGTCGCATCAGAATAAATACCGAATATTGTTACGAAAATATTCTGTAGGGTGTATTAAAGCCTTGGACATGCAAATATTTTGGCCGCAGACCTTGGAAATTCCAACAGGACTCAGAACCATCGCACTCAGCACGCGCCACCCAAGAATGGTTACAAAATGAGATTCCTCGTTTCATATCCAGTGGCTATCAAAATCTAGGGATTCCAATCCGTCGGACTATTTTGTCTGGAGTATTTTAGAAAGCAAGGTTGGCACTCAAAAATACCAAAGTGTCGATCGATCATCTCAAGCAAGCGCTTCGCCGGAATGGGATACAATACTGCAGAGCAACATTCGGGCAGCGTATGACGGTTTCATTGGCCGTTTGAAGGGCATAATTCGTGCCAAAGGTGACTAATTCGAGCATATCTAAACTTATTCTAAAATTTGATACTATTTCAAAAATTTTTCGCGTCAATCAATAAAATTTAAAGAAAAAAAATGTCAAAATTATGGCGTTTGACTCTGTTGCAGTTTGTTTATATCACCCTGTATAGACTTAGAAAAACTCAAGTTTCTTGACATAGTAGTCTGCGAAAAATATTTCAACAGTTCACGATTCTTGACCTGAATTTTATTGACATATATTACAAAAATCTACTATTAGCTGGGAATTCTTAAAAAAAAACATTTTAAAAAAGGTTCCAGGAATATTGGCCAAATCCAAATATGCCACTTGAACAGCTTAACCAACGGCTAAACGCGGCGCATAGTGGTGAGTGTGCGATAGTGTCTATCTGGCTTTCCTTTTCACAGCAAATTTCAGTTCATTAAGCTTGTCTCGAAAGAGGAATAAAACCACATAAACCATAAACATATGATCTTCGCCTTTACAAGGCAAACCCCAAAAAGAAATTTTTTGAAGTTTTAAAAAAAATATTCAAAAAAAAGTTATTTATTTATTTTTTTATCCACGATTATTAATGAAATTGAAATCCTTACATGCTTTTTGTGGTTTGAAAATCCTTAGATGATTATAAAAATTATATATTTAGCTAGGAAGTCCTTGAAAAAAAAAATATTTAAAAAATCCATTGTTAAAGCTTCAAACTTGGCTTGAAAAAATATTCTGTTAATATTTCCGATTTTCGGCAGATATTTTTTATTATTTCTCGATTTTTTGATAGTATCTCTTTTTCCAGTAAGACTTAAAAAAAATCCTTAACTTTTAGATAGGAAGTTATTGAAAAAGTTTTTTCCTCTTAAATATTGAGCCAATTCTGTGTCCCTTTAGGATCTTATGGGATCCATGATTTTAGATATTAAACTGTATAGTATTAGAAGCTTCGATTTGTAGAGATAATTATTTTGAATATTAGTGGGTCAGGTGCCAGAATAGTAAACATATATATTCCATTAACTAATTTTGGTAGAAATCGAAATAAGGTTATTCAAATAATGATGGATAGCAGATATTGCCCAACTCCTCTTTGAGAGTTATCGTGAGCGTTATTTATAATGGTCCATATTTTCTTAAACCTTTATTTCCTTGAGGCAGATTTTGGCAATATAAAAAGCCTTATCAAATTTACTCTGTAGTCAGAAGGCAGAGGCAATATATAATGTTTGTGCCAACATAAAATATGTCCACTTTTCGGCACACTTTAACTGAGATTCATTTGCATCAAAAGGAAATCCCTTCCGAATATTCATGGCTATAGAAATGAAATGTAGTTTACATCCTTCAATTCTTTGATGCATAAAGAGAACATTTTTCACCTAAAACCTTTAGTTTGTCCAAAATTCGTCACACTTGTCAACTTTTGCCTCTGCCATTTTCATGATATTTTCATTTTCTTTCATTTGAAAATTCAAGCTGTTGGTAGTGCAAAAAATGGAGGTCACCTAGTCAAACATTGACAACGGAGGCATAACAAATGGGCCTAGTACGTGCAAATGTTGGCACTCGTTTTTTGTTTCTTGCCATTGTCTGGATCTTAGATTTCGTGTGACATATCATTCGTTTTCTGCTTCATTGTTCTGTTTATATATATTAAATTATATATATTTCATTTATTGTATTTTTGTACCTTTTGTATTTTCCCTTCCCATCCACTCGCCCGGTGTAACGAAATAAATGGCCATATAACGTGATGTTACATTGATTGATTAACATTCTGTGTGAGTCGTTTCGGATGGTAAACGATGTTTGGTGTAGGTCCTCCTGTTGGGTTTTTGGAAAATTAATTTTTTGATTTGCCAAATGAAATAAATAATATGTCTAAAGGACATATATTTTTCACCCTCACGATTGAAGACAGAAAGGTCATAAAGGTTGCGATTCCTGGAGATATTTTTTAAATTTATAAATAAATAAAAAAATAATAAATTTAAGCCAATGGGGGAATACTTCATATTTTAGCAATTAAATGAATTACATAAGAAAATTAATAGTATTTAAATAAAAACAAACATGGCAGCAAAATCCCAAAAATTACGGTGCTACTATTAGATCAGATTGAAACACTTTTTCGATTTTTAAATTTAATTTTTTTGGTATTTGTGACTTTCCGACCCACCATCATCAAGAGATTACCATGCATTTTTTTTAATATTAGATGTAAAAGGATAATCTCAAGAAAAAAATAAGACCCTCAGACATATGACTGTAGAGGGTACGGTCATGATACGGTCAAACCCTGCCTCATCGAAATAAAGATTTTTGACCCTAGGTCTCTTTGGACCAAATCCATTTCAAGACATTTGAAGCCGATCTAGAGGTGTCCGTCCGTCTGGCTGGTGCGCACGATAACTCTCGCAGGGAGTATCCAACTTGGTCCAAACTAGGTGCATCGTAATATTATTACCAAAAATATATCGATTTCGGAGATGGGATATATCGACCCACTCCACCCCACCACAAAAGGTCGAAATTATCAAGAAAATATTTTACTGCACAGAAAGAGGAAGAATGGTCTGATTTCACTGCAGCTTTGCAAATCCTAATATTTTCATCAGTGCTAGCTCAGGTGCGGACAAATTGACAATATCTGTCCTCTCCTCTTGTACCTCCCATATAAAAAAAGTCGAAATTTAAAAAAAAAAAATAATATTTCAGTCCAACTTTGCAAATCCTAATATTCGCATCAGTGCTATGTCAGGAGGCAAAATGGCCCACAAAGGGTCAAAATTTCGAATAATTATATCTTTTATAAATGTGATACAAGAGTCTTCAAATTACACACATCTGGTGTGATGATGGAATATTTCGGTACACTTCTGGTACCTCTTCCACAAAAGGGTGAACATTTTGAATATCCGTGAAGCTCATAAAACGCGAAATTAACATCCGATTCCATTCAGACTCGGTACATTTTAATTTTTCCATTAACACAAGATCTGTCATAAATATGGTAGAGATCGGACCATTCCTTCTGCTACCTCCCCGCCCAAAGGGTCAACGTTTTGAATAACCAAAACGACTTTAAAATCCGACATAAGCATCCGGTTCTCTTCAAATTTCACACATCCAATTATTTCCAACAACACAAGATCTGCTGTGAAGATGGGATATATCGCTCTACTCCTTCTGGTACCTCCCCACAAACGGTAAAAATTTTGAATTACTGTGATGCCTATAAAACGCGAAATTAACATTCGATTCCATTCAGACTCGGTACATCTCAATATTTCCATCAAAGGGTAAACTTTTCGAATAACCAAGATTAGCATAAAATTCGAAATAAGCATCCTGTGCTCAACCAATATGTGTACTAACTGCAATGGAGATAAATGGACTAAATGCACTTATTCTAGTACTGTGGGGTCGATAAAACCCAAAATTAATGTCCGATTTCGTTCAAACTTTGCAACAGTTCAATATTTCTATCCACTCAAGGTTTGTAAAGATGGCAGAGATCGGACCATTCCTTCTGTTTCCGCCCCCACAAAGGGTTCAAATTTTGAATAACCAAACTGAGTATGAAATCCGATATAAGCATCCGGTCCTCTTCAAATTTCACACATCCTATTATTTCTATTAACTGCTGCGAAGATGAGTATATCGGGTCACTCATTTCAGTACCTACCCCACAAAGGTCTCAATATTTTGAAAAACGAAAAATAAGCATCCAACTCTCGTCAAATTTCACACATCCAAACATTTTAACTAACGCAAGTTCTGTTGTGAAGATGATAGATATCTGCCAACCCCTTTTGGTACCCCACCCGAAAAAGGGTTAGAATTTTCTCTACTTATATCTGTCATAACTTGCTAAAAAGTCAGCGATTCTTTACAACTTGCCATGTCTAAATATTTCTCTCAACCAGAATCCTGATATAAATATGGAATTTATCGAAATTTCTGATTTAGCATAAAATTGGATATAAATTTTCGATTTTCTTGTAATTTTGCCCATACCAGTATTTATATCTGTACTAGATGAACTGGAAAAATGGAATACTTCGGACCACTATATTTGGTACTTCACACACAATCGAATATTTTCTAAAAATTATCACATATTTCATAAAAAGTAAAGGAAGTAGTCGATATAGTCCAAATCTGGCACGTCACAATATTTATATCATATTTAATTAGGTCCGATACGAAATTGACAATATTGGTGCATTCCTTCGGAAACTACTACAAAGAGTGTCAATCGATTAAATAATCATAGCAAAATATATTTCGACTTTTTAATCGAACATTGCCCGAGGGTATATCTGATATACCAACTGACACTTTTTTACTTTGTTTTTTTTTTTTAATTCTAGTGCAATCCTTTGAATTTATAATTTTTTAAAAGAATTTTACCTCCCACAATACAAGACAACAAAAATCTCCATAAAAAATATCACTGTATTAAACTTCGTTCCATCGTAAAACAATAACAGCAAAAAGCTAGAACAAATATTAACATAAAACGTGAGAAAGCGAAAAAAAACTTTTTAGCGCCAATGTTCTTTTCCAGGACTTCCAAAAAATTTTTATTATTATCTTCAATTTTTTCATCGATAATAAAAGTTGCTGAATACAAATGTCTGATGAACTTTAAACACCTCTTAAAATGGCAAAAGAAAAACGGCAACCGAAAAGCAGAGCAACAATGGCAACAATCCTAAGACCAATAACAAAGTTCGAAAAGAGAATAGAAGTAATTTTCAACACATTATCCAGTCATGACATCATAAAAGAAACAAACACTCAAACCTCTTTCTTGTTTGCCATACGAAAACATTGCCTCCCCTCTCCGCTTTATCCACCTCTTAAAGGAGCAGCATTTTGAAATCCTTTCTATTGCAGGAGAATAAAATACCTTGGCATTCCATTTACGTGTTGAGTGTTTATTGCTTTGTCTTTTTATTTAGAACGTCTCTTGCCTCTGTTCCCATATCCTTATCCCCCCTCCCATTTCGAAACAGACTATTGGAATTTATAATAATTCCATTTTCATTTTTATACACTTTTTTGCGCCCCTCTCTCTCTCACTCTCTCTCTCTCCCATTCTGTAAAATAACAATAAAAATCATTCGATATTCAACATAACAATATCCGTTTCCATTTAGCAACCATTTTATTACATTCTAATAACATTTCATTTTATACACCTCTTATGTTTATTTCGTAAGCTATTATCCAGATGCAGGGATGGAAAATAAAAAACAAATAAAATTTGAAAAAAATGTGGAAATTTGTTGGAACTGAATAATCAAAGAATTTTTCTTATGCTTTCGCTAAGAAACATACAAAAGTAAAAACAAAGTTAAGGGCAGAACTTTTTTAAACATCCATTATGTCAAACCTGTCTAAAATTAGATTTTTTCAAAATTCCGATTTCTGTAAAAAAATTGGTCCTACATTGTATGTTTTTACGAGGAGTTCAAAGTTTGGATAGAAATTGGATAAACCTTCTAAATAACGAAGACAGAAATAAAAACAAGTAAATAAGTTGTAAGCTCGGCCGGGCCGCACTTTGAATTCCCTCCACCATTTGGTAAAAATTTAATAATTTTCAAAAAAATAACATCCGTTAAAAATTCTGTTAAAATCTTAAAAATACTGAATGTAGCCGTATATTAGGGTCTATACGACGACGTGGATCTGCATAGGCAACTTTTGTCACAAGCTATTACAATATTCCAATGCGAAACTTGAAAAAACAAATTTGTTTATAATGTGGCTAAAATCATCAAAATACCGAATATAGGGAGGTACCAAGGGGGTTATAAAACGTGGACCTGCACCAAACATTTTCTGGCATAGGTTGTAATATCCAAAACGAACTTCATTTTCAATACCAAAAGTCCTGCAGACATCATACACACTTTAGTAAAATTTTAGCAACGTACATCATTTCGTTTGGAAGCTAGAGTGATTTCCACAGAGGGACAGACGGATAGCTGAAAAGACGGACCGACATTGCTAAATCGACATAGAATTTTATGATGAAGAATATATATACTTTGTGGGTTCTAATATCTATATTTCGAGGTGTTACAAACGAAAGGACAAACTTAGTATACCCTCCATACTATGGTGGAGGGTATAATAAAGTTAAGGACAGAACTTTTTTAGCATCCATTATGTGAAAACCTTCTCTAAAATAATAAAAGGTGCAAAAAAGATACTGCTACCGCACATAACGGCACCTCCTTAATTTCGATTTCTGTAAAGATATTGGGCCTACATTGAATATTTTTACGAGGAATTTGAAGTTTGGATGAAATTATAGACATAGACCTTCTAAATAACGAAAATCGAAAGGTATATTTATGTGGTGGCTATACCTGCACGTGGAGCAACATAAAAAAAAACATTACATAACGACAAATGGAATTCATTTGCAGGGTATTCTACTCAAAGAAAATCCTTTAAAATAAAATTTTATAGAAATAAACCTTCCAAAAGGATCTGTTAATAATCTCCGTAGACAAAACACCCTCAGATAGTTTTCTATAGACCTCAGGCATTTTTACGGACTAATATACAGGGTGAATAAAGGAACTACAAACAACTTCAGACTGCTGTCATTTCTAAGCCACTCGTCCGACAGCTGTTAAAATTATTCCAGTGACAGCTCATTATATTGATTACAAGCGTACAAAACCATTTTGGTGAGAATTTTCCAGAAAAAAAGTTATTCGTGATGAAATTCAAGCGCGATAGTGTGATTTCTTTATATTTGGCTGGAAAACCACGAGTGGCTATCGTTAGAGCACTCCAACATTTAAATGTGAATATATCTTTTGTGTCTCGTACCATCGCTGCTTACCGTGATATTGGTAGCGTAGCCCGACGTCAAGGAAGTGGATGGAAGAACACAGCAATGTCGGCAGAAATTGTTCGAAAAGGAAAGAAACGACTTGATCGAAACCCGCGTCACAGTGGTCGAAAAATGGCTCGTTAGCTAAACCATATCGCAGTATGCCATTCGGCAAATATTGGAAAATGAGTTCGGAGTAAAGCCATTGAAATTCCAAAAAGAAAGAAAATGGACTCAAAGGACCTAAAGAGTTGCTTCGCTTAGCCGAAAGTGGTGAACTGCCGAATTTGGGGTTCCCCGATGAGAAAACATTCGTTGTCCAGCAGCTTGTAAACAAACAAAATGATCGTGTTTACTTGCCAAAGAGGTCATCCGAAAATGTACACTAAATGTGTCGGTTGGCCACCAGAACTCAAGCTCCGGCCATGGTGATGTTGTGGGCCGCCGTAACTGCCGATGATCGCTCTCCGCTCGTATTAATCGACCGTAAAATATTCTCGAGGGTGACCTTGGACATTCCAACAGGAATCAGAACCATCGAACTCAGCACGCGCCACCAAAGAATAGTTACAAAATGAGGTTCCTCGCTTCATTTCCTGTTTACAATGGCCACCAAATCTCCGTTGGACTATTGTGTCTGGAGTATTTTGGAAAGCTAGGTTGGCACTTAAAAAAAAACCAAAGTGTCGATCACCTCAAGCAAGCGCTTCGCCGGGAATGGGCCAAAATACCGCGGAGCAACATTCGGGCAGCGTGTGACGGTTTCATTGGCCGTTTGAAGGACATAATTGGTGCCAAAGGTGACCAATTTGAACAAATCTAAACTTATTCTAAAATTTGATACTATTTCCGAAATTTTTTGCTCTCATTCAATGAAATTAAAAAATTATAAAATTTGGATTTTGACTTTTATCTCACCCTGTATAGACATAAGGTGTATTACACATAGAAGGCTTTCAAAGCAATATTTTGTAAAAAAAAACGATATCTACAACTTCCTAGAGAAATGTACATTGGCAGGTCTTATAAAGAAAGAAGTACCTTAAAAGGCCTTAAAACCAGAAGCCAGTGAGCAATACTTCGTTAGACACAAGATCTTGTAAACGCCTTAATAGACAGAATCTGCCTGTAGGGAGACGAATGTAAAATGCGAATTAATAAAAAAAATTTGAAGGAGTCTTTTTTAGGCAGGAAGCCTTGGTTAAGTCTTCTCTAGCAGAAAACCTTGAAAATATTTACATAGACAGAGACTTTGATACCATCTCCTCTAGGCTCAAGTTCATTAAAATGGCCTTTTTACAAATTGGGCCCTCGATAAAGCTTTTATGTGTAGAAGGTCCCAAAAAGATTTTCCGGATACAGAGGACCATGAAAAGATCATCGAAAGACAGAAGATTTCAAAGAGATCACGGTCGGCAAAAAACTTCAATAAATGGACGATGATGTAAATATCTCCCTTATGAAAAAGCCCCTGGGAAGGTCGTAATTTTAAAAAGGTTTGCTACATAAAGAAGGCAGGAAGAAGCTCTAAAAGAACTTGAAAAGAACTTCAATAGAGGGAAAAGTCATCTATACAAAGAAGCCTTTAAAAAGATTTTTGTATACGTTACGCATTTAACAGATCTTCTATGGGCGGAAACTCTTAAAAAGGATATACTGCGGGTAGAATTCATTGAAAATATCAAAAATGATTTTCTATAGACGGCCTCACCTTCTTTAGAAGAACTTCGAAATATTTTCCAAAGACAGAAAACGTTAAATAGGTCTTCTAGAACTAGAAGTCTTTAGAAAGGCGTTCCTTAAATAGGTTTTCTAAAATCGGAACTCCTTTAAAATCCCTTCTAAAAAACTTCTGCCTTTAGAAAACTTATTAAATTGAAGTCCTTCTAAAAGATTCTCTGTGACAAAATTTCACATTCCATGAAACCCCTTCTTCTTCCTCATACCCAAATTGAGGTAAAAGAAAATTAACTTTAAACCCTCTATGTCATAACGTTACCAAACAGGTTTACTTCCTGACACATAAATAACCACATTAGCTTCAAATGTGTTACTCAGAACAAAAAAAAACCTCACGAGAAGCTAAAAATCTATATGCCAAAATTATGATACGTTGATAACCTGTACATATCGTCTCCACCGGCAACGATAAACGTTAAAAATCCCATGTTATCTCCCAACATAATAACAACGAGAAGACCAACAGCCAAGGGAGGATGGAAGAAAGGTATAGAATAGGGAGGAGGTAATATCAAATACCAAAAACTAGGGTATATTAAAGTTAAACAGGCTATTACATTGTGCAAATCGTGATGATGGCAGTCACGAAGTGTTGCCTTTTTGTCGGAGCTGCTACTCTATATATTTACTCCGTTTTCTGTTTTCTTTCCGGGGCTATCGTGATGAGCAGCACCTGGCCGGAGGGGGAAGGGAAAGGGGAGAGCAAAAAAGGGACATGAAGTGTTGATGACATCATGTCATCATAATAACATGGCGCGGGAAAAACTACTGGTCGTATCCTTGTTGTTGCTGTTCTTCGTGGTAGTGATGAGGATGGCGATGATGATGATGATGCTGCTGTTGGTGATGACGTTGCTGATGACAACAACAACAAAACACTGATGGTTACTAGTTGTAGGTTGATCGAGAGCTGCTGTTTCCTTTTTCCCATTCCTTCCGGATGAAAATTTCAAAAATACAAAAAAGACAACAACAGCTACAAAAATTATGACACAGAAGGATATGAAAAATAAAAGCAACTACAACATGTCCAAGGATAAAGTTGTGACCATAAATGTTGGCCTCGTTTTAGATTGCTGTGGAGGTTGTTGGCTGGCCGTCGGACGGTTAAAAGCGATAACCACTAAAACAAGCACACACACAAACGTACATATTTACTGTTGAGAGGCCCTGGCAAAGGCTTGCAGTCATGTTTTGAACTTGGCTAAATTGTTATGGCACCGAACTGCTGCAACCGGCTAACAAACCAACGAACCACTGCAACTATTTCAGTTGCTAAAAGATAAATCTGAACTAGAAATTGTTGCAAGCGACAACAGATACGAAATGGGTCATCGTTTAAATGTACATTACGAACACGAACTCGGCCTGGGAACCAGAAGAGTAAACTTACTTCGAAGTAAAATTGGCCGAGTTGATGGCAAAAACTGCAATGGTGTTTAGTTAAACTTTTACTTACTCACAACCTTTTTTTTTTTTTTTGGTGGACAATACCTAGAAAGAGAATTTAGAAAAAAGGAAGAAAGAAAAAATTAGTAAATAATTTATAATGAATAAAGTTTAAAATCATGTATATAATAGAGGAACTAAGTATAAATTGCAAGTGGTAAAGAATTAAATGGTCTTCTTAAGACAAAAGATCTTGGAAATGTCGAGAGACTTCTTCTACAGATAGGACACCAAGAAACGTCTATCATACGCCCTTTTATAGATGATAGACCGGAAAAAGGCAAAATTTTCTTTACACAAAAAATCTGTAAAGATCTTCTTTGGAGCGAATACCTCTAAAAGGCATTCTAAAAGAAAAAAACCTTTAGTCCACTATAGAAAAAGGACCAGGAGAACATCGTCTTTGAAAAAAATTACATTGACAGGTGTTCTAAAGACAGAAGACCCAAGATTTTGTAAGGTTCCGCAAAAAATTTAATCAAGTCAAACATTCTATAACATATCTTTCATAAGAAAGGTAATTTAAAGATCATTACTTTTCGGTCTGTCAAGGTATTAGCGAATATATAATATACCGATTCTTAGATAATCGGATCTACCCTCCAAGGAAAAATTATATTATGCTATTTTTATACCCTCAGCCATATGTATGGCTATAGAGGGTCAAAATGTGCCTCATCGATATAATGGTTTTAGACCCCATGTCTGTGCCCCAAGTCCGTTTCAGGATATTTGGAGTCGATCTAGCGATCCCCGGCCGTCTGTTTGTCTGGTGCGCACCCTATCTCTCGAAAACAGTACCAGATTTGGTCCAAAATTCGTACATCGTAATATTATTATCAAACTAAGATCGAATTCGGAGATGGGCAATATCGGCCCACTTCTTTAGGTACCACCCCACCCCCCCCCCCCCCCCCCCAAAAAAAAAAAAAAAAAAAATTTGAAGTTTTCAAAAGGAATATTTTATTGCACAAAAAGGGAAGAGCGATTCCCGCTTTGGTCCAATTTTGCAACTCCTAATATTTTCATCACTGCTACGTGAGTTTCGAAAATTGACAATATCGGTTCACTCCATCAAGTACCTCCCCCAAAAAAGCGTCAAAATCTTGAGCACAGATAACTCTTATAAAATGTGATTTAAGAGTCCGATTGTCTTTAAACAACACACATCACAATATTTTTATAAACCTAAGGTGTGGTATGAAGATGGGATATATCGGTCCACACCTTCTGGTACCTACCCCAAAAAGTCAAAATTTTCAAAAAAAAAAAAAAAAAAATATTTTACTGCACAGAAAAGGTGCTCCAACTTTGCAAATGCTAATATATCCATCAGTGCTTGGTCTGGTGCGATAATGGACAATATCGGTAAATTTCTTTTGGTACCTCCCCCACAAAAAGACTCAAAGTTTTGAATAACCAAAACTATTATAAAATGCAAAATATGCATCCGGTTCTCTTCATATTTCACACATCCCATTATTTCTACTAACACATAATCTGCTATGAAGATGGAAAATATCGGTCCACTCTTTCTGACACCTCCCCCACAAAGGGTCAAAATTTTGAATATCCATGAAGCTCGCAAAACGCGAAACTAACTTCCAACTCCATTCAGACTTGATACTTCTCAATATTTCCATCAACACAATATCTGTTATAAAGATGGTAGAGATCGCACCATTTTTTCTGGTATCTCCTCCACATAGGGTTCAAGATTTTGAATAACTTAACCGGTTATAATATCCTAAATAATCATCCAGTTCTCTTCAAATTATACTCATCACACTATTTTTGTTAACCCAGGGTCTGGTATTAAGATGGTATATATCGGTCCACTCCTTCGAACCACCTCCCCCACAAAGGTTAAAAATACCCAATAAGCTCGTAAAAGGCGAAATTAACAGCTAATTCCATTTATATTTGGTACATCTCAATATTTCCATCAATACAAGATCTGCTATAAAGATGATGGAGATCGGACCATTTTTTCTGGTACCTACCCCACATAGGGTTCAAGACTCTCTACAAATTACACACATACAAACATTTTTGCTAACACAAGATTTGTTGCGAAGATGATCTGCGAACCCCTTCTGGTACCACAACCACAAAGGGTCACAATTTTTAAATTTTTATATCTGTCTTAACTTGCGAAACAAGTCAGCGATCCTTTACAACTTGCCATATCTAAATATTTCGCTCAACCAGAAACCTGAGATGAATATGGAGTTTATGATTTCGCATAAAATTGGATATAAATGTAACTTTGCCCATTCCAACATTTTTATCTGTATTATATGAAATGTGTAAAATAAATCGGTCCACTATACCTGGTACCTCAATATTTTCTAAAAATTAGCACATATCTCATACAAAGTGAAGGAAGTAACCAATATAGTCCAGACTTGACACGTTGAATTATTTTTAACATATTTATTTAAGTCCGATATGATAGGACCAAAATTGGGCCATTCCTTCGAAACCTACTGCATAGAGGGTCAACAATTTGAATAATTATAACAGAAGTCAAAATATATTTAAATAATCGAACATTGACTGGGGGATATATATGTCGGCGAAACTGAATGATACTTTTTAACTTGTTGAATTTTTTTCGATCTGAAGTAAAAATGGATTATAACAGTAAAAATTTGTATATTGTTGCAGTTCTGGAATAGACCATTAATTGGGTCAAAATATATGGAAAAAGGCTTATATATAGTCTTGCGATTAGCTTAGTAATTTTTAAACCGATGTTGCCAAATCCAAAGCTGCAACAAATATTAAAAAATTTACTCAACTAAGACGATTTTATTTATCATTGTATAACAATTTCATTAAAAAACACACACAAAAGGGAAACAATCGCATCTTCTACCACAACCCGTACAAATTCAAATCTTATCAGTGCAACAACGGCACCAAAGAAACAAAATTGACAAAAACACATACCAAACAACGTCGAAAAAATCCCGACGAATTGTTCAAAAGTTAAATAAAAGATATACTCAAAAAAAAAAGAGAGAAAAGAAAAATTAAACTAACTTTTATGTCTTTTTTAATAGCATTTCCAATTTCAATTTAAGGCGTTTCAAAATGTGACGTTGATGCTGAAAGAACCACAGAAACGGAAAACAAATTCATGTGTCAATCAGTTACAGTTGCAACTCTGAGAATGCAAAGAAGTTAACTTAACACAGAAAAGATAAATTTTAAAAAATATATTTTTTGCGAAATGCAGATACAAATATTCGGATCATGTCACAACATCACATCATCAGAAATATGATAGTCGCAACATTTATGGAATTTTTCCATTATATGTATATGTACTGTGATATCAATACAAAATTCAAGAATTTCAGTTCTATCCCTGCACCAAATAACCAATTTCGGATAACTTAGTACTTTTCGAATAATTTTAGTACACATTTCTTTCACATTTCAGAAAAAATCTTCGTATCTTAAGCACGGACACCAAGAGTGGCATATATACAAAATTTCAGGATTTCAGTTGCATTCCTTTACCCAAACCAAAATTAGTAATATTAAGTACTTATTTCTAAAACCGCCTCCATATCCCAATTCCAGATATCATCAGTAAAATAAATATTAAATTTCAGAATTTTATCTCTATCCCTTTACCCAATGACAAAATTTGGTACAATTTAGTACTTTTCCTACAATTATAGTACAAAATTCCAAAACCACCTTCATATCTTAACCCCAGATGCCAACAAATCCCTCAAATTAAGTAACACTTAGTACACCTCGAACAATTGCAGTACATATTTCAAAAACCACCTTCATATCTTAACAACAAACACCAATAGAGACTTCAATACCAAATTCCCGGATTCCAGCTCTATCCCTTTACCCAATTTAGCACCACGTAGTACTTTTCAAATAATTATGGTACACATTATTAAAATCACCGCCATATCTCAATTCTAGATACCTAGAGAGACCTCAATATCAAATATCAGGATTTCAGTCCTATCCCTTAACCCAATACCAAATTTATCACCATTTAGTTATTTTCTAACAACTATTGTACACATTTTCAAAACCACATCCATAAATCTATTCTAGATACAAACAGATGCCTCAATATAAAATTTGATCCCAGCCCTATCCCTTTAATCAATACCAAATTTAGTACCATTCAGTACTTTCCGTAAAAAATATAGAACACATGGTACGCATTTTCAAACCACCGCTAAGTCTTAAACACAGATACCATCTCAGTAATCTAAATATCAAAATTCAGAATTGTAAATCTATCTCTTCACCCACAACCAAATACAGGGTGAGATGAAACAACTGCAACCAACTTCAGACTGCTGTCATTTCTAAGCCACAATTCCGACAGCTGTTAAATTTAATCCAGTGACAGCTCATTATATTGTTTACAAGCGCACTAAAGCATTTTGGTGACAATTTTCCAGAAAAAAAGTTATTCGTGAGGAATTCAAGCGTGATGGTGTGATTTCTTGATATGTGGCTGGAAAACCACAAATGGCTTTGGTTAGAGCACTCCAGCATTTAAATGTGAATAAATCGTTTGCGTCTCGTACCATCGCTAGTTACCGTAATACTAGTAGCGTAGCCCGACGTCAGAGAAGTGGACGGAAGAAAACAGCATCATCTGCAGAAATGGTTCGAAAAGTAAAGAAGCGACTGATGGCTGGCTGATAAGCTGAACATATCACAATATTCCATTCGGCAAATATTGAAAAATGAGCTCGGGGTAAAGCCATTGAAATTCCAAAAAGTGCAAGAGTTTACACCGCAATAGAAAGAAAATAGACTCAAAAGAGCTAAAAAGTTGTTTCGCTTGGCCAAATGTGGTGAACTTCCGAATTTGGTTTTCTCCGATGAAAAAACATTCGTTGTCCAGCAGTTTGTAAACAATCAAAATGATCGTGTTTACTTGCCACAGAGGTCAGGTGAAAATGTGCACCTTCGGTTGGCCACCAGAACCCAAGCGCCGACCATGATGATGGTGTGGGCCGCCATAACAACCAATGGTCGAACTCCGCTCATATTAATCGACCGTAGCATTAGAATAAATGCCGAATATAATCGCGAAAATATTCAGGAGGGAGGATTAAAGCCATGGGCACGCAAACATTTTGACCGCAGACCTTGAACATTCCAACAGGACTCAGCACCAACTCACTCAGCACGCGCCACTCAAGAATGGTTACAACGTGAGGTTTCTCGCTTCATTTCCAGCGCACAATGGCCACCAAAATCTCCGGAAACCAATCCGTTGGCCTATTGTGTCTGGAGTATTTTGGAAAGCAAGGTTGGCACTAAAAATTCCAAAGTGTCGATCATCTCAATCAAGCGCTTCGACGGGAATGGGCCAAAATACCGCAAAGCAACATTCGGGCAGCGAGTAACGGTTTCATTGGCCATTTAAAGGCCATAATTCCTGCCAAAGGCCGCCAATTCGATCAAATCTAAACTTATTCTAAAATTTGATGCTGTTTCCGACATTTTTTGCTTTCATTCAATAAAATTTAAAAAATTATATAAAAATTATGGCTTTTGACTTTGTTGCAGTTTTTTTGTATCGCACCCTATATGAAACTTATTTTCGAACCTTGACCCTTTACCAAATTTCAATTTCAAGTTCTTAGCTCTATACGTCCACTCAATACCAAATGGTACCATTTTAAAAGTTTTGGTACCGTTTAAGAAATTTTCATTCGAATGGCCAAAAACCCTTTTGGTACATCTATCCTGCATTCCATCAGTTACTCTAATTTCACATTCTTATTCCGTTAGTTCAGCACATGGCATTAACTTTTTATGACTTTTTTTTATTTTTCATACCCTCTTAGTACGATTATCCAAAAACCCGAACTTTTCACACGCCTATACACCAAAACCCTCGTCCAAAATTCCAAAATTATAGTTTCGGCAGCCTAGCCCTGTACCTAGAAATTAGAGATTTTTCTCCTAATTAAAAAAAATTGTATAATTATTTTTGATAAAAACAAACAAAAACAAGTGACAAAACAGATGACAGCAATATAAGGTCGACGTCGGTACTTGGCGAAATGTTGAAAACTTTTGTTATATCTTAAATATTGTTCCTGATGACAAAATATCGAAAATAATAAATAAATAATAATAAAAAAAAAGACCTCAAGCTCAATGTTATTAAACTTACATTGGAATAATTAAAAATAAAGGTCGAATAAAGTAACTAAAAATCAGAATATTTTTGAAATTAATTTTAGGTATTCATAACTGTAAAATTCTGTGAATTTTAAGTATTTGTATGGATATTTCGAACATTATAGCTGATATTTAAAAAACTTAAAATTCTTATAGACCATATAAAAGGTCAACAATTATGTATCGAAATTTTAAGCATGACACCGACATTGTATTTGTTGACGGAGCGATTGATACTTTCAAATTTGTTAGATACATATTTTCATTTCCAAAAACTGTGTAGCTTTGAACTTCAAATTATTATGCATTACAGTAACCACCCACAGCCAACAAACAAAGGTCATAAATTTCCATTTCACGAGTCCCAACTGTAAATCCTTATACAAATGTTATTCTTTGGTTGAGGTTCAGCATTTTTATCCGACATGATTGCGTATGTTTTATTAAAATGACAAACGCAGCCATACATATCCACATTTACGTTTGTGGCTGTCAATACTGTGCGGATGTTTTTGTAATCGAGAAAAAAATGTAACATTTAATAGATCGCCCAAGGACATACTTATGCGTGTGTATACATATATACCCACCTAAATGGGTGAGTGTGTGCGTGTGTGTGCGCATTTCAGCCAAAGTAATTGACAACTGTTGTATCTTAAATGATATGATGTGCTGTCTTTTTTTGTTGTCTTACGTCTTTCGTGTGTCCTAAGGCAACATCTTTGACTTTTATCTTTACGCAGACATTCGTTGTTGGTGCTGTTGTTTTTTTTCGAAAATTTTGTTTCAAATGTCATGTGACATTTCTATGTTGTTGTCTTCTTCCTGGGAAGAGGTGGGATAAATGGTTGAGTGGTAATTTGTGTGTGGGGGTGTATGGGAGAATAAAACAAAAAACCTGTTGGTCATATAGATGTTTGTGGCTGTGTTTTTATTATAAGGTATAAACACATATATACATTGATGTAACGGATGTATCACAGGGTGAGAAAAAAAACCGTAACAGAGTCAAACGCCATAATTTATACATTTTTTCTAAAATTTTATTGAATAAAAGCAAAAAAGGTCGGAAATAGCATCAAATTTTAGAATAAGTTTAGATTTGTACGAATTGGTCACCCTTGGCAGAAATTATGACCTTCAAACGCCCAATAAAAACGTCATACGCTACCCTAATATTGATCTGCGGTATTTTGGCTCATTCCTGGCGAATCGTTTGCTTGAGGTGGTCGACACTTTGGTATTTTTTAGTGCCAACCTTGCTTTCCAAAATACTCCAGACACAATAGTCCAACGGATTGGTATCCGGAAATTTTGGTGGTCATTGTGCGCTGGAAATGAACCGAGGAAACTCATTTTGTAACCATTCTTGGGTGGCAATGGTGCTGTGATAGAGTCCTGTTGGAATGTCCAAGGTCTGCGGCCAAAATTTTGCGTGCCCAAGGCTTTTATACACCCTCCAGAATATTTTCGCGACAATATTCGGCATTTATTCTGATGCCACGATCGATAAATACGAGCGGAGAGCGACCATCAGCTGTTATGGCAGCCCACACCATCACCATGGCCGGCGCTTGAGTTCTGGTGGCCAACCGAAGGTGCACATTTTCAAATTACATCTTTGTTTGTTTACAAACTGCTGGACAACGAATGTTTTCCCATCGGAGAAAGTCAAATTCGGAAGGTTCACCACTTTCGGTCAAGCGAAGCAACCCTTTAGCTCGTTTGAGTCTATTTCCTTTCTGTTGCCGTGTAAGTTCTTGCACTTTTTGGAATTTCAATGGCTTTACTCCAAGCTAATTTTTCAATATTTGCCGAATGGAATATTGCGAGCCATTTTTTGGCCACTGCGACTCGGGTTTCGATCATTCGCTTCTTTACTTTTCGAACCATTTCTGCTGATGTTTCCGTTTTCTTCCGTCCACTTCCTTGACGTCGGGCTACGCTACCAGAATCACGGTAACGAGCGATGGAGCGAGACACAAAAATTTATTGACATTTAAATCCTGGAATGCTCTAGAGATAGCCACTTGTGGTTTTCCAGCCAAATATAAAGAAATCACACTATCACGCTTGAATTCCATCAAGAAAAACATATTTTCTGGAAAATTCTCACCAAAATGCTTTTGTACGCTTGTAAACAATAAAATGAGCTGTCACTGGAATAATTTTAATAGCAGTCTGAAATTGGTTGCAGTTTTTTCATCTCACCCTGTATATATATTGACGAAGCGGATATGTTGACGTAGCGGATATGTGTGGCATTTTAATTGTATTTGTGTAGCTGAGTTTTGCCATTTCCTCACCATGTCTTAGTATTTGTTTGTTTACTTTGTCATCCCACCAGACACTTTGCTAATAGTTTGTTTATCTTTAATTTCTTAGATACTTTTCTCTTTACTTTCTCAAATGGGAAATTACCTTTATTTTGTTGTTTGTTGGCAGATCAAATTCTTCATTCATACAAAATGTTGGTGACATGGCATTATGCAATAATTTAGGGGTGGAAATTAAAAAGATAGAGATTAAAGAAGGATGTATCATATGAGGTATATGTTTGCCTGAAGAGAGTAATAAAACATGTTAATTTGCCGAGCCTTAGTAGGTAGCATTATTTTGCCCCTAGGAACCCACTGTTGCCATTTATTGCCATTTTCTTTTTATTCTTATTTTTATTTTTTAGGAACACTGATATAAGCGGATTTTCTTGCTTTTATTCCACATTGATGTTCAGCTATTGTTTATTCTGGGAATATTCTTCTCGCCTATTTGCTGGCGAGACGCTAAGCTTGTTTTTCCTTCCATGATGTTTTTTTTTTTCTAATTAAGAAAAGTTTTGTTTTTACACTTAAATCCAATGCCATAATGGGGTGGATACATTCTGGGAGTTATGAAACCTGACAAATATTTATAATATAAATCGAAATATGTGTTCCGAAACCTAGAAAGCTTTCTTTATTACAGAGAGAATTCGAAAAAAAGGAAATTTCCTTGGGAGTGTTCGAAATGCTACTTAATTAAGTACCATTACTTTTGGAGGATACAAACTGAATATTCGGATAGGCATACATACTAAATATACTGAAAACTTGATAATATTGCTTGAAGCCAGGCAGGGAATATTACTCAAATTCGTTATATTTGTGTACAAAAAGACTTATTGATTTCTATGAATGGCAGATTTCGGAAACTGATTGGTTCTAAAACTGGTAGAATTTGTATAATGAGAATATAAAGGGCTTACGTTTTGAAATTCCAAATGAAGATTACCGTTGGAATGTAGAGTTGTCTTTACAAAATTCGAGCCATTTTTGAAAATACAATCGAATTTTAGATCCTCCATGTGAAAACTTGATTTTGCCTAAATTGGTTGCCCTCAAATTCCCTTAAAACTGGAAAAAGCTTTAGATACTGGATTTGCCTACAACTGAAAATACTGAATACTTTTATTGCAATGGGCTTTTTTCTACCTCAAATATATAGTTCAATATACCAGATTCAAAATATTCATATTTAGGGTATACCGTCCAAGAGAATCAGAGCCCAGACGAAACGGCCAAAGCTAGAATCTTTAAATTGTGAAACGAGGGTCAGTCTTCGTGCATAGGGGTGTGACAAGGCGGGGTTTTTGGAAATCCGTGCTAAAAGTATACAAAAAGTTCTAGCTTAAACTTAATTTGAAGACTCTGTTTTGGAAAAACTGAATTAGCTAAAATTCTCAAATTTGGAATGAGAGAGAGAGAGTGCAGGATAGATGTATCAAAAGGTTTTTTGAAAATTCGAATTTTAAAGTTACTAAAATTTCTAAAATGGCACTAAACTTCTTAAATAGTGCCACTTGGTATTATGTGAACGGATAGAGCTGTCGGTAGTTATAAATAAATATGGTATGAGAATTAAGGTTGGAAAGCGGGTTTGATACATGAAGGTGGTTTTGGAAATTTGTACTAAGTGAGTAAACTGTAATAAATGGTACTAAAGTTTGTTTTAGGGTGAAATGGTGTTTTTGATGTTTTAGAGTTTTGAAATGTTTTATTGGGGTCCCAGTTTTGGTGGTAGGTTTTTTTGATACTGCGGTTGTTTTGGAAATGTGTACTACAAATGCTCGAAAAGTACTAAACAGTACTATATTTGGTACAATTTGGTATTGGGTGAAGAGAAAGGCAATCTTAAATTTGGATATGGTCGCTGTTCATGTGTAGCCTTGACACATGGAGATGTGTTCCATAATGGCCCGAAAAGTGCTGACTGGTACTATATTTGGTATTGTACGAAAAGTACTAAACATTACTATATTTGGCACAATTTGGTATTGGGTGCTTGAAATCTGAAATTCGGTATTAGGGTCGCCGTCCATGTGTATCCTTGAGATATGGAGATGGTTTTGGAAAGGTGTACAATAATAGCACGAAAAATGCTGTCTGGCACTATATTTTGTATTGTACGAAACGTACTAAATGTTACTATATTTGGCACAATTTAGTATTGGGTGCTTGAAATCTGAAATTTGGTATTTAGCTCGCTGTTTATGTGTACCAAAAGTACTAAATGGTATTATATGATTTGTATTGGGTGAAGGGATAGAGAAAAACAATTATTTAATTTGATATTTAGAGCACAGAAGGTATCTGAGCTTGAGATATGGCGGCGGTTTGAAAATGTGACCTATATTAGTACGAAAAATACTAAACGGTACTATATCTGGTATTCGAGGAAGGGATGGAGCTGGAATCTTCAAATTTTATATTGAGGTCTGTGTTGGTATCTGAAATTGAGATATGGAGGTGGTTTTGGAAATGTGTACTATAAATGTACGAAAAGTGCTGAGAGTCGAAAAGATGTCACTGTTGGCGTCTGAGTTTAATTGTTCGAAAAGTACCAGATAGTATAAAATTGAATATTGTGGTCTCTGTTGGTATCTGGAATTCCGATACGGACGTGGCTTTGAAAATGTATACTATAATTGTACGAAAAGTACAAAATAGTATTAAATTTTGTATTGAGTGAAGGAATAGAGTTGAAATCCAGAAATTTTAAATAGATGACACTGTTGGCGTCTATAATTGAGATATGGAGGTGGTTTCAGAAATGTTAGCTATAATTTTACGAGAAGTACCTAATAGTACTACATCTGAAGGAAGATGGTACTAAAGTGAAGGAATCTGAAATCCTGAAATTTGAAATAGATATCACTGTTGGAGTTTCAAGTTAAGATATACAGGCCGATTTGGAAAAGCGTACTACAGTTGTTCGAAAAGTACAAAGTAGTACTTACTTCGGTATTGGGTGAAGGGTTAGGGTTTGGAATCCTAAAATTTGATATTGAAATCACCATAATTGTACGTAAGGTACTAAATAGTACTAAGTTAAGAATTGGCAGAAGAAATAGAGCTAAAATCTTGAAATTTGACACAGTTGTTACTGTTGGTGTCTGTGGTTAAGATATGAAGGTTTTTTTTTTAAAATGTGTACTATAATTGTACCGAAAGTACTAACTAAACTAAATTTAGTATTGAGTAAAGAAATAGAGTTGAAATCCTAAAATTTGATATAGAAGTCACTGTTGGCATCTCAGGTCAATATGTGGTGATCGTTTTGGAAATGCGTACTACAATTGTACGAAAAGTACTAAATGGTTCCAAAATACAGTATAATTGTACGAAAAATACTAAATAGTATGACATTTGAAGGAATATAGTAGTAATAAAGGAATATAGCTGAAATCATGAAATTTTAAATATATGTCACTGTTGGCGCCTGAGCTTAAGATATGGAGGTCGATTTTGATTTGAAAAGTATCAAATAATACTTAATATGGTGGGGCCTCTGTTGGTATCTGGAATAGAAGTATAGAAGTGGTTTTGAAAATATATACCGTAACTGCATGAAAATTACTGAACAGTACTATTTTTGGTATTGGATGAAGGAACGGAACAAATATCCTGAAATTTCCTGTTGGTATCCGGAATTGAGATATGGAGAGGTTATGGAAATGTGTACCATAATCGAAAAGTGCTAAATGGCACTAAATTAGATATGGGATTGTATTAAATGGTACCAAATTTATTATTGGGTGAGGGTAAAGAGCTGAAATCTGATATTAAGGTCTCTGTTTGGAGTTTGGGATTTGGATATGAGACGGGTTTGTCTAATGAGAACTACAATTATGCAAAAAGTACTCAATGTTATTAAATTTGGTACTGGGTGAAGCGACAGAATGAAGTTATGAAATTTGATATTGAGGACACTTTTGATTTCTAGGGTTTATATATGAAGACTTGGACATAGTTTTGAACAGAAAAATTAGATGTGGGTCCATTGTGGTTTTACTAAAATCCTTCCCGGTAAACGCCAAAATGACTGATTTTGAATACCCTTTTGGTGGTTAACATTTTGAGTACTAAAAGGGTCAAATATGAACTGTTGGAACTAATCTAAAATTTTAAATTGGACTTTTCACTGGCGAATTAGAGGGCACATGATAATTTTTTGAAGACTTTTTTCGAGAAAATAATATTGAAAAATAAGCTGCTTGTTATGTTCCAGCACTAGAAGTGTATACATGTAAGTATTTACATTTGGCAAATGAAGAAGTTTATATTGGGTTGTGAAAACTTGATTTTTAATAGAAGTGGTTAATGCTTTGTATGAAAATGATTTGGTTCCAAAATAGGTACTATCGCGCATTTAACAACATATCCTAAATAAATGACTCTTTTTCGCTTTTAATTTTACATCTAAAAACTAAACGAACAACAAATTGAATTACGGCATTCAATTTGATATCTGTCAATTCTAAATTCAAATATATATACATGTATATTTGTTATTTATTAGCATTTGAAATATTCTAAAAATTTCATTTCGAAAAATAAATTTCCTCTTTCACAAAATATATTTCATTTAGTTACGATTCAGGTATTTTATAAAATGTGTCATTTATGTTGTACGCCGTACCAAGCCACAGCTACGATTTTTCCCTCTACTACTCTCTCTACTGCATTTCCAATAAATTTCATTAAAATTTACTTTGTGTCATGTAACACATGTGTATTGCAAAAGATAACATACGACAACAACAATGTACTGCCACAAAAAACAATGAATTCTATATAAACTAATAAAAAAGAGAATGTAGATTGCTAGCGTTTCAATTTTTTTGAAATAAAAGGATACTGCACACATATCCAGCTACATACGTGTGTGTGTATGTATGTAATGCAATTTTTGTACATTGTTGTTTGTGATGCAACGATTTTTTTGTCATTTTTGTCCACTTTATTTATACATAAGTGAATAAAATTTGAAAGCTTGTTTTTTTTTTTCATTTGAAAATTCTCTCCTATCTGCAGTGAACAAATAAATTATAAAACATTTTTTTTTTAAACAAAATTTCCTTGAATGTAATTATTATACATTCTAACGTGGATACCTATTACTTTTGTAATTTCTTTCGGAACATATTGAAACATTCGGCGGAGCCCCAATCTTATCCAATTTATATTAATGTGGACTGAGAGATTCGTAAACACTACAACAAAATACGTCAACTAACATCTCCATGTTTATGGGTCCGCGTTATTCGAATGAAAGCAAAAAATGTCGAAAATAGCATCAAACTTTAGAATAAGTTTAGATTTGTTCGTCACACGCTGATATTTTTAGTGCCAATCTTGATTTCCAAAATACTCCAGGCACAATAGTACAATGGACTGATATCCGGAGATTTTGGTGGCCATTGTGAGCTGGAAATGAAGCGAGGAATCTCATTTTGTAAACATTCTTGGGTGGCGCGTGCTGCATGCGATGGTGCTAAGTCCTGTTGGAATGTCCAAGGTCTGCGGCCAAAATGTTTGCGTGCCCAAGGCTTTAATACGGCCTTCAGAATATTTTCCCGATAATATTCGGTATTTATTCTGATGCCATGGTCGATTAATATGAGCAGAGAGCGACCACCGGCTGTTATGGCGGCCCACACCATCACAATGGCTGGCGCTTGAGTTCTGGTGGCCAACCGAAGGTGTACATTTTCAGCTGACTTCTTTGGCAAGTAAATAGAATTTCGAAAAGGAACATAAGAGTCACTCTTGAGTGTTATAAAACTAGCTTTTTTTTGGGAAAACTGCGGGATTTTCGAAGCAAATATTTTAAAGGTCTGAAAATGTGGAAAAAGATACAAATTGCACTAAACCACTCGTCCGACACCTGTTAAAATTATTCCATTGACAGCTCATTATATCGTTTACAAGCGTACAAAAGCATTTTGGTGAGAATTATCCAGAAAAAAAGTTATTCGTGATGGAATTCAAGCGTGATAGTGTGATTTCTTTATATTTGGCTGGAAAACCACAAGTGTCTAGAGCACTCCAGCATTTACATGTGAATAAATCTTTTGTACCTAGTACAGTCGCTCTATTCCGTGATGCTGGTAGCGTAGCCCGAAGTCCAGGAAAAGGATGGAAGAAAGTAGCAACATCAGCAGAAATGGTTCGAAAAGTAAAGAAGCGACTTGATCGAAACCCGCGTCGCAGAAAAATGGCTCGTGAGCTGAACAAATCGCAATATTCCATTCGGCAAATATTGAACAATTACCTCGGGGTAAAGCCATTGAAATTCCAAAAAGTGCAAGAACTTACACCGCAACAGAAAGAATATATACTCAAAAAAGCTTAAGAGTTGCTTCGCTTGGCCGAAAGTGGTGAACTGCTGAATTTGGGTTTCTCTGATGAGAAAAAATTAGCAGTTTGTAAACACAGAATATGATCGTGGTTACTTGCCAAAGAGGTCAGCTGCAAATGTGCACCTTCGGTTGGCTACCAGAACTGAGGCGCCGGCCATGGTGATGGTGTGGGCCGCCATAACAGCCAACGGTCGATCTCCGCTCGTATTATACGACCGTGGCATCAGAATATATGCCGAATATTATCGCGAAAATATTCTGGAGGGTGTAATAAGGCCTTGAACAAGCAAACATTTTGGATGCAGACCTTGGATATTACAACAGGACTCAACACCATTACACTCAACACGCGCCACCCAAGAATGGTTACAAAATGAGGTTCCTCGCTTCATTTCCAGCTCACAATGGCCACCAAAATCTCCGGATACCAATCCGTTGGACTATTGTGCCGGGAGTATTTTGGAAAGCAAGGTTGGCACTAAAAAATACCTAAGTGTCGATCACCTTAATGGAGTATTTCTATTTATTCTATACATATAGGATGTCTTAAGTAAGAGGACATCCAGCTGTAGATTATCCCCAAGAAGTCTTATATTCATTAAAGGTGTTTTCATAAAAGAATATCTCTTAAATGTATTCTATCCTTCAAAGATTCCTTTTAACTAAAACAAGTAAAAAACATTAAGTTCGGCCGGGAAAAACTTTTAATACCCTCCAGCTTAGGGTAAACGAAACATTACAGCCCGTTATGACCCACATATACCACTTTTTAGACATATTAATGGGAAAATGTGCCCAAAATCATCAAAATACCGAATATCGGGAAATACAGTTATATGGGGTTATACAAAAACGTGGACCTATACATACAGTGTATTGGCAAAAGAGCTAGAACCCATTAAGACCAACAAATGCCAATTTCTAGACAAATCCGCGAAGAAACGTGGCAAAAACCATTAAAATGCCGAATATCGACAGGTACCGTTATATGGGGGTTATACCAAAACGTGGACCTATAATTACAATGATTCACCACACGAACTGGTACCTTTTATGACCTACAACTACCAATTTTCAGAGAAATTAGTGAAAAAACTGGCAAAAACAATCAAAATACCGAATATCGGGAGGTATCGTTATATGGGGGCTATACCAAATCGTGGACCCTTACATACAATGTTTCGCCAATATCGGGAGGTATCGTTATATGGGGGCTATACCAAATCATGGACCCTTACATACAATGTTTCGCCACCGAAGCTGGAACCCATTATGATCAACAAATAACAATTTTTAGACGAATCCGTGAAAAAATGTGGCAAAAAGCACCAAATACCGAATATCGGGAGCTACCGTTATATAGGGGCTATACCAAAACGTGGACTGATACATGCAATGTTTTGCCACACGCACGGGGACCCGTTATGACCTACAAATACCAATTTTCAGAAAAATCCGTGAAAAAATGTGGCATAAATCATCAAAATACCAAATATCGGGAGGTACGGTTATATGGGCACTGTACCAGAACGTGGATTTTTTGCCACACGCACAGGGACTATATCAGGACGGGGACGGATATATCTCATTTTTAATTCCAACCATCCTAGACACAATACAAAATAGCTCTGCTAAATTTTGACGCTCTACGTCAAATAATGTGGGCTGTATTGTTATTTCAACAGACAGACACACAGTCGGACAGACAGACGGACATCGTAAAATCGACTTAGAATTTTATGCTGATTATGAATATATATACTTTATGGGGTCTACGACGAATATTTGAGGATGTTACAAACGGAATGACAAAGTTAATATACCCTCCTTTCCAAGGTGGAGGGTACAAAAATATATATACCCATTAAATTATTTCACTATTTCTTTAATTGTTTATGCACAAACAATAGATATGCACAACTACACACACGCGTATACAAAAATTGATCCATTAAATCCATTTTATTTGTTCATAAATCATGAATTCAATAAAAACGTGAATTAAAATTAATATTTCACCCGAAAACTGTCTGCAACACGAGCGGTCACAATTCACTCACCCGGTGGTCTCACGCCTTTTGTGACAAACGGGCCAAAGGACAAAGACATCACTTTTTGTCATGTTCACCCAGTCACTCGCCCGCTCACTCATCCGCTCAGATACTTCACTCGCATAACAATTAATAAAAAAAAATATAAAAGATGAATAGGAAAGAAGAAAACAATTCACCAAAATGTGCCAACTATAAATCTAAAGGGCAGGGGGTGGTAGCACTAAAGAAAACAATAAAATAAAGGGTATATTTCAGAAGGGAAAGGATGGCAGGACAAACAAAAAAAAAAGTATTCATGAAATATTATTGGAAAAAAATACATAAAAATATATACCAACAACAAAAAATTGAAATACAAATCACAATACATTGATATATTTATAACAAACATACAGACACACACACACACACACAATCACAGAGTGAATTGATTAAATTGTCCAACATAAGGTCAAGGGGGATTCGAATAAATGTGTGTAGACAGGGATTTGTACGAAGGACATTTGTGGATATATTTTCTATCTGACGAAACCGGGGTTAGGACAAAATGCTACATGGGAATTCTTTGCTTCCGCCTTTCCGCAGGCCACTAGGGAGGGGGAGGGGGAGAGGAATACAAAATGCATGCACACATATGATTTATGATGAAAGCAATACCACATACGTAGACCATCCCATGGCGCATAGAGCAACCATCTAAATATTGGAACGGACCCAGAATATATCAACCATGCAATCAAGAAACCCCTAAACAAACCAAAATGAGAGGAACACTCTCTCTCACACACACACACACACACACACACGAATGTATTTCCCAGGACTGTCAATGTCGCTAAAGTGCTGAAAGTCCTTATGCCAGCGCAAAACGGAAAAAGTGTTGATAGCCCAACAACAACGTACTTCATTGGTGTTGGTAATGGTCGTCGTCGTCGTCATCGTAATAGCCGTCACGGTGCCTTGCGTGCGTGTTTGTTCATGCAATCCATTGAAAGTGCCAAAATGGAATCTGTGTGTCCTTTTGATATGCTTGGTGTGCGAGTTGGATGTGGTGCGGTAGGTTAGACATCTGACTAAAGCGCATAACATAGTTGGCAAATAGCTAAGACGTGTGATGGACATTTGATTTTTTGGAAGGATTTTTTGTCATTAATAAAAAATATGGATGAAGAAATGTTCCCCGGAAAAATAGTTTTCTCGTTCTACAAAAATGCGCAAATTATGAAAATTTTGAGCTCATGCGGAAAAGTTTTAAAATGTGGCAGATAAAAGGATGGAATAAAAAAAATTAAAAAAAAAAATATTTTAAGCCCGGGAACAATCAATGCCCTGCACTCAGTTTCAGCAATGAACGAAGTGTTCCTGCATAATGTCATTTTTGTTAGAAAATGAAAAACTCTGGGTTAAAGGTTTTTAAATGGTAGAATAGCCCTATTTTCGTCCGGTTTCTTCAGTTAGCAAAAATTTACACATTTCAATAAATTCATGAAATAAAAATAAACATTCGTATAACATCCACCATACTATGGAGGGTATATTATCCTTTCGATTGCTACTCCTCGAAATACTCACCTCATAGTATATACAGGGTGAGATGAAAAAAATCAACCAATTTAAGAGTGCTGTCATTTCTAAGCCACTCGTTCGAAAGCTGTTGAAATTATTCCAGTGACAGCTCATTATATTGTTTACAAGCGCACAAAAGCATTTTGGTAAGAATTTTCCAGGAAAAAAGTTATTCGTGATGGAATTCAAGTGTGATAGTGTGATTTATCTTTATATTTGGCTGGAAAACCACATGTGGCTATCGTTAGAGCACTCCAACATTTAAATGTGAATAAATCTTTTGTGTCTCGTCCAATCGCTCGTTACAGTGATACTGATAGCGTAGCCCGACGTCAAGGAAGTGGACGGAAGAAAACAGAAACATCAGCAGAAATGGTTCGAAAAGTAAAGAAGCGACTTGATCGAAACCCGCATCGTAGTGGCCAAAAATGGCTCGTGAGCTGAACAAATCGCAATATTTCATTCTTCAAATATTGAAAAATGAGCTCGGGGTAAAGCTATTGAAGAAATAGACTCGAAAGAGCTGAAGGGTTGTTTCGCTTGCCCGAAAGTGGTGAACTGCCGAATTTGGTTTTCTCCGATGAGAAAACATTCGTTGTTAAACAAAATAATCGTGTTTACTTGCCAAAGAGGTCAGCTGAAAATTTGCACTTTCGGTTGGGCACCAGAACTCAAGCGCCAGTCATGATGGTGTGGGCCACCATAACAGCCGATGGTCGCTCTCCAATCATATTAATCGACCGTGGCATCAGAATAAATACCGAATATAATCGCGAAAATATTCTGGAGGGTGTATTAAAGCCTTGGGCACGCAAACATTTTGGCCGCAGACCTTGGACATTCCAACAGGACTCAGCACCATCGCACTCAGCATGCGCCACTCAAGAATCGTTACAAAATGAGGTTCCCCGCTTCATTTCCAGTGCACAATGTCCACCAGAATCTACGGATACCAATGCGTTGGACTATTGTGTATGGATAAAGATTGGCACTAAAAAATACCAAACTGTGGACCACCTCAAGCAAGCGCTTCGCCGGGAATGGGCCAAAATACTGCAGAGCAACAATCGGGCAGCGTGTGACGGTTTCATTGGCCGTTTGAAGGCAATAATTCGTGCCAAAGGTGACCAATTCGGACAAATCTAAACTTATTCTAAAATGTTATGCTATTTTCGACATTTTTTCCTTTCATTTAATAAAATTAAAAAAAAAAAATGTAAAAATTATGGTTTTTGATTTTGTTGCATGTTTTTTATCTCACCCTGTATACCCTCTCTAGCCATATGACTGAGGGTAGGAGAAAGCTTTGCCTAAAACACAAGCAGACACAGGTTTATGTTTGGATTCAATTAAACAAAAAACAAAATTAAAATATTACAAACAAAAAACCATTGCATACTTCCCGGGGCATGTAATCACAATTTGTATTGCACAACTCTAGCATTTATAACTCCTGTAATTATGTTTCTGTTTTTTTATTTTATTAAAGAAACCAGAAACTTTAAGAAAAAAACTTGACTTAAGCATTTTGAAAAAAATTTTAAACAACTTCACTTTGAAATGTTCTACACGACAGGAAACCACAACATGTGTAGGGCAGTGCCATGAAACACTTAAAGTGAAATTATACACTTTAAGCTCAAATGCAGATTTCCTTCAAAAGAAAAAAAATGAAGTTAGTATTTCTGCCTCAAGTAATTATTCGGGTTTTTTTGCTGTTGTTGGTTTGATTCCCATAATACAACAGCCTTTGTTGTTAGGCTTCATTCAAACACAAGCCGCACACACATGCTTTCATACATACATTACTCACCTTCCTAGGGGGGTGGGGGGTAAATGCATTCATTCAACCGTGTAAATGACCTCTAGTAATGCAACAATGTTTTCTTTTGCTAACAATTTTGAGTAGACCCCACAAAAGAACTCTTTTGGAAAGGTATTTAGCAAAAAACAGTACTTTGCATGATCTATGACTACTAGCACGGGCTTTAATTGTCCCACTTGAGTTGTAAGGAAGTTTTTTTTTTTTTTTCAAACAAACTAATGTTTCATAAAGTCTCGCATTTTACTCCTACCGTAAAAATACACTTGAAACGTGGGCATAAAACGTTTTCCCCCCAAGAACAACAAGTACCAACTATCAGAACTTTTTAAATACCATTTAGACACGCATATGATCAACATTTGAATTTATGCTTCAGGAAAATAGAGATTGGGAGGCAACCGAAATTCCTCACTTCACCGCCACATTTGAAGGGTTGATGATGGCTTGCATGTTAATCTATCTTCTTGTGGTTGAATTTTAAAAACTTTGTTTGATTATTAGTTACGGAGGGATTGACTGTTTGTATTACTCATCACGGGTTACAATTGGCATAGACAGGAAGGACTCTACTATGGAGGTTATTCCAGACACTGTAATGTGGTTTCTACTAATTTATTGCTTCTACTTCCATGAAAAAAATCCAAAAATATTATACAGCTAATTTTTAGTTTCGTATGAAGCATGCCATCCGAATCACCAGTCAAGTCAGAGTACATTGGGTATGGGACGTATGAGTAATACAGATAAATAATGCTAGGAACACAATTGGAGCGAACGACGAATTTCGCCCTACGCGGCGACAAAATGAGCCGCGAAAATTCGTCGTATGGAACACAATACCGACGAAATTATAAAACAGCTGATGAAGTTGTTTACTTTTTGCTCATTTGTTGACTACAATGAATTATACAAGAACACATAATTCTTTACGTTCTCTATTATAATTTCACTTATGTCCATCTTCTCTATTATAAATTCACTGATATCCATCTTCACTCAGGCGCAAGTACACAAATAAATAAACAAATTAATTATGTTTTTTTATACGAGTAACAGATAGTAGAGTGACCATAACAAATTTTAAAGTAAAAAGTAACTTTATTTACTAAAACACATAAAATTCGTACAAGTATGGCCACCTTGTACTGTTTTGTTCGCCGGTCGCCGGCGTATGAAATAGAAATAAAGCTAATTGAGTTCGCGGCGACCGACGAAATTTTCGCCGGTGCCGTGATTGTGTGCACTTCCATATACACATATGTGTTTTATTTTTGACGACGAACATACGCCGCGAAAAAATTCGTCGTTCGCTCCAATTGTGTTCCTAGCATAACTTATACATATTTATACAGGTTAAAAACTTTAAAATTCTTCTACTTAACAATTTTATTTTTAAGGAAGACGATGCCTAAAAATTGCTTCGAGTTTCTTAAAATTAAAATAGTAAAAAAAGTATTTTAAGAATTTTGAAAGGATTACCATCGCCATGTCCGGCACTTGAGTTCTAGTGGCCAACCGACACATTTGTTGCACATTTTCAGCAGACCTCTTTCGCAAGTAAACACGATCATTTCGTTTGTTTACAAACTGCTGGACAACGAATGTTTGCTCATCGGAGAAAATAAAATTCGACAGTTCACAACTTTCGGCCAAGCGAATCAACTCTTTAGCTCTTTTGAGTGTATTTTCTTTCTGTTGCAGTGTAAGTTCTTACACTTTTTGGAATTTCAATGGCTTTATCCCGAGCTCGGCCACTGTGACGCTGGTTTCGATCAAATCGTTTTTTTATTTTTCAAACCATTTCTGCTGATGTTGTTGTTTTCTTCCGTCCACTTCCTTGACGTCGGGCTACGCTACCAGTATTACGGTAACGAGCGTTGGTACAAGATTCAAAAGATTTATCCACATTAAAATGCTGGAGTGCTCTAACGATAGCCACTTGTGGTTTTCCAGCCAAATATAAAAAATCACATCTTATTACGCTTGAATTCCATCACGAATAACTTTTTTTCTGGAAAATTCTCACCAAAATTCTTTTGTACGCTTGTAAACAATATAATGAGCTGTCATTGGAATAATTTTAACAGCTGTCGGACGAGTGGCTTAGAAATGACATAAGTCTAAAGTTGGTTGCAGTTTTTTCATCTCACCCTGCTTATGTTTTATCCGATTTGGTGTATAAGTCCCTCACATTCGTAATATGCATTCGACGACAATGATATTTGGTACCACATAAGATATATAGCCCAGAAATACCTCTACCAATTTGTATCAAGATCGGTTCAGATGTGGATATATAGCTGTCATATATATCTTCAACCGATTTCGGGTTAATTGTGCACCAAATGACCAATATCAGACCAAATAACCTGTATTTTGGCACGACCTATTGAATTCAGTCTAGAAGCCAGTAGATCGGAAAATCGGTTCAGTTAGGTTAGCTATAGCTTCCATATATATGTTTCATCCAATTTGGTGTTTAAGTCCCTCACGTTCACAATATGCATTCCATAACAATGATATTTGGTACCAGACATCTTTTATAGCTCGGAGATACCTTTAAAATGCCTACGTCAAACTTATTGGAACCAACCTATAGCTGCTCTTAAACCAAGTGTTGATAGGAGGTATGATCTACTTCAAATAAATTCCTTTGTTACGGGAGCCCTACTAAATATACATAGTGGTGTGTGGTGTTATACACAGGGTTGGGCCCATTCTAATCCACGAGGCTTGCCCGCAGGCAGCATTCTTTGCGTCAATTGAATTTTGTACGGGAACAAATGCAAATCAATGCGAATAATCCGTTGTAAAGTGGAGCGAGCCATGCCCAACTGCTGAGAACGGCATTTTTGGGATGTTCTTGGGGACCTCTCAACACTGGCTCGTACGGCAGCGATATTCTCGGCCGATCGCCTTGGTCGACTTTTATATGGCCTCTTCGGATTAGAAAGAGCCTTGCCAGTCAAAAATTTTTCGTATAAACGCTTAATGGTGTTCTTAGAAGGCACACTTCTCACATTTTTTAATGTTTTAAAAGCACGTTGAGTTCTCACAATTGACTTCTTCTGTTGAATGTAAATTTCAGAACGCTCGCGTGGCGTGTATTGGTTCATGGTAAAAATCTGCTTGGACTGACGCTTCAAACGCGGTATGTCATTAAGCGATGTGACATCTCTGTCAAAAGTTATGGCGTTGCCAGATGGGTCCGTCGAATATGGGCAACCCTGTAGTCGGCCCCGCCTGATTAGTCGATTTTTTTCTTCGTGGTTTTATCTGTATTAGATGAACCTAACACACATTTTAATATTTTCTAAAAATGATCACATCTCTCATATGAAGTGAAGGTAGCAGTCGATATAGTCCAAACCTGACACGTCGCAAAATTTATGTCATATTTGTGTAGGTCCGATATGAAATTGAAGTCATAAAGGGTCAATAATTTGAATAATTATAACAGAAGTCGAAATATATTTAATTCAAGCCGACATAAAATGGCAATGATAAACTATACATTTATTAACGTTGAATGTAAAAAAAGGCAATTTCGCACTAAGAAAAAAAGCGACTGACACTTTCTAAATCGTTTACATAAAGATTTGGACTTTGGCAAAAAAATATCATTTTTCGATGATTGTTATTGAAAAGGACCATAGAAAACCCCAGTAACTTTTAACATTATGTTTCAAAATAAATTAAAAAAAAAATAAAAAAATAGATAGGGAAAAATTATCCCCTAAAAAAATTCAGTGTTGAACAGCAGCAACACTTTATAGCGGACAATTATCATTTACTTCAGAAAAGTCTGCTTCTTAATTTGAATATAAAATAAATGACACAAATGTAAATACCACACATGTTTTACTAAAAACTGACTTCAGATTTACCAAAAAAAAAAAAAAAAAAAAAAACACATTGAATTCCCAGACAAATAAATTACCATCATAAAATGACAATGATAAAATACATTTATTTATATTTACTGAAAAAATCTGACAATTTCACCCCACGAAAAAAATGGATTTCATTTAGGATAACAAAGTGTCATATTATGCCCCAAAAAGACAAAAAAATAATAGAAATCAAATTTACATTTTTACCCCAAAGTAGGTCTAACAAATTCTACCATTCTCAATCTTTTCTAAAACTAATAAACTTGCTAAAAATAAATTTCGGCAACTGTCCCATATCCACTTAAATTACTTTGTCAACAAAAGCCAACAGCAGCAATTTAATTGAAAATGTTTTTATGCACTTTAGAGTTTATTTTTAAATACGCGACAAAAAAGTGACAATTGTAACCCTGAACTTGAAGGCATTCAGTCAGTCAGCCAGCCAGTCAGTCATTCATTTATTCATTGTTTTGAGTAATTGCTGTCTGAGAATGTCGTTGTCGTCGCCGCTATCGTCTTCAGCGTTGTCTGCATGTGTCTACAAATTCTGACAAGTACACTACGTTGTAGTATCTCTTTTGAAAATCTTCTTAAATTTCAATGCAAAAAAAATTTAATTAAAATAAATGTTTGCAATTTATTAAGTAGGCTGTATGTTTTTGTGTGTGTAAAGAGAGCAATTTCTATAGACCACAAAATGAGTTAGATGACAAGCGAATTAGAAATATTTGTATGATATACACAAAAATAATGGCAATTTGGCGAGAGCAGGCAGACACCTTTTAAATTGAAATTTAAATAAGATATCTGTCATGCAAGAAAGTCTAAAAAACGAAAAAAAGTTAATAGATATTTTATACTAGGATTGTAAAATACCCAAGTTTCGTTGTATTGTGTGCAAGCATATTTTGGCGAAGAAAAATTTTGAAACAAAAAATATATAAAACAGATCAAGAAAACATTAGAAAAGTCATCCTATAGACATTAAAATGGGAAACGAAAGGTAAATAACACTCTGGACATTAGGTAAAAGACTGCCCATACCAAGTCTGATTTTATTAAATAAGTCTTTCCGACTAATCAAGTTTCCAAATCGCACTGAATCTATACCTAATCAAAATGTATTTTCAATCAATATGATAAATAAGATTTGGGCTATATGTGACAATTTTGGAAAATGTATTCCGAAATATTTGATTTTCATACTTCGTCTGATATAAATATTGGGATGTGCATAATTTAAAAATAATCAAACATTTATTTCCATTTTTATGCGATAATATGTTAATAAAAAATGTAACCTTTTGTGGAGAAGGTAGGCGAAGGAACGGACCGACAAATCCCTTATTAATATCAGATATCTTGTTGAGAGAAATATATACCTATACCAATTTAAATAACTGACTGACCTAGAAACAATGCCCTGACGCTGAAGAATCTTGAAATTGTGCGCGAGATACAGTCTTGGTGCGTAGGCGTGTGATAAAGCTGGTTTTTTGGAAATTCGTACTGAAAGGGCACAAAAAGTACTAAAATGTACTAATACGTTGTATTGGACAAACAGTTTGAGCTGGAATTCTGAAATTTGGAATGAGAGTCAGGATAGATGTACGCATGGGTTTTTGGATATTCGAACTTTAAGGATACGAAGAGTTCTAAAATGGTACCATTTCATATTATGTAAACGGATACAGCTAAAACCTTGAAATTTGTATGGGAATCAAGGTTGGAAATTAAGTTTGAGACATGAAGGTGGTTTCACATTAAGGTGCGAGCTGTATTAAATGGTACTAAATTTGGAAATATGTACGACAAGTGCACGAAAAGTACTAAATAGTACTACATTTGGTAAAATTTGGTATTGGGTGAAAAGGCAGAGGCTGAAGTCGCAAATTTGGTATAAGGGTCAGTGTTTGTGTGTAGCCTGGACAAATGGTGGTGATTTCGGAAATTTATACTATAATTGTACGAAGAGTACTGAGTGGTACTATATTCTGAAATTTGATATTTATATTACTGATGGTATCTGTGTTTGAGCGGTGTGCGGTGGTGGGTATATGCCACCTTTACAGGGAGAGATGAAAAAACTGCAACCAACTTCAGACTGCTGACATTTCTAAGCCACTAGTCTGACTGCTGTTAAAATTATTCCAGTAACAGCTCATTAAATTGTTTACAAGCGCACAAAAGAGTAAGTAAGAATTTTCCAGAACAAAAGTAAGTTATGAAATTCCAAAAAGATTCCAAGAACTTATACCGCAACATAAAGAAAATAGATTCAAAAGAGCTAAAGAGTTGCTTCGCTTGGCCGAAAGCGGTGATCTGCTGAATTTGGTTTTCTCCGATGAGAAAACATTCCTTGTCAAGCAGTTTGTAAACAGAAAAAATAATCGTATTTACTTGCCAAAGAGCTCAGCTGAAAATGTACACCTTCGGTTGGCCACAGAACTCAAGCGCCGGCCATGGTGATGATGTGGCCCGCCAAAACTGTCGATGGTCGCTCTCTGCTCGTATTAATCGACCGTGGCATCAGAATAAATGCCGAATATTATCGCGAAAATATTCTGGAGGGTGTATTAAAGCCTTGGGCACGCAAACATTTTGGCCGCAGACCTTGGACAATCCAACAGGACCATCGCACTCAGTAAGCGCCACCCAAGAATGGTTACATAATAAGGTTCCTCGCTTCATTTCCAGGGCACAATGGCCACCAATATCTCCGGACACCAATCCATTGGACTATTGTGTCTGGAGTATTTTGGAAAGCAAGGTTAGCACTAAAAAATACGAAAGTGTCGATCACCTCACCGAAGCAACCGCTTCGCCGGGAATGGGCCAAAATACCGCAGAGGAACATTCGAGCAGCATGTGACGGTGTCATTGGTCGTTTGAAGGCCATAATTCGTGCCAAAGGTGACCAATTAAACGAATTTAAACATATTATAAAATTTAATGCTATTTGCGACAGTTTTTGCTTTCATTCAGTAAAATTTAAGAAAGAAAAATTTAAAAATTATGGTTTTTGACTTTTTTGCAGTTTTTTTTATCTCACCCTGCGTTTGTATGAAAAGTACTAAGTGCTTCAAAATTGGACATTGAGTGAAGGTATAGAACTAGAATCCTCAAATTTGAGATACACTTTGGTATATGGAATTGAAGAATGAAGGTGACTTCGGAAATGTGTAATATAATTGTACGAAAAGTACACCCATACATCTGGAATCACGAAACTTGATATTCAGGTCTTTGTTGAGAACTGGTGGCCAAATTTGATATTGCGTGAAGGAAGTTAAGAGTTAAGATACTAAAATCTGACATTTAAATAGCTGTTGAAATCTGTGTTAGAGATTTGGCGGTTGTTTGGATGGTACTAAATTTGGTATTTGATGAATGAAAAGGGCTGGAATTCCGAAATTTGATATTAAGGTCTTTCTTGGTATATGGAATTGAGATATGGAGGTTGGTTGTTTTAGAAAAAGTACTAAATTGCACCAATTTCGGTATTGTGTGAAGGAATAGAGATAAGATACAGAATTTTGAGGTTTAGATAGCTGTTGGAATTTGGAGTACTATATAGAATTTAAGTTGTATATTTGCTGAAGCAAAAAAAAATTTCTGAAGAGAAAGAAATTTGATGAAGAGAAAGAAATTTGCTGAAGCCCTGAAATTGTATATTGCGATAACTGTTGATACTGTGTTGCGTACTAAAATTATACGAAGAATACAAAATATTATTAGATTTGGTATTTAGTGAATATATAGAGCTGGTATTCCGAAATTTAATATTGAGGTATCTGTTGGTATCTGGTGGTGGTTTTGGAAATGCGTACCATAATTTTGTAAAAAGTACTAATTACTAATTTTGAATTACTGTTGGTGTCTAGGATGGAGAGATGTAGGTAGTTTTAGATATGCCTTCTCAATGTTTCTAAATTTTGTATTGGGTGAAGGGATAGAGCTGAAATCCTCAAATTTGATATTTAGGTCACTATTGGTGTCTGGGTTTTACTTATGCATACGATTAATTAGTTTTGGATAGAAAAATTGGATGTGGGTCCATTGTGAATTGGTTTTACTTATATCCTTCCCGATAAACTTCAAAATGAAAGATTTTGAAGAGGTTTTGGTGTAAAAGGTAAACTTATATCATATATTTTATCGGTTATCCTTCGTCTGCCGACATCGAGTTTCGAACTCACAACTTTCAGTGTTACTGTTCGTTGTTTCGTATTTTTTAATAACCCATTATTTTGATTCTACTGGTAAGGTAGAAGCCACTTTTCCGTTCAATAAGTTATTCGGCTTATACAGGTCTTAAATTTTTGCAGAGAAGCCAATGAGATCTTTTGAGATCCGTAATTGGCCATAGGCTGATGGAAATTATTGAATTATATTAAGTGACCATTAGGAAAAAAAATTATGGAAAATGAGCTATTTATGGAGACTCAATTTCCATATAATCTGACGAATATATTCTATCTATTATATATCTATAAATGCCCTATTATCTGTCGAAGAACTGAAGAATGTGTCTACTACCCTAAAAAGACCTAGGAACTGTCTACTTTTTCTATTTTTATACCCTACACCACAAGGTGTTATGTTTTTATGCATTTGTTTCTAACAGGCAAAAGGAAACGAGATAGACACATAGTTCCTTTTGATGATCTGCATAGAATCACATTCTGAGTCGATTTATGCATGTCCGTCGGTCCGTCCGTCCGTCTGTCCATGTATTTTTGTAAACAAAGTACAGTTCGCATTTATTGCCCGATCCAAATGAAATTTTGCACAATTCATTTGTTTGGCCCAAGGACGAACCCTATTGAAATTGGAGATAATCGGTCAAAATTTAGATATAGCTCCCATACATATCTTCGTCCGATTTGTTTTTTATTGGGCCACAAAATGTGTAATATCAGTCGAATAGTATGGAATTTTGCACGTACGATCAGATTGGACCTGAAAATAAGTATACCAAATTTGATCGAAATCGGTTCAGATATAGCTATAGCTCCCATATATATTGTTCATCCGATTTGTTATTTTTGTCCTCCGCAGCCGTAATATGCACTCTGTTACAACAATATTTGCATATAGCTCAGAAATACCTTTGCTAAATTTTATCGAGATCGGTTTAGATTTGGATATAGCTCCCGTATATAACTTCGTCCGATTTACCTTTGATTGTGCACCAAACGTCTAATAATTGCCCAAATTAAATGAAATTTGGCACTTACGACCGAATTGAGTCTGGAAGCTAGTATGTCAAATTTGGTGAAGATCGGTTCAGATATAGCTATAGCTCCCATATATACTGTTCATCCGAATTGTCATATTTGTTACCCACAGCCGTAATATGCACTCCGTAACAACAACATTCAGGGAAATATATCAAATACAGCTCAGAAATATCTTTGCAAAATTTTATCGAGATCGGTTCAGATTTGGATATAGCTCCCATATATATCTTTATCTGATTTCAAATTAATTTTGCTCCAAATGGGCAATACAAGTCCGAATTTAAAAGATACAAATGATTCGCCATATTTAGTCCTTTGAACTTTAAATTATAATTATATTCATAGCATGTATGATTGAATTCTCCCATAAAAACTTTTAATTGTTATGCGCAGCTCTACTAAATTAGCAAAGTGGTGTAGGGTATCATAAAGTCGGCCCCGCCCGACTTTAAGACTTTCTTTGCTGGTTTCTAAACAAATACATATTTAAGAATATAAATTTTAATGTTTGCATTTATTGAAATTGTTGGAACATTTCTTCGTCTCAGAGTTTTCTTTGGCACTGCACGAAGAGGCAAGCGGCTGCTGCTGCTGCTTTTGGCAATATTTTGGAATTTATTGAAGTGCAGCATTTTAACAAGCTCTTGAGCAAACAATTTTCTCTCAACAAAAAAAAAAAAATGGAAATGGAAAAAAAATTGTTTTATGTTTTGTATTTATTCTTTGCATTTAAGTCTGAACAAAAAAAGTTTGTTTCCATTTCTTTTTTTTAACTTTTACTTTTTTTCGATCGAAAAAATGTTCTGCATATTCCCAACAAATAAAAATAATTTTACATCAATATTTAAAGTAGAATTTCTTTTCTTGGCGAAACTAAGTTTTTGCATTTTTTTTGTCGAACCAATGCCAGGCGAACAAAACATTTTGGTGTTCACCAGTCTCTACAACAAGAGAACACGAATGACGTAAAGACCCAAAAATGCCGGCATACCTTTACAAAATTGTAAGCAAATATTGAAGGTAGAGAGAGGCAGAGAGGGACTCCGAAGAAACTTAATATTCATTGAATATTAAACTACAAACAGATTGAAGTCTCGTTGCATGCTTTCCTTCTTTTATTGGTAGCTTTTGTTGCTGTTGGGTGGCTAAAGAAATTTGTCTATAGCTACATACATGTTTCTTTTTTTTGTTGTTGTTGTTGTCTTTTTTGGAAAGCCAAACTTTTTGTGAATACAGGTGAGTGTATCGTATAAGCTTTTCTCGTATCCTTCTCAAGGCTATGCGAAACGATCAATGATAAGGAAGTATTAACCCATCAGAAAAGGGAAAACGGAAATACCAGGAAACATGCTCAAAATTCAAACGGAAAGTGGGTATCAGTAGATTATGCTACGAGCATGAAGGGAGAAGAAGTAAGGCGGAACTGTAACGGAAAAATGGGTAGTTTAGATTTAAGTAAGATTGATATTGTTGATGCTCGGTTTAGGCAGACAACATTCCAGGAAATTTTTGTTAAAAAAAATCACCCACTTGTAAAAAATTGTTTGCTTCAAATATAAAACCATATGTCCTTGGGGAAGGATAATTCTTCAAAAAAAAAAAAAAAAATAGTAGTAAAAAGATACAATTTTCTTGGAATATCCTTTTGCGAACTTTTCTTTTTTCGCAATTCCCATTTTTCTTGCAAATCGAATCTAACTAACCAAACTTAATTAATCTTTAAGTTCCTTACCAAATCCATTGTCCATTCTCTTACCTCCATGAATATGAAGAAGAAGAAACAAATAATTCCAAGCTGTCACTGAACAAATAAAATCCGTCCGAAATATTGGACACTATTAAATATTTATAGAAGACATTAAGAAAAATACTCAGTTTGATTACAAATGTTACTCACTCTGCAATCTTATGTTGGGGTTTTGTATGGAGTCTGGAGTCTGTGTGCAGCTAACGTGGCTTTAATTCGTTTGCCTTGTGTGTCCTCATTGTGCATGGCCTAAGCAAAGACATGTTGTCCAGATTCGACTATTTGAAGTGTGTATTTGTTCGGTATTTAAAGTGTTTTTATATTTCAATAAGTTTTTATACCCTCAGCCATATGGCTACAGAGGGTATATATCATTTGATACGGTCAAAACGTGCCTAGTCGAAATAACGGTTTTAGAGCCTAGGTTTCTTTGGACCAAATCCGTTTCGGGACATTTGGAGTCGATCTACTGATGTCCGTCAGTCTGTCTGTCTGTCTAGCTGGCTGGTGCGCACGATAACTCTCGAAGGGAGTATCCGATTTGATCCAAACTTGGTACATCGTAATATTTTTGCCAAACTTAGATCGAGTTCGGAGATGGGTAATATGGGTCCACTCCTTCTGGTACCTCCCACACAAAACGTTAAATTTTCAAAGAAAATAATTTATTGCACAGAAAGAGAAAGGACAATCCGCTTTTTCTCGAACTTTGCGAATCCTAATATTTTCATCAGTGCTAGGTCATTTGTGAAAATGGACAGTTTCGGTCCACTCCATCAAGTACCTCCCCCACAAAGGATCAACCTTTTGAATAATTGTAACTCTTATTAAATGTGATGTAAGGATCCGAACGTCTTCAAATTTCACGTATTCCAATATTTTTATAAACCCAAGATCTAGTGTTAACATGGGATAAATCGGTCACTCTTTCTGGTACCTCCCCCACAAAGTGTCGGAATTTTGAATACCCATGAAGCTCATAAAACGCCAGATTAACATCTGATTCCGTTTAGACTTGGCACATCTCAATATTTCTATCAACACAAGATCTGTTATAAAAGTGGTATAGATTGAACCATTTCTTCTCCTCCATACATAGGGTTCAAGATTTTGAAAAACAAAACGCTCTAATAAACATCAAACTCTCTTCAAATTTCTTACTAACACGATATCTGTTGTGAAGTTGATATATATCTGCCAACCCCTTCTGTGGTCAAAATTTTCAATAATTATATCTGTCATAACTTTCAAAACAATTTAGCAATTCTTTACTACATGCTATGCTCAAATATTTCTCTTAATAAGAATTCTGATATGAATATGAAATTTATTTGTATTTATGATTTCGCATAAAATTGGACATAAATATCCATTCTTGTAATGTTGCCCAATATTTCGCTCAATATTTTTTATTTGTATCAGATGGAGTACAAAAGTGGAATATTTCGGTAGATTCTATCTGGCACATCATGCACATTTTAACATTTTCTAAAAATTATTATATATATCATATAAAGTGGAGTAGTGAGCCGATATGATCCATACCAAGAATGTCGGAATATTTATGTCACATTTTTGGGTAGTTGTAACACTAGTCAAATTATTTTTAAATAATCGAACAACGGCTGAGGGTATATATCTGTCGGCAATACCGACTGATACTTTTAACTTGTTTATTTTTAAATGAGTTTATTTTAACCATTAAAAATTGATTATTTGGATATGATAAGAACGAAATTATAAACAAGATAGACATTTGTTCCTTGCCTGCGTTTAGGTAGAATTTAACTTTTTGACGTCTTTCGGAAATCTATAGTAGAATTTAATGACAATCAATTTTGTATAATAATAAAACATTTAAAGGGAATTTTAAACTATTTTTAAAAAATGGACCATAAAGAATCCTTTGTTTACTTGTCTGAAGGTTATAATTTTCAACATAAATATTAGTCGTATTTTTATCTGCAATATTGCCGAAGACACTATATATATCTAAAATGCACGGATTCCGAATCCTAATCTGAAAATGTCCAAAAATGTGGAAGAGGGGAGAACTTGTCACCTTTACTTAGGTTATTTTGCGATGTAAACTTTCAAAATGCCTATACAGGTGTCTTCTTTCTTATACGTTCCACCAAATCAATTCTAAGTCCGTTGTAATCATGCTATCTTTCGAACGAATTGAGATAGAAGGCTTAATTTATAATATCTATGTATATTTTTTCCAATAGAGAGGTTAAATTGGTAAATTGATCATGTCGGTCCATGTTTTAGTATAGCCCCGCTATAACGGGGAAGTACCCTTTATTTAGTGTTTTGATGATTTTAGCGAATTGTTTCCAATTTCGTATTTAAAGTTCGTAATGGCTACTACAACCTATGACAGAAAATTGTAATTGTAAAATTAAAGCAGGTCCACTTCTGCGTAAAGCCCACATATAACAGTATCTCCCTTTATTCGGTGTTTTGAGTATAGCCCCCCCCATTTTTTAGTATAGCCCCGCTATAATGGGGAAGTACCCTTCATTTGGTGTTTTGATGATTTTAGCGAATTGTTTCAAATTTCGTATTTAAAGTTCGTAATGGCTACTACAACCTATGACAGAAAATTGTAATTGTAAAATGAAAGCAGGTCCACTTCTGCGTATAGCCCACATATAACAGTACCTCCCTTTATTCGGTGTTTTGATTATATTAGCATATGACAGATAATTTCCTATGTAATTATCTTCGTATAGCTCCCACATACAGGTTTTCATTGAATCGGATTTTTCGATGGTTTTTTTTTTGTTTGAAATTCCAATTTGTTCCTTCCAAATTACTTTTTTTAGCTCTACTTTCTCTGTAATTATTTTTAATAGACAAGTAGTACTAACATCATATTTATCCTTGCGTATAATCAGTCTCTTATGAAAATCCAAAAATCGAACCAAAATCAATGTCTTTAAAATTGATAGCAAAAAGATGACATTGCAATTTGCACCACAAACAATACCAAAGGTTGATTAATCCAAAGTGGACTACTTTACCTTATTTTGGCAAAAAATAAAATCTCAGGAGAATTTTAAATGTTTAGCTGAAAAAAATAATTCGATATTTACACCAGAAAAAACATCGATAACATCTGCTTTAAAAGAGAGCGATCCAATAGAGATTATTTAAATGTCGATATACTGGGGTCTGATGTAGTTTATACGCCCAAATCGCACAGGAAATATACTTTTACAAAGTCGTACCGGTCCTTGGATGGATATAAAATAAATACTTTTTGACTGCACAATTTTTTTAAATAGAGACCAAGACGACTTAATATTTTTATACCCTCCACCATACCATGGAGGGTATATTCCACGTTTTCATATAGCCCCCATATAACGGTACTTCCCAATATTCGGTATTTTGATGATTTTAACGACATTATTCACCGGAATTGTTTCAAATTTGGTGTTTGAAGTTCGAATTGGATACTACAGCCTAAGGCAGAAATTTGTCTATGCAGGTCCACGTCTTCGTATAGACCCCTTATAACGGTACCTCCCAATATTCGGTATTTTGATGATTTTAGCGTGACTATTCGCCGGAGTAGTTTCATATTACGTATTTAGAGTTCGTAATGGAAACTAATGGGAACTGTGACAGATAATTGCCTATGCAGGTCCATGTTTTCGTATAGGCCCCATACTCAGTATCTCCTTATATTCGGTATTTTTACGATTTACGATGATTTAGGCTACATTATTCACCGTTTATTTCAAGATTCGAATTTGAATATGGTAATGGCTTGTGGCAAACAATGCCTATGTAGGTGCATGTCGTACAGGCCCTAATAAAACGGCTATATTCGGTATTTTTAAAATGTTAAAAGAATTTTTGGCGAAAGTTATCTTCTTCGAAAATTTTCAAATTCGTTCTAAATGGTGGAGGGTATTCAAAGTTCGGCTCGGCCGAACTTACTGCTTTTTTACTTGCTCTGTATTCGAAATGAATTCAACAAAAGTTGTGGTCCATTTTACAGCTAAATATAATCCAATAGTCATTCGGAATGCTCGATTTCTTTCTTGTCCTTAAAACTCTCCTCATGAAAAATTCTGTGTCGATTAGTTTTCAATTGTGACTTGCAGGGCGACTGCAAAATCAGGAAGTTTTTAATTTTTTGGTTCATTTGAACCCCTAAATGTACATCTCCATAATAATGGACTTTAATTCTGACCCTAACACTACCCCATGCTAAATTCCGTGAGGTTCGAACAATAATTGCGACCTGTTGCGGGGTATAGAAAAACTTGGGAAAATTTATAATTCAAAATTGTAAGTCAAAAATTTGTTAAAAATTAAAAAGATGAAAACATAAATTAAATATTCGCTTTTTTGGCATATCTTTACGCGATTTTCTTAAATTTTATCCTTTTCTGGCAAGAAACCATTCCAAATTGATGATAATTGCGAAAATCTGTTCAGCATTTCTTGACTTATAAGCGGAATGACAAAGACCTATTTCTTTCACATATAGATAGAAACTATTTTGTCATATATCCGATATCTCGGCTATCAGCATCAGTCAGAATTGACCTTTTAATGTATTTGTGATTTCGTCGGGGTAAAAAATATTCGCCGTTTAGTGGATATTTTCGTATTTTCTACATAAAAGTTATAGCTTATATTGTCCGATGACCGTCCATCTTCTGCCCAGGCCTAAGCTCTAACTCCATACAAAACTCCGCCCTCTCTATTCTGACCCTAACTCCACCTCTTTTTTAAATTTCGTGAGAATCGGGCCATAATTGCGACATGTAGCTTGATTACAAATTAACAAAGACAGACGGACAGACGACGGATGGACATATATAACTAGATTGAAATAAGTTTTTTCCTTTTTTGCACAGTTACAAGAATAACTAATAATTTTTTGATTCATTTTGGGGCCAGGGAATAGCTACCTATTTCAAATCTCTTTTTTTTATTTTTTTTTTGCAGAGTACACATTGTTTTATGTATAGAACTTAGAGCAAAAATAAGAAAATTTAATAAAAAAAAAAAAAAATTCTTAATTTAACCTGTTCTCCTATTAAACCCTCCAAAAAACACAAATCAGGTCTATGAGCCACGAAAAGTCTACAAAATCATTTGCGCCAATATTTGCTCAGCTCCCTGGCGAAGGAAATCAATGTAAAAGCATTAAGTTAAAGCTTCTAAAGCTGAATACCAAAAAAAAAAAAAAAAAAAAAAAAAAAAAAAAAAAAAAAACACACACACACTTGCTCGCACAAATCAATTCCACACATATTCAAAGGCTTGGTTCGAACAGCCACCAGCCACCAAAGTCATATATAAGACTCAAATTCGGCTAAATCCATAAAATCGATTTTAAACAAATGTTATACGTTTGTTGCTACAAATCTAAACGATTAAAGGATCGTTGTAAAGCATGAAACGAAAATGCAAGCAAGTTACAAGGCTGGACGAAAGCTAGCAGTCAATGCAAAGAGAGTTGGTGGAAATCCGGAAAATCCTTTAAACATATGTGTAAAGAAGAAAAAGAAAAAAATTAAATGGGATAGAGCAAAAAAAAAAAAAAACAGACACGACCCAACGAAACGTGTAACATAGAGCAAGGCAAAGGATCCCCCCAAAAATGGCTAGAAATTCAATACCCCCAATGATGAGCATGCATGGGGGTGCTGGCTGCAAATGGGGATTCTGGCCAAGTTTGCAATTGCAGTCATCCATTTTCTGCCACTTTTTCTTTGGGATGTGTGGAAGAAAATTCTGTTCTTTGCTAAATAAATATGTTAACGGTAACTAGGTACCTTGAATCTTAAGTGGAAAAGAAGCCATAGATCTTAGACTAGGAGGTGAAATAAAGAAAATAAAAAACCTTTCCCCCCTTCGTATTCTACCAAGGATGTTGTTGATTATATTTAAAGAGCACTTTTCCAAAATTGCTTATATGTTTATAATGAAAATTTCAGGTTTTTTTGTGAATTTTTCTTTTGGTCGTTCTTGTTTTTCTTGTGTTTACTGGGGGCCAGTTGCTTTGACTGGAGTCGACCGGGAAAGCCAAGTTGTTAATTCACATAGTTTTTGACCCAGTTTTCAATAGTTTTTCTTTCGTGTAATTGCTTATTTAACTAGCCAACAAAGATTCTGGCAATCAAAAAGGGTTCCCATGAGGTGAAACGTGGGTGGGTGGTTAAGGTATATAAAAAATAATTGAAGTACTTACAGAGAGAGCATGCAAAAAATTGGCATGTCTCTTTAAATTCAAATGCGACGGAAATTTTAAAGAAAATTTCCTTTTTTTTTAGTAAAATATTTTTTATTAAATATTTAATCCCAAAATGTCATTTAGGTTAAGTCTTCTTCCCACCATCTCTTCGACCGTAAAAAAAGTCAATTTTTATCATCTAAATCTTAACATTCATTACATTTTCCAATTTTCCCTGGGCCCACGGCAATTGTAACAAACAACAGGAAAATCCGCAAAAAAAAAAAAAAATAAAAGTTTCAATACCTTTGTCACCCCCATCAAAGTGTTGGAGGAGGAGGAAAAAGGTTACATTTTGCACTCAGAGATAAACACGAATTTGACACTCTTTTGCGTTGCAAGATAATAAGCCAAAGGCAACGACAAAAAGGTCATTTTGTTGGCTCTTTTATGTTTTACGTTTGTTCGGTGTCACTTTTGTCTATGTCAAAGGTAGGAGTTGAAGGAGGAACTGGAAACCAAAATGGAAGATAAAAATGGATTAGTACGAAAAAAATAATAATGAAACTAAATTTTGTACTTTTTTTATTAAATTACCACAAGTTCATAAAATTTAACGAAGGCAGAGAGGGTTGTACATGTAAGGACCTCACAGGATATATATTTAAGAGAGGTGTCATTAAAGATATATTTGTGGGCATTTTAAAAATATTTTCCGACGGATATTTTTAGAATTTCTTTTCCATAACCACACTTGGCATTCAGCACTTTTATACCCACCAACATAGTATGGGGGATATTATGTTTGTCATTCCGTTTGTAACACCTCGAAATATACATTTTAGACCGCACAAAGTATATATACATATTCTTCATCACCGTAAAATTCTATGTCGATTTAGCGATGTCCGTCCGACTGTCCGTCTGTGGAAATCACTCTACCTTCCGAACGAAAGGAAGTAGGTTGATAAAATGTTACTCAAATGTGTATTATCTCTGCAGGACTTTTGGTATTGAAAATGGGCCATGTATGTCCACGTTTTGGTATAGTCCCCATATAATGGTACTTCCACATATTCGGTATTTTGATGATTTTGGCGACATTATGCAATGGAATTGTTTCAAATTTGGTATCAGAACTTTGTAATGGATACTACAGCCAATGACAGAAGATTGTCTGTGCAGGAGGTTCACGTCTTCTTATAGCGCCCATGTAACGGTACCTCCCCATATTCGGTATTTTTAATGATTTTGGCGACATTTTTTACCGGTACTATTTCAAATTTGGCATTTGAATTTCGTAATGAATACTGCAGCCTATGCCTGAAAATTGTCTGTGCGGGTCCACGTCATCATATAGCCCCCATATAACGAAAGCCCCGATATACGGTATTTTGATGATTTTAGCGACATTATTTACCAGAATTATTTAAAATTTTGTTTTTGAAATTCGTAATAGATACTACAGCCTATACCAGCAAATTGTCTGTGCAGGTCCACGTTTTATAACCCCCATGATACCTCATTATATTTTGATTAATTTAGGTACATTACAAACAGATTTTTTTTTTATCAAGTTTCGGATTGGATTTTGGAAAAGCTTGTGACAAAAGTTGCCTCTGCAGGTCCATTCCATTCGGTATTTTTAATTTTAATTTGTACCAAATGGTGGAGGGTATTCAAAGCATTTTGGTGAGAATTGTCCAACAAAAAAGTTATTCGTAATGGAATTCAAGCCTGATAGTGTGACTGCTTTATATTTGGCTGGAAAACCACAAGTGGCTGTCATTAGAGCACTCCAGCATTTAAATGTGAATAAATCTTTAGTGTCTCGTACCATCGCTCGTTACCGTGATACTGGTAGCGTAGTCCGACGTCAAGGAAGTAGACGGAAGAAAACAGCAATATCAGCAGAAATGGTTCGAAAAGTAAAGAAAACGACTTGATCGAAACATGCGTCGAAGTGGCCGAAAAAATGGCTCGTGAGCTGAACATATTTCAATATTCCATTCGGTCATTCGGCAAATATTGAAAAATGAGCTCGGGCTAAATCCATTGAAATTCGAAAAAGTGCAAGAACTCCCACCTCAACAGAAAGAAAATATATTTAAAAGAGCTAAAGAGTTACTTCGCTTGGCCGAAAGTGGTGAACTGCCGAAATTGGTTTTCTCCGCTCCGATGAGAAAACATTCGCTGTCCAGCAGTTTGTAAACAAACAAAATGATCGTGTTTACTTGCAAAGTGCTCAACTGAAAATGTGCACCTTCGGTTGGCCACCAGAACTCAAGCGCCGGTCATGGTGATGGTGTGGGCCGCCGTAACATCCGATGGTCGCTCTCCGTAATATTATCGCGCAAATTTGCTGGAAGGTGTTTTAAAGCCTTGGGCACGCAAACATTTTGGCCGTAGACCTTGGACATTCCAACAGGAATGGTTACAAAATGAGGTTCCTCACTTTTTGCACCTGACCTAACACTAATACAAATATTGGAATTTTCAAAGTTTGCACAAAATCGAATGATCTTTTCTCCTTTTATAGGGTATATTATATTCTGTGAAAATGTTTACCTTTTGTGGGGGAGGTACCAGAAGGAGTGGACCGATATTGTCCATTTTCGCACCTGACCTAGCACTGACGTGAATATTAGGATTTGCAAAGTTAGAGCAAAATCGGACTGTCCTTTATCTTTCTGTGCAAAAAATATATTTTTTTGAAAATTTCGACCATTTGTGGGGGAGGTACCAAAAGAAGTGGACCGATATATTCCATCTTAACACCAGACCTTGGGTTAATATTAATCTTGGAATGTGTGTGAAATTTGAAGACAATCGAACTCTTATGTCATATATTATGAGAGTTGTAATTATTCAAAATTTTTACCATTTGTGGGGGAGGTACTTGAAGGACTAGACCGATATTGTCCATTTTCACACCTGACCTAGCACTGACGTAAATATTGGGATTAGCAAAGTTGGAGCAAAATCGGAGTAACCTATCCGGACTATCCGAAAAATACATTTTTTTTGAAAATTTTGACCTTTTGTGGGGGAGGTACGAGAAGGAGTAGACCGATATATTCCATCTTAACACCAGACATTGGGTTAATATAAATATTGGGATGTGTGAAATTTAAAGACAATTGGACTCTTACATCACATTTTATGAGAGTTGTAATTATTCAAAAATTTTGACCATCTGTGGGGGAGGTACTTGATGGAGTGGACCGATATTGTCCATTTTCACACCTGACCTAGCACTGACGCAAATATTAGGATTTGTAGAGTTAGAGCAAAATCGGATTATCCTTTCTCTTTCTGTGCAAAAATATATATATTTTTGCAAATTTCGACCTTTTGTGGGGGAGGTACCAGAAGGAGTAGACCGATATTGCCCATCTCCGAACTCGATCTAAGTTGACAAAAAATATTACGATGTACCAAGTTTGGATCAAATCGGATACTCCCTTCGAGAGTTATCGTGCGCACCAGCCAGACAGACGGATGGACGGACGAACATTGCTAGATAGACTTCAAATTTTTTGAAACGGATTTGGTCCAAAGATACCTAGAGTCTAAAACCGTTATTATAGACTGGGCACGTTTTGACCGTATCAAATGATATATACCCTCTGTAGCCATATGGCTGATGGTATAAAAAAGGGATCTTTTTAATCAATATTCTATAAGAGCCCTGAAAAACTGGATTTTGCTCTTACCTCAATGCTGATCTCTATTGTTAACGTACCTGTAAAGAAAAAACATAAATCATAAATATTGGTGTGTAAAGCAAACTGTGTTAAAATATATGTCTATTAAATAAGTAAATCAAACACGTACAGATTTACAAAAAAATATATGTATGGGAAACCAATTTAAGCTATCTACTTAAACCCTTCAAACCAATACAAACTGTTCAGCCCATTCGCCATTTTTCTAACCTACACTCCCTCTCCTCCCCTAATCCCCTACCCACCACCAATTAAACCCTTACAAGCCCAACTTTTGTCTTGCTACAATAAAGTTCTGATTTATATGCTGAGTTCAAATGTGCGGAAGTGCAATATCAGCAACATTACTTGCCATTGGCCAAAAACCGGCAAAGAAAAATCAAGCGAAAAATCTCAGCATCTGCTTAAAGTTATTAAATAACAATTTCAATTATAATCCTATCAATATTATTCGTTCTTGCAAAACGCTAAAGTAAAATCCATTGATTACAAATGAAATGGCGCAAAGAACCGGGTAGAGATTTGAACAGACAAACACACACACATATATACATATAGACATACTAATACAAATACATGTGAACACAACGCAAAAAAAACTAAGTTTTTGTCAGGCCTTCATTTAGGCAACCTTGTGCCGCCGCCATGGTCGGAACCCAACTCATACCGGCGCTTCTCTCATAAATAGGTTTTCACACAAAGTTTTGAAAAAAAAAATATATATAGTTTTACAAGTTGCGAGGCGGTGGCGAAAGGGAGCTCGAGAGTTCCAAGGGTGCAAAAAGGGCTACAAAACGATGACTCTGACTATGACTACGACGACGAGGACGACCGCAAATTAACTGAAGCATGAAAATTTCAATTAAACTTTTTGCCCAACAAATTAATAGATTTATGAAAATCCTTTTTGGTCGAACCAAGAGAAAAAAGGAAACTCACACACACACACACACATTCGCTCACCCAAAGTCGATAAAGTAACAAATGAATGGAGTTTATGGATTCAAAACTTTTCCCTTCCAGCTATGTGAATGAGGTTTTTTGTTTTTTTCTGTTTTTGCAAATGGAGATTCTTCTTTTAAAGTAATTAATGAAGAATTTAAAATAAAATGTTTTCGAATGAAAATATGTTTTCTTATTCAAAAACAGGAGGTATATTTGATTTTATATGGAAAAGTGGGAAAACAATGTTTGTATGTGTAATTTGTATTCGAAAAAGGAAGAGACTGGTTTAATGGAGTTCTTCTGGTAATATACGGCAAATTTGACAGGTGGTTCGAATAAGGTCCCCACAACATATTTTGAAAAAAATGTTAGTTTTTTTAAATAAATAAAAACATTTTTTGGGAGTTTTAAAAGGCGGGTTGTCAGCTGGACGGAATTCGAACTTTATTTCGATCAAATGAAGGAAAATTTTTTAAATACTTAAATTATGATTGAGGAAACTTCCAGTTGCTACTAAGCATTCGGAGTGGGAATAGTTACGATATACAACGATTTAAAACCCCCAATATATCACTTTTTAAAATACCCTTCATCAAAATCGAGGTGTTTTTTGGAAGAATTAATACATTTTAGCACAGGTATTGGGATAGATAGAAAATCCGACCTTTCATAAAACCAATATAACTCAATATAACTCGTTCACCGTACCAAAATTCAAGCCTCCACTTCTGGAATTTAGGAGTACAGCAAAGAAAGATCGTACGAAGATATCTATCGTCCTTTTACCCAAGTTCAAGGAAGGTGCCTGCAGGATTTGTAAGATATACGTCGTCCTCGAATAAAACACTTTCTTCGAGAGTTGCGCGGAGAGGTGACACCAGGAATATGTCGATGTAATCTGCACCTAACTGAATCAAAATTTGATAGAAATATAATGAAACATAAAATACGACCCAAAACCACGAAGTCTGCTTGAGAGTTATGACGAGCACATTCCGTCACAGAAGTGGGTCTAAGTTGGAAGGAAATGTTACACAATCCGAAAAACTGAGCCACAACATGAACTACCTTCAAAAACTATGGCGGGAGAAAGATAGAAAGGAGAAAGAAGATGATAGACTCGCTTCTAAGCTCGTCTATGATAGACTCGCTTCACAGCTCGTCTATGATAGACTCGCTTCTCAGCTCGTCTATGATAGACTCCATTTTCAGCTCGTCTATAATAGACTCCCTTTTCAGCCCGTCTAAAATAGAATCCCTTCTCAGCTTGTCTGTGATAGACTCCCTCCTTAACTCGTCTATGGTAGACTCCCTTCTCAGCTGGTCTATGATAGACTCCCTTCTCAGCTCGTCTATAATAAACTCCATTTTCAGCTCGTCTATAATAGACTCCCTTTTCAGCCCGTCTAAAATAGAATCCCTCTCAGCTCGTCTGTGATAGACTCCCTTCTTAACTCGTCTATGGCTCATTTCTGAGAGAAACACCCTTAAGCTCGTCTATGAGAGAATTCCTTTTCATCTCGTCTACAATAGACTCCTTTCTCAACTGGTTTATAATAGAGATTATTTTCAGCATGTGTATGAGGTTCAGCTTTTTGCGAGATCCTCTATGAAATATTGCCTTTCATCTATAAACGACTCTTTTTTCCCTTCAGTTTGTCTACAAGGAGTACCCTTAAGAGCGTCTACGAGACACTTCCAGCGTCTCGTCTATAAAACTCTTCAGCTCGTCAACCATTGCAGTTGGTTTATAAATGACTCCTTTCAGGTGTTCTATGAAAGACAGTCTCGTCACCAAAAGAGTATGTTTCGAACATAAAAAGACTATCCCTTACCTCACTTATGTACAGCTGTGAACGACTCTCATGCCACCTTCAGCTTGGAAAGGGAATTCTTTTATTTCCCATAAATCGCATATTAGAGAACCACTGCAGGTAGTCCATAACTGACTCCTTTCAGACGTTCTATGAACGACAGCCTCGTCATCAAATGACTATGTTTTGACTATAAAAAAACTATTCCTTGTCAATGTCTCTCATCAGCTTGACAATGGAATGCCACCTTCAGCTGGGAAACGAAAAACTCAATTTACAATGAAAGACCCATTCACTGGCCCTCCAGCTGATACATCGTCCAACTGACCCTCTAGCTCGTCTACATATCGACGGCACTCTAACTCGTCTATATGGACTCTCTGGCACTTTAGATCCTCTATATCGATATATTCGGCTTTAGTTCGTCTGTATCGACAACCTCGGCCTTAGCTTGTCTAGATCGACACCCTCGATTTTAACTGTTCTATATCGAGTTCCTTGTCTTTATCTCGTTTATATCGAGTTCCTTGGCTTCAGCTCTTATATATCGAGTTCTTTGGCTTCAGCTCGTCCATATTTACTCCCTCGGCCTTAGCTCCTCTATATCAACCCCCTCGGCTTCAGCTCGTCCATATCGACCACTTCGACTTCAGCTTGTTTATAGCAATGAAATTCAATTTTTATCTTGTAAATGAGATACTCAACTTACAATGAAGGACTCACTCTGTGGCCCTCCAGCTGGTGCACAAGTCAATCCAAAGACCCTCCAGGTAGTCTACATATCGTTTATATCGACTCCCTCGGCTTCAGCTCGTCTATATCGACTCCCTCGGCTTCAGCTCGTCTATGCCGACTCCCTCGGCTTCAGCTCGTCTATATCGACTCTCTCGACTTTAGCTCGTCTATATCGACTCTTTAGCTCATCTATTTCGACTCCCTCAGTCTTAGCTCGTTTATATCGACTCCTTCGGCCTTAGCTCTTCTATATCGAGTTACATGGCCTCAGTTCGTCTATATCGATACCCTAGGCTTTAGCTCTTCTATATCGAGTTTGTCTATATTGACACCCTCGGCCTTACCTTGTCTTTATCGACTCCCTCGGCATCAGCTCTTCCGTATAAAGTTCCTTGACTTCAGCTCGTCTACAACGACTCACTCGGCTTCAGCCTGGCTATATCGATACGCACGACATTTGCTTCAATATAACGACTCCCTTGGCTTTAGCTCGTCTATATAGACTCCCTTGGCCTTCGCTCGTCTAAAGCGACTCCCTTCGTTGTCTATGTCGACTCACTAGCCTTTAGCTATTCTATGTCGAGTTATTCGAATACAATTCGTCTGTTTCGCTTACTGGTTGTTTTTTCCTGGTTGAGGAAATATCCTTCCAAAAATATTGATATGTTTTTTATATTATTTTATTTCCTTCAAAACGGTATGACTATAAAATCATCTTATAGCCAAACTTCTTAATGAATTTTGACAAAAAATAAAAAAAATATAAATTTATAAAAAAAACATATATTCCTCGCAAAAATTTAATACCCACCATAATAATATCTTACTTTTAGCCGAGTACGGATAACAATAAAAAACACATTAGACAATAAAAAAAACTTAGGATACAGGCATACATTCTGACACATGCTTTCTCACGCATAAATATTTTCAAACACACACACACTTGCACATATAGACATGATATAATGTTATTATTTCACATCATAAAATTTAATGTGTCACCAAATATCATCACAAGCATGTGTATGTGATCTTTGAGGATTTGAACTTTAACGCTAACACACCCAGCCGCACGCGTACGAACACAGGTATGGGGTAACACACACACACATATTTTAATTTTGTGGCTTTTTTGCCGGAGCAAAACTTCTGAAAAAGCTGAAAACATGGAAAGTCTACAACATTATCCCGTGTTCACTAAGTGTAACACTGGTTTGCGGTTATGCCAACAATGTCAGGGGAAAATTATGAAAAACGGAAGAGGATATATGTAGACATGAATGCGTACATACACACACATTGAGTAAACATTCATGTTGTTTCTGTTTCTGTTTTTTTAGGTTTTGTTTTTATTTTTTCGGGGTAAACCAGCACAAATGAAAACATGAAAATATTATGTTAATTTTATGAATAAAAACAAAATAAATACATATTCCATCTAGAGCGGTAATAACAGCTACAGAACTAAATTCACATGTCGAAGGTAATAGGGTGTAGTGGATGGGAGAGGTTTTTTTAAGGAATCGATTATAAATGGTATATTGTTTGTAAAATTCTGGGAGCAATCGATCTACGTTGTAAAGAACACAATCTATACCTCAATTTAACATGATTCTCACTGATTCTCATTCACTGGCCAACCAGCTCGTGTAAATCGACTTACTGAGCAACCAGCTCTTCCCTAGCGACTCACTGGCCCTTCAACTCGTCGATAGCGACTCACTGGCCATTCAGCTCGTCGATAGCGACTCACTGGCCATTCAGCTCGCCTATATCGACTCACTGGCCCTCCAGCTCGCCTATATCGACTCACTGGCCCTCCAGCTCGCCTATATCGACTCACTGGACCTCCAGCTCGTCTATATCGACTCACTGGCCCTCCAGCTCGTCTATATCGACTCACTGGCCCTCCAGCTCGTCTATATGGACTCACTGCCCTTTCAGCTCGTCTATATCGACTCACTAGCCTTCCAGCTCATCTTTATCGACTCACTGACCCACCAGCTCGCCTATAGCGACTCACTGACCCACCAGCTCGCCTATAGCGACTCACTGGCCCACCAGCTCGCCTATAGCGACTCACTGGCCATTCAGCTCGTCGATAGCGACTCACTGGCCATTCAGCTCGCCTATGTCGACTCACTGGCCCTCCAGCTCGCTTATATCGACTCACTGGACCTCCAGCTCGTCTATATCGACTCACTGGCCCTCCAGCTCGTCTATATCGACTCACTGCCCTTTCAGCTCGTCTATATCGACTCACTAGCCTTCCAGCTCATCTTTATCGACTCACCGATCCACCAGCTCGCCTATAGCGACTCACTGACCCACCAGCTCGCCTATAGCGACTCACTGACCCACCAGCTCGCCTATAGACTCACTGGCCCACCAGCTCGCCTATAGCGACTCACTGGCCTTCCAGCTCGCCTATCGACTCACTGGCCCTCCAGCTCGTCTATAGCGACACACTGGCTCTCCAGCTCGTCTATAGCGACTCACTGGTCCTCCAGCTCGTCTATAGCGACTTACTGGCCCTCCAGCTCGTCTATAGCGACTCACTGGTCCTCCAACTCATCGATAGCGACTCACTGGCCCTCCAGCTCCTCTATATTGACTCACTGTCTCTCCAGCTCGTCTATAGCGACTCGCTGGTCGATCTTCTTACAAAGACTCGGTCTATGTGACACTTTCAGGAGAACCATTTGTTTTTTCCTATATCTAAGAGATTGCCATTTATACTTCCATTTCGATTACTTTTACTACCACAGAAATTTCCTACTACCCTAATTCCATTAATTTCCCCTCTTTTCATCCCTTTCAGATATAAACCCTTGTATGCCACGCTTGTTAACTCGCCGCGGTGACCGGGTTGGTTGATAAACATTGTTTTGAAAGTTATATGATATTTAACACAAATATATACACACACAATTACATGTGAATTTATGCGTGTGATCGACCGCAGAGCATAGGCCGACGCATATTTTGTTGATGCTGCTGCCACAAAATTATTTATGACACAAGGACAGGTTGTGACCGAGATTTTACAAATACACATGCATACATATTATATGGGCGAGAAGGGTGATTTCGGTTATCATCATGGGATAGATGTTTCTATTTTCATAAAAACAATACAATAACATTATACAAATACATATATGACAATGTAAATGTGTGTGTAATATTTATACAAATTTAGATGAAATTATAAACAGTTGAAATAAATCTAATTGTGATGAGATATATTTTACACTGATGAATGTGGAGGATGAATTCAAAGTTAGGGTCATAGTTGTGAGGCTACATATATGGCCAGATCAAAGTTACGGCTTTAGACCTCATGTCCGTCTGGACGAAATCCGTTTAAGTGAATTCGCAGTCGAATTGGTCATGTCGGAAAGTGCGTCCGTCTGGCTGGTGTCCACGACAACTCAAAGCGGAGGTTGGTGAAAGGAGTATCTCCTACACGAGTGGGAAGGAGTCCTTTTTAGACTAGCTGTATGGAGTATTTGTTAGACGAGTTAAGAGAGTGTTTTCTAGAGATGAAGGGAATATTTCTAAGGCGAGCTAAAAAAATCAATCACAGACTATCGGAAGGGAGTCTTTCATACACGAGGTACAAGGAGCCTCTCTTATACGAGCTGCAAGAAGTCTATCTTCTGCAGGGACACTTTCATAGACGAGCTGAGAATTGAGTCTTTAATGGACGAAGTTGCTAAATGTTGCGAATCTTCCTTAGACGAACTGCAGGGACTCTTTCATAGACGGGCTGAGGGATTCTCTCCCAAATGATTTGAAAAGAGTATCTCACATATGATCGATAGAGAGAGAGAGAGTGAACGGAAATGAGCTGAATGGCTCCCCGGCTTTCATAGACGAGCTAAAGTTATCTAAGGGGAGTTTCTCATCGACGAATTGAAGGAAGTCTTTCATAGACGAGTTTAAGGGACTCCATCATAGACAGGCTGAGAAGGGAGTCTGTAATGGACGAGCTGTGAAGGAAGTCTACCACAGACGGGCTGAGAAGGGAATGTATCATAGACTGGCTTAGAAGGGAATCTATCATAAACTCGCTGAGAAGGAAGACTCTCATAGACGAGCTGCAGAGAATCTTTCATAAACGAGTTGCAGGAAGACTTTTATAGGCGAGTTGCAGGGAGCCTTTCATAGACGAGTTGCAATTAGCCTTTTATAGACGAGCTGGGGGATTCCCTCCCATACGATCTGAAGGGAGTTTCTCCCAGATGAGTGAAAGAGAGTCTCTCGGTAATATTACTTTAACGATATCTTCATGGAGAGCTACCGAGGGGTCTATAGACGAGCTGAATGGCTCCACGATTTTCATGGGCGAGATGAAGGTGTCAAAAGAGAATTTTTCATCAACGATTTGAATGAAATCTTTCATAGACAAGGTGAAGGGAGTCTATCATAGACGAGCTGAGAGGGGATCTATCATAGACGAGCTAAAAAGGGAGTCCTACATAGACGGGCTGAGAAGGAAGTCTGTGATAGACATGCTGAGAATGGAGCCTACCATAAATGAGCTGAGAAGGAAGTCTATTATAGACAGAGAGAGTCTATCGAGCTGAGAAGGGCTGGGAAAGTAATTTATCATAGAGGAGCTGAGTAAGATGCCTATCATAGACGAGCTGAGGGGGGAGTCTATCATAAACGAGCTGAAGGTAGTTTTTCTCTTATAGAAGAGCTGAAGGGAGTTTCTCTCATAGACGAGCTGAATAGCATTTCTCTCATAGACGAGCTGAAGGGAGTTTTTTCTTATAGACGAGCTGAGATAAGTTCCTCTCATAGACGAGCTGGAGGGTGTTTTCCAGATATGAACAGAGAAAGTTGTATCTCATAGACAAAGTGAGACGGGAGTTTCTTTCAAAGACCAGTTGAAGGATGTTTCTCTCATAGATGAGCAGAGAAGGGTGTCGCTCATAGATGAGCAGAGAAGGTTGTCTCTTGTAGACGAGCTGAGAAGGCAGTCTACTATAGACGAGCCACAGGGAGTCTTTCATAGACGAGCTGCTTATCGGTTGGACACCCCATTTATCATTTGGCTTCAAAAGGAAATTCTGGCTACGTCGCTGAGAGGGGAATTTTCCCCCAAATTTAGGTTAATTTACAATGTAAATTTTCAAAACGCCGATATAAATTTCTTCAATTTTTAAATTTACTTTTATTAGCTACAAGGCTCAGTTTATAGATTTTCTATCCTTCTCTATTTCCTGAATTACGATTCTATCTGAGAGTTAATTATTTCCATATTCTATAAAGTAAAATTGTATTTGATAAAGTTAATCCGTTCCTATATTCTCCCTATGTGAAGCCAATAACCAGCAATTTTCAACAACCTGACATCTCCCATTTCAGCCATTATTTTATTTGCATTTTTTATAGAAAAAAAAAACTCAGAAAAAATTTCCTTCCCATAAAAATAAATTTTCTTGAAGCTCCCAAGTTAATATTAAAGTAAATAGATCCCAGGACACAATGAAGCAAACACACACACATCCGCATATTCATCGGCCAAAGTAACTGGGTTCAGTTACACAGACACACACACGTTACCATTTCCCTATCGAAGAACAACCAAACCACAAAAGGCCCACCACCAACAACAATTTATATCCTATCAAAATAATCACAACATATGAAAGGCTTATGCAAACAAATAACCGGAGACCCATAATTCACAGGACACAACTCTGCAACAGTCGCCACAACTTGGATACATATACAACAATATAATTACAGTTACGTTGGCCCTTGTCCAGACGGACAGACAGGCGGGCGAACGGCTGGACGGACATACACTGGAACACCATAACGATAATTTTCAAATTTATAGTCGAGAGACATGTTGGTCTCAGGACAAAAATGTTGTATATGTCGTCTATTTAACATTGATTCCGGTGTGTGGAGTTAATCATAGTTATTAAGTTGGGGGTGTGGTAGTAAAAAGCAAGGATTTTATTTTGTTTTTGGTGTTCGTGGTGTTTACACGCTCCCATTGAATGCGAACAAGGATCCTCTTCAATTTCTGTCCATATTATAGTCATCATTGTCAATGGTCAGGTGCTATTACCACTGAGACCTGTTTAACATGAAAGGGGTCTTTCGGCACATACTTAGGCAGGACAGTTGTCTGCTGGGGTTGCATGTGTGTGTGTGTCTGCGTGCCTTCCATATGGCCAATATGTGTAAGCACAGCCTGTTTGATTGGGGTCATTAGTTTTGTACATTTAAATAATAGCGTTAAAAGAAACAAATTACAGTGTTGTGATTTCAACAGCAGCAAAACCAACAACAACAACAAAAAGTTGAAACAAAATAGTGGTTTGGATAATTAGACTTAATTTACAGAAATTACCTTCCAACCTTAGCTACAACACCAACAGTACATGACAGAATAGCTGTCTGGTCGTATAGAGTTTTTTCTAAAATGTCATTGGGAAAATAAATGAAATTTATTCGGATATGGCAAATATCCTTTTGTTGTTCAACAATTTATTTATTGTCGACAGAAATTAACATAATGTCATTGTTTGGTTGTTTGTCCTGCTACACGGACACTGGCGGTGATAATGTGATAAATTGTGGTAGAAATAGGTGGCAGACATGTTGCAAATTAGTTGGAAGTGAAAAGGTGGGTATGCTGTTGTTTTAAACAAATTGGTATAGGGGAAAAAAAGTCAGGCCATATTTTTTTAAGAAAAATATTTTACTCTAATATTTTGTCTGAATAAAATTAAAAACTTTTGAAGAAAATACGAAATATTACTTTCTGAATGTGTAGTTTAAAAATGCAAACTCAAAAAACAAATCCGCGAACATCACCTTGTTGTATAAGTCAAATGAATATTAAATATATATCCTCTCGAAATATTAAACCTCAACCTTACAGGGAACAAGTACTTGGCAGTTGTCTAAGCTCTCAAAACCATTAAAACGAATTCCAATACAGGTAAGAAAGAAAACTCATTACTTGGTTTGAGTTAAGTTTGCTAAATCCCAATGCGAATAGTTTGAAATAAATCAGAGCAGAGGATTTTACACAAATAAATCAGAGTTCGGATCTTTCACAATTCTGAACAGTTGGCAGGATTTAGAAAGACTTTACCACGTATTCATCTTTACGCTATATAGTATGAAGAAAGTTTTGTGATGTAAAAAAGAAAAAGGAAAGTAAAAAGGAGGAAATCGAGTGGTTATTGTACGCGAGAAAGAGGGTGTCGATGTTCCAAGTTTTCGTAAATAATAAAACAATTTATGATGTTCCAAATTTTATCTACATCGGATTCTTCAATTTTTCTCTAAAGTATTTGATTTTTATATTATATACATATATATCTAAGCTTTGTCATTCCGTTTGTAATTCCTCGAAATATAAATAAATAATAGACCCTACAAAGTATACACAGGGTGAGATGAAAAAACTGCAACCAACTTCAAACTACTGCCATTTCTAAGCCACTCATCCGACAGCTGTTAAAATTATTCCAGTGACAGATCATTATATTGTTTACAAGCGTACAAAAGCTTTTTGGTGAGAATTTTCCAGGAAAAAGTTATTCGTGATGGAATTCAAGCGTGATAGTGTGAATTCTTTATATTTGGCTGGAAAACCACAAGTGGCTATCGTTAGAGCACTCCAGCATTTAAATGTGAATAAATGTTTCGTGTCTCGTACCATCGCTCGTTACCGTGATACGGGTAGCATAGCCCGACGTCAAGGAAGTCTACGGAAAAAAACAGCAACATCAGCAGAAATGGTTCGAAAAGTAAAGAAGAAAAAATGGCTAGTGAGTTCAACAAATCACAATATTCCATTCTGCACATATTGAAAAATGAGCTCGGGGTAAAGCCATTGAAAATCCAAAAATTGCAAGCAAACACCGCAACAAAAAGAAAATGTATTCAAAAGAGCTAAAGAGTTGCTTCGCTTGGCCGACAGTGGTGACTGCCGAATTTGGTTTTCTACGATGAGAAAACATTCGTTGTCCAGCAGTTTGTAAACAAACAAACTGATCATGTTTACTTGCCAAAGAGGTCAGCTGAAAATGTGCACCTTCGGTTGGCCATCAAAACTCAAGCGCCGGCCATGGTGATGGTGTGGGCCGCCATAACAGCCGATGGTCGCTCTCCACTCGTATTAATCGACCGTGGCATCTGAATAAATGCTGAATATTATCGCGAAAATATTCTGGAGGGTGTATTAAAGACTTGGGCACGCAAACATTTAGGCCGCAGAACTTGAACATTCCAACAGGACTCAGCAACATCGCACTCAGTACGAGCCACCCAAGAATGGTTACAAAATGAGATTCCTCGTTTCATTTCCAGCGCACAATGACCACCAAAGGCTCTGGATACCGAACCAGTGGACTATTGTCTTTGGAGTATTTTGGAAAGCAAGATTGGCACTAAAAAATACCATACTGTGGATCAACTCAAGCAAGCGCTTCGCCGGGAAAATACCGCAGACCAACATTTGGGCAGCGTGTGACGGTTTCATTGGCCGTTGAAGGCCATAATTCGTGTTAAGGGTGACCAACTCAAAGAAATCTTAAATTATTTTAAAATTTGATGATTTTTTGCCTTCAATTAAAGAAAAATAAAAAAAAATGTAAAAATTATGGCTTTTGACTTTATTGCACTTTTTTTTTATCTTACCCTGTACAGTACCATTCAGAACTTTTCGAACAATTATAGTACACATTTCCTAAACCACCTCCATATGCCCAGGCTACACGTGAATTAAATGAACAATTTCAATGGTGTTCGTTCTTAGTAATTCGCTAGGCCATAATTCGTGTCAAGGCCATAATTCTCGTCAAGGCCATAATTCGTGTTCGTAATTTGCTACCATCGAGATTTTTTACAAGTTTTTTTTCCTCAAGCGACTCCGGAGTGAGATTCGAATTTTTCAAAATATTAGGTTGAAGTAGGAATTCAATTTAAAACGGTCAAGATCCCAAGCTCTCTAAACTATAGAACTGGGAGCTTCAAAATTTTTCGTCGAAAATTTTGATCCTTAGCTGAGGACCAAAACCAAAAGGAATGGACCTAAATTGCCCAACTTAAAGCTCGATCTAAGATTGATAAAATATTACCATGTGCCAAGTGTGGTCTAACTCGGAACCTAGATATAACTGTTTCGGCTACAAGTGTCCTGAAACGGATGTCGTCCAAAAAGGTATAGGGTTGGACCCCATAACCTTTATTTCTTTGAAACACACCCTATCAAATGATATCGTTCATTTACTCAAAATCTCTACATTTAGCTCTTTAAATTTCTCACTGTGTACATTTAAGGTGTCTTATAAATTCGCCTCTCATTTTTGCAGTTCGTTTAAAGAGCGGCAACGTCTGTGGCAGCATGGTGTGGTGAAAGTACAAAATCGAAAAGGTAAAACAAAACCCGCAAAAACTTACTTCATAGCGCAGCGCAGCTTTGTAATGTTGATATTTGTTGAGCTAGCCGACATTACAGTAGTGTGTTATAATAACTACTTTTCTGCCACAACTTTGTTGACCAACACACAAAAGACATTCACGCGGCATGGTAGGTAGCTAGACTTAAAAACAAAAATAGATATGGCAGAAATATCAAAAAAGGACGGACAGACAGACGGACACTCTATCTGAGCTCAGACCAACCAACCAGCCGACCGACATGGTACTACATTTGCAATGCATTTGCCAGATAATGCACATTTTAGTTGCCATCAGTAAACAGAGACCGGGTGTTATGTAAGTTAAACATTACTGGTAAAACGAGGCTGTCTTGTGGCCAAAACCGGAGAGGAGGAAGATAAACGAGAGTGAGAGAGAAGTAAAAAAAAAAGCCAACACAAAAACACCAACGACGCGTGTCATGAGTGTGACTGGCAGTGCGATTAAGGCGTCGTCATTCACTAATGATGAAACAAGGCTAACTTAGGTAATGTTGGCTTCTACTGCTTCTTCTTTTTTTATTCGACTTCGTCAAACTGCAATCCGGCATATTTCCTTAGCCAGAAAACAAAATATGGCAATGTAATTCGTGTTTTTTTTTTTTTTTGTTTTTCTTCTTCTGCCCAGCTTGGCCAAAACACAGAAAGAGTACCTATTTTTTCTTGGCAAACATAAAGTTAATTGCATTAAAAGTGTATCAAATTGCTAATATGTGGTATTTGTTTTTTTTTTATGTGCAACAACAGCAGCAAAAACAACGGCAGCGAAGTGGAGTGTGCCAAATAATGCTTGAAAGAAAAAGTGACGGATATGGTAAGGCCTTGGTGTGCCATTTCATTTCAAAATACATAATTAGTTAAAAAAAAGGAAGGAATTAATTACCGATTCGCATGGCTTAGATTGCCATAGTTCCAGCGAACGTGACTATGAAAAATGTGGGTAACTTTTTTCTGTTTGTGTTTGTTTTGTTTTTTTTTTTTGAAATCAAAACTTAAATAAAAGTGTTATATAATTAAACTTCTCGAATTGCGAAATTTTCTTCCGCCCTGGACATAATGGACAATTTATGTGCAGCATAAATGGAACTTGAGATATGAGGACATTTTATTGCAATCTAGGAAGTAATGGTAATTAATTAGTTGAAACCTAAAAATGCAATACTTCAATATATGAACTTCCAAAATTGGTTCAGCACTTTCAACATTTTAGGGAAGTATTGAGAAATATTGACTATGTGTTGGGGGTATTGTAAGTTTAATTGGTCCAAAAATTATGCAACACCTCAAAGTATTGGTCCCCGACATAGGAAAATATATATGGATCTTCCTATCTCGTCGAGCTGAGTCGATCTACCTATGTATGTCCGTCTGTCCATGTTAATTTGTAATCACTCTACAGGCCGCAATTATGGCTCGTTCCTCACGAAATTGAAAATGCAGGTGAGGATGGGGTCAGAATAGAAACCTATTGTTTTTGGAGATGATCTCACAGTATTAAGGGGTCGAAATGGACCTGATATTCCAGTTGCTCTACAGGTCGCAATTATAGACCAATCGACGCGGAAGTTAGGATGGACCTAGAGCTTAGTGCTGGGCAGAAGGCTTCCAATTTTGATGGTCATCTTTTAATATTTAGTGGGTGAAATAGACCATAACATTTGTGTTAAATAAAAGTCAAATTTTCTATTAAACCGCGAAACAAACTAAAGAACAGGTCCGTCTGTCTTCGTTTTTATTTTGAAATCACGGTACAGATCGTAATTATCCCGATTATCACGAAATTACAAATGGAGGTGGTTCAGTGTCAGAATAGAAATCTATTGATCCCATAATATTTAGGGATTGAAATGGACATTTTCCAGATTTTGGTGTTATACTACATCCCACATTTATAAATCAATCGACGGAATTTTGTATGGAGTTACAGTTTGGGACTTGGCACAAGTCTTACAAATTTGAACGGTTATCGGACAATATTTAGAGGGTAAAATAAATCATATTTTTTATGTCAAAAAATACGAAAAATTCCACTAAACCGCGAATATTTTTAACCCTTTATAGCCTGACTTTTTTCTTTTCAATGAAAAAATTTTATATGTTGTATTTTAGGACCCTTAACAACGTTTGTTCTACGACTTTTCACAATTTTGCGTTTTGGACATTTTAGGGGAGGTTTTGTGTGTTGGTTCTTTGAAGAACCACCAGGCTCTCCTTTGACAAGTAGAATGCATATGGCTTATATATGATTTTTTTTTATTTTCATTTAAATTATATATGTATTTCAGTTCATTTATTCAATGTTTTGTATGATATTCTAGAAAGCAGTTTTTTGTTGATTGGTAACATAATTCTACCTCACATTTAATGCAATACACTGTTGTTCTAGATGTGCAATTGGGCATTTTACAACGAGGTTTGCCTGTTGTTAGGTATTTCGGGAAGTGTCCAAGATTATTAAACCGCACGTCACTAGGCGGCACTACCCGAACTCGTTTTGGCACATTTTCAGGGGTCTCACATCCTCCAGTGCTTCTTGGACGTCCTTTCCTTATGGATTGTGTGCCAGATTTTACTAAAACTTTGCTGACGTCTGCGATAAATTCGTGGAAAGTCAGCATTTTATCTGTACGAGGAGATGAAGAGAATTGGCGTTTATATAAAATCCACGCATTTATCATGTACATAAGACGATTTTATTCTTATGCGGCTTCTACCAAAGCACGAATCCTTAAGATCAACACCTCCCATGTACTTGTTGTACTCGTGGATTATCGCAGGGTAATTATCGATTGGGTAATTTTTCTGGCAATTTGCAGCCAGGAATTCGGTTACGTTGAACTGTTCCAAGCCCATAGATTCCCTGGGTGCGTAAATAAGCCAATAAAGGAATAGTTCGAAGAAAATTCTGTAGTTCTTGAAAAGCGGAACTTTACGAGCAAGCCGCACCACAATATTTGCTGCTGCTCCCAAGTCTGGTTCATTGACCAAAACATGGTATTCGCATCATCATTTGTCACTATATGGAAATCGGGATCGTCTAGACTTTCGTCGTCAAATCTGATATATCGCCAATTTCACTTATTGACCATTCAAAATTATTGACGAATGCTTCAAACTCTTCAGCCGTGGTAAAATCTTTGTATTTACGTGGCATTTTTCTATGAAAAATTAAAAATTTACACTAAAATTAGAAAAAGGCGCTAAAGCACTAACGAATTTCACTTCTCTAATGAGTGCCTACTGGTTCTTTGAAGGACCGAAGGACTTTTACACGAAAAACACCAAAAAAAAAAAAATTATATTGCTAAAAAGATAATTACATGGTTTTAATATAGTGCACAAATAATGAAAATTAATTTTATTTGGTTCTTTTGGAGCAAAAGTTTTGATTTCAATCAATTTGAAAAAGCACGACTTGTTCACTTTGAAGCTTTTGTGTGTTTTTCTGATAAACGTCAAAAATCAGGTGTTCAGCACCGAAAAGCATATGATTTTCTTTTTCGCTATATGGCATACATTATAAAGAGAATATTTGCTGAATAAACATTGCGCAAAAAATGTAACAGTTTTGAAAAACAAGTCTCTAAAGTTGAGGTTCCTGAAGGGACCACCAGGCTATTAAGGGTTAAATTCCGGCCAAATCACAAATACATTCAAAGGTCACTTCTGACCATTACAGTGAGGCTGATAGCCAAAATATCGGATTCATACGAAATAGATCTTAGTTTTTCTGCTCATAAGTCAAGAACCGCTAGACTGATTTTCACAATTCTCATAAATTCGAAATGGTCTTTTGCCAGAAAGGATAAATAAATTTCAGGACATTTTTAGTCGATTTAAGGATGTCCTTCTGTCTGTCTGTCTGGCTGGTGTTCACGATAGCTCTCGAAGGGAGTATCTGATTTGATTCAATCGTGGTACATCGTAATATTATTGTTAAACTTAGATCGAGTTCGGAAATGGGCAATATCGGCTCACTCCTTCTAGTACCTCCCCCACAAGAGGTCAACATTTTCATATAAAATAATTTATCTCATATTGTTTTTTTTATTGTTTAACTTATACAAATCCCAATTTTTTTTTCAATGCTAGGCCAGGTGCAAAAATGGACAATATCGGCACACCCCATCAAGTACCTCCCCCACAAAGGGCCAAAATTTGTAATAATTATAACTCTTATAGATTGTGAAATAAGAGTCCAATTATCTTCAAATTTCACACATTCTAATATTTTTATGAATATATGAATTGGTGTGAAAAAGGGATATATCGGACCACTCCTTCTGGCACCTCTCCCACAAAGGGTCAACATATTGAATAACCATGAAGCTCATAAAACGCGAAATTAAAATCCGATTCCATACAGACTTGGTACATCTCAATATTTCCATCAACACAAGATCTGTTATAATGATGGTAAAGATTGGACCATTTCTTCTGGTACCTCCCCCACAAAGGGTCAAAATTTGGTATAATTATAACTCTTATAAAATCCGGAAAAAGAATCCGATTCTCTTACTATTTCACACATCCAATTATTTTTACTATCACAATATCTGCTGTCAAGATGGGATATAATGGTCATCTCCTTCTGGTACCTTCCCCACAAACGGTCAAAATTTTGAATATCCATGAAGCTTATAAAGCGCGAAATTAATATCCGATTTCATTCAGAAATCTGAACACTTCTTCTAGTACCCCCAAGGAAAAATAAGCCTTCAACTCTCTTCAAATTTCACACGGACAAACCTCACTCTCAAAGGGCCACAACTTTCATTGCTTTTGTCTGTCAAACTTGCGAAACTTGTCTCTCAACCAAAGACCTGATATGAATATGGTATTTATAATTTCATATAAAATTGGATATAAGTATCCGATTTTCTTGTAATTTTGCATATACAAATATTTTAATATAAATTAGATGAAGTATGAAAACGAAATACTTCGGACGACTGTACCTGATGCCCGTTAAGATAAATTGTAAAATATAAAAGCAAAGACACAAACCACTTGTATTTTATGTTGGTGCGCAAGGGTTTAATTGAAAAATAGTTTTTTTAATATTAATGATTTTTACCATTTTTTGGATAAATTAACGTATTTTTAATAAGTATTAAGATAATAACAATTCTCCTAAATTAATTTAACAGGAAAATGACATAATTTCCCTACGAGGACGAATAACAAGAGTGGTGTTGGCGGTAGGGAAACTGCATGGAAAATGCTGAGTTGCACAAAAACTATGCTAGCTGCGTCATTGAGGCGGGTCTTAAATGAAAGGTCTCGAGGAGTACTTTCTGGCTAAATATGCCTTATGTACTCCTCGAGCATAGTTTTTGTGCAATTCAGCATTTTCCATGCAGTTTCCCTACCAAAACCGCCATTTTGGTTAGAAAATCGAAAAAAATCGATTATCTGAAATCAGTTGGGATTATAAGGTGCTCCTCGAGACCTCAAGACCATTACTATTAAAAAAAAAAACAATTTTTCTATTAACCCCTGGCGCACCAACACAAAATACAAGTGATTTGTGTCTTTGCTTTTATATTTTAAAATTTATCTTCATGGACATATGTACCTGGTGGCTCACGCACATTTTAACATTTTCCAAAAATTATCACATATTTCTTATAAAGTGAAGAAAGCAGTCGATATAGTCCAAATCTGACACGTCACAATATTTATATTATATTTATTTAGATCCGATACGAAAAGGCCCATTTCTTTGGAATTTTAATAATCATAACCGAAGTTAAAACATATTTTAATAATATAACATTGGCTGAGAGTATACATCAGTCGACACAACCGACTGATACTTTTTAATCTGTTAATAAAAAATGTTACAAGTATACATTATTTTAGATTAAAATTTTAAATTTTCTATAGAAATTGACTTCAAATTGTCCTTTCCATATCATCCCACCTCCCAATTTAATTTTTGAGAACCAAATACCTGATAGGAAAAGAGGGAACCATGAATTTCTTCGAACTACACTTTTAAGAAAAATCATTGGCCGTTATTGGCAATTTTCAAACCCTGGTGGCTTCATGAAATTACTCTCCCTTCTCCACCTCCCGCGCTGTGGTACAGCCAATTGAAATTTCCCAAAAAAAAAAGAAAAAAAGAAACCCCAACTGGAGAGCTTTATGTTCAGTCAACCGGTACACAGTTAGTAACCAACATCACAGTGCACCGCATTGCAGTGAAATATGTGTTGCACTGGCTGCACCAGCCAACCAACCAAAAAACTAAACAAAGGCATTCGACAAGGAAGTCCAAAAAAAAAAAAAAGTTAAGTAAAGCGAAGAATCAAAAAACTCGCATTCGCACACACTTGCACTCATGGCACAACAAAATGCCAAACGTAGTAACACAACGGCGAAAAGACATAAAACTGAAAACGTGCTCCTCAAACGCTGCCAAACATATTTTGTGTGAAAGATATGCGGCCAGGCCCAGCGTGGCAACAAACAACAGCAACAACACCCGAATGGTACAAAGTGTGGTAATTGTGGCAACAACTTTGCAACATTTGGCTTAAAAATGCAAGTTGCAATCATTTTGGTTTCGTTCGATTTTCTTCTCCCTCTTGGCCAACAGTGATCGTCCGAATGGGTGGGGGGTCTCTTAAAGAATTCGAAATGCGCGATATATTAAAGACAGAGAGACTTGTTGTAATTGTTTTCAAATGCCGAATTGTGGAAAAGAATACCAACGACTTCACGTCATAGTTTTATGACTACGACGACGATGATGATGATGACGATGACTCAATTAGCCACGGTTAAGTGAAGTAATTTATTGAGTTGGTGAATGTCAACAATGCAATGACTATGGCTAACGAACCATGGAATCAGCCACTAGAACAAGTCATCGCCAAACAGACCAGATGCAACCAATGACAGTCATACTTGAGCGAAAATTGCAATAGAACCAGCATTCATTCAAAGCAACTAAATTAGTTACCTCCTTCAAACAACTGGTCCGGTCGGTCGTTGGGTTGATGGATTGCTAGCTAGCCAGACGGATGGATAGATGGATGAATGAATGGAATGCCCTCCTTTTTTTGCAAATGCCACTGACAAACAACATTGCATTTACTTCAGTCCATATCTGCCGTCTTCCTTTCCAGAAATCCAGGGAAATCTCCATTCAATTCAATTTAAAAATATGATAATCACTTTAGAAAAAGAGAAAGAAAAGCTGTGGAGTGAGAGAAGAACACAACCCGACCAACAACATGTTGAATGGATGTTGGAGTTGGACAAAACCAACGAGTAACAAGTAAAAAGGGCTTTAAGGTCGGCAGGGTAGAGCTTTTTATACCCTTCCCACATAAGTGAAGCCCATCTTGACGAAATTTGGTATTCCCAAATGATGAAGTACTCGCTATACATTTAGAGATGAAAATTCAGTAAATACTGGGTGAGATGAAAAAACTGCAACCAACTTCAGACTGCTGTCATATCTAAGCCACTCATCCGAAAGCTGTTAAAATTATTCCAGTGATAGCTCATTATATTGTTTACAAGCGTAGAAAAGCATTTTTGTGAGAATTTTCCACAAAAAAAGTTATTCGTGATGAAATTCAAGCGTGATATTGTGATTTCTTTATATTTGGCTGGAGAATCACAAGTGGGTATCGTTAGAGCACTCCAGCATTTAAATGAGAATAAATCTTTTGTGTCTCGTACTATCGCTCGTTACCGTGATACTGGTAGCGTAGCCCGACGTCAAGGAAGTGGACGAAAGAAAACAGTAACATCAGCTGAAATAGTTCGAAAAGTAAAGAAGCGACTTGATCGAAACTGAACATATCGCAATATTCCATTCGGCAAATATTGAAAAATGAGCTCGGGGTAAAACCATTGAAATTCCAAAAATGTGCAAGACCCTATACCGCAACTAAAAAGAAAATATACTCAAAAGAACTAAAGAGTTTCTTCGCTTGGCCGAAAGTGGAGAACTGCCGAATTTAGTTTTCTCCGATGAGAAAATATTCGTTGTCCAGCAGTTTGTAATCAAACAAAATTATCGTATTTACTTTCCAAAGAGGTCAGCTGAAAATGTGCACTTTCGGTTGGCCACCAGAACTCAAGCCCTGGCCATGGTAATGGTGTGGGCCGCCATAACAGCCGATGGTCGCTTTCAGAATAAATGTCGAATATTATCGTGAAAATATTTTGGAGGGTGTATTACATCATTGGGCACGCAAACTTTTTGGCCGCAGACCTTGGACATTCCAACAGGACTCAGCACGCGCCACCCAATAATGGTTACAAAATGAGGTTCCTCGCTTCAATCGTTGGATTATTGGGTCTGGAGTATTTTGGAAAGCAAGGTTGGCACTAAAAAGTACCAAAGTGTCGATCACCTCAAGCAAGCGCTTCACCGGGAATGGGCCAAAATACCGCAGAGCAACATTCGGGCAGCGTGTGATCGTTTTATTGGCGGTTTAAAGGCCATAATTCGTGCAAATGTTGACCAATTCGAACAAATCTAAACTTAGTCTAAAATTTAATGCTATTTCGGACAGTTTTTGCTTCCATTCATTAAAATTTAAAAAAATGTAGAAATGATGGCGTTCAACTTTGTTGCAGTTTTGTTATCTCACCCTGCATAAAAAAGTAGTGGAATAACTGACAGACAAAGATTCAACACCCAGACGAAACAGCTGAAGCTAGAATCTTGAAATTTTGCACGAGGGTCTTGTGAGTCGTGGTGTGTAAGCGTGTGATGAGGTTGGAATTATTGGAAATTCGTACCAAATGTACTAGAATGTACTAAAAATTGGAAGGTACTAAAAACGGACTTTATCTAAATTCCGGCCTGGCTGACCGAGAATCAACTCCCAAAAGAAATTACTAAGACAAGAACATTGAAATTTTGAACGAGTGTAGTCTAAGTGCGTAGAAGTGTGTACAAGGCTGGAAGCGTTTGGACGTTCGTACTAAAAGGGTACAATAGTACAAATATGTACCAAAAGTTGAACTGCATACTTTGTAGTGGGTTAACGGAATGACCTGGAATTTTGAAATTTGGAATGAGAGTCACTGATGAAGAGCAGCATTGGTGTACTAAAGGATTGTTGGAAATTTGAGCATTAAGGTAACTTTTCGTAACCTAAAATGTTACTAAACTTCTAAAATTGTACCATTTGGTATGATGTGAACGAATGTCTGAAGCTACCTACACTTGGAAAAGTTACTTTTTAAGGTGAACGAATGAAGCTGGAATTTTGAAATTTTGTATTGAGGTGTGATAAAGAGGTGATTTGGAAAATGTATACAACAGGTGCAGGAACATTACTAAATAGTACAATATTTGATACTATCCGGTATTGGGTGGTAAACAGATAGTGCTTGAAACTGGATTTTTTATTATTAGGGTCGCTGTTCCTGTGTAGCCTGGACATATCATGCTGGTTCGGAAATGTGTACTATAATTGTACGAAAAGTACTTTACTAAATTTGGTATTGGTTAAAGGTAGAGAGCTGGAATCGCGACATTTTATATTGAGGTATCTGTTGGTATCAGTGGTTGCGATTTGGCGTTGGTGTGGAAATGTGTCTGATATTTGTACGAAAAGTACTAAATGTTATCCTACATTTATATGAAAAGTACTAAATATGAAATTGCGTAAAGGAATTAGCTGATATATCGAGGTCTCTGTTGGTAGGTGGGATTGGGATATAGAGGTGGTTTTGGAAATGCGTCCTATATTTGTACGAAAAGTACTAAATGGTACTAAATTTGGTATTGTCTGAAGGGATAGGGCTGTAATCCTCAAATTTGATATTAATTTTGGAAATGCGTTCCATATTTGTACGAAAAGTACTAAATAATATTGGTATCTGGAATTGAGATATAGAGGTGGTCTTGAAATGTGTACTAAATTTTATGGACGTTACTTTTGCGGTCTTTGGTTAAGATATGGAGATGGTTTTGGAAATGGGTGCTATATTTGTAAAAAAGTACTTAATGGTACTAAATTTGGATTTTGGTGAAGGGATAGGGTAGAAATCCTGAAATTTGATTTGGATCTTACAAATATTTTTTTTAAAAAAAATCGCCGAATTGGGAGGGTAGCTGTAGGAAAATATTTAAAAAAGTTAAAAGATGATATATATTTTGAAAAATCCTTTTTTTTTTTTAATCAGGAAGCACCATTAAATTTGTCTTAAAAATCTTGACATCTTAAATCAAACAAATATTTCATGACTTAAAATGCACATTTTTTCACCTCCATTTCCAAAATCCTGTTGCACTATCACCCTTGAATTCTATCACGAATAACTTTTTTTCTGGAAATTTCTCACCAAAATGCTTTTGTACGTTTGTAAACAATATGATGAGCTGTCACTAGAATAATTTTAACAGCTGTCGGATCAGCAACAGGATTTTGGAAAAATGTGCATTTTAAGTCATGAAATATTTGTTTGATTTAAGATGTCAAGATTTTTAAGACAATTTTTATGGTGCTTCCTGACCAAAAAAAAAGGATTTTTCAAAATATATATCATCTTTTAACTTTTTTAAATATTTTCCTACAGCTACCCTCCCAATTCGGGGATTTAAAAAAAATATTTGTAGCGGCTTCCAAGAGTAGTTGATTTATTAAAAAATGTTCCTCAACAACTTTGCGGTTGACGATGTTTTTTTTTCAATATTTTTCAATGGACTCATGTGCATTTTTTTAATAAATTATTCCTGGATTCCTGGTCAAGGTTCGAAGTTTTTTTGTAACATTTTTTTTAACAAATTTTCACCTAGAGTTCTGCATTTTTAAAAAAATATCTCTCAGCTTCGTAATCTCTCGGCCAAGAATTGTGGATTTTTTAAAAGTCTGGCCAAGTGTACCAACGATTTGCAAGCCAAGAATCATGATTTTTTAAGGTATAGCAGGACAACAATTGGTTTTTTAAACATGTATTTAAAGGACTAAAAATACAAATATGATGAGCTTATCCACGGAAACCACTTTTTAAAAGGTATATCAGGATAAATTTAATGATTTTTTATATCTTTCAAAGAATTCCTGGCCAATGTGACCAATTATATAGTGCATCGGTATACATACATCGTAGCTAAAAAGGTTTCCGACGAAATTATCCGAAATGTTGCATACGAAATGACAAATTCAACATGCCCACCATCTTATGGTGGAGGATATAAAAAACTATATATATTTTTGACTATCCATCCAACCAAGCATTCAGTTCTTTTTCACTATTCGTTAAACATTGAAGACTGCCTTTCTTTTTCGGGCTATCCACATAAAAAGACTCAGTTCAAGAGCTAGCTCTACTCAGCTCAATAAGCGAACCACTTCACTTTTTTTTCTTTTAGCCAAAAATGAAAAAGCCCTACAGCAGCTGGCCACCACTATTGCTGGGACGGAATAAATGATTGGTTGTTTGGCGCCTTTGACTAAAAGTAATCGTGGCACCGCCAGTAGTCGTTGACTACAACGACGACGTCGCTGACGATGACGACGATGATATTGACTGAATGCAAATGCCACTCAAAAGTAATTGCATTCAATGGCTTTTCAATATGGAACCCATCCGAAAAGAATTCTATAGATAACGATTTTGTGTTTTTTTTTTTCTAAAAAATTTTTCCGTTTTTGTTCCTATTCCAAGTTCGAAAAAAAAAGAAGGAAAGGAAATGCAAATAAAACGAACAGAATTGGGCGAAACACTTTGAAACGTGCTTAACGGCTACATTTTCTAATGGAATTGCATGTTCTGCATATAATGGCTTTGTCAGTGGCATCGCAGGCCAGGGAATTGTTGAAGAGGTATTAAAGAAAGAAAGAAAAAAAAACATTTTGATGAACGCATCACAAACGCATTTGAGAGCGCGCGCGCACACACACACAGCCACCCATACAGATGGGTGAACAAACGTCGCACAGAGTAAACCAATATTGAAAAGTACTTGAATGTGTCACAAAACCTCTGCACAAATTCGATTAACATTAAAGAGGAGGAGGCATCTGCACCCTCCCCTTCGATGACGTTGCTTGTGTAATGATGTCTTATCAGCCCGCAATAGAAACCTTTGTCAATTATGTAATATCGAACCAAAAAATTGACTATAAAATATGGAGAGAGGTACTTAACAGGAAGTGAGTGAAAGGTGAAAGGAGCGGCTTATTTAAGACTTATGTAAGAAGATGAACAACTTAAACGAATTTAAAAATTTTTAAATATGAATTTTTGAAGATTTTAGGAACCAATTTCGAGGCATACTTGAAAACCGAAGTTAAGGAGTGACCCTATTCATTATTGTTTTTAGAATTTTTGTAACAAATTGTGTAAAAGCACAATATTCAGGGCCTTATTTTCAACCAAGCTAGTAAAAATAGTGGTAGGTTCTATGTAAGAATCGTAGCTATAGCTGTTCTCAAAATACCTAAAATCGGAATTGTTTGTTTGTAATTTATGGACTCCAAAACCGCTAAACATTTCTTATTCCAATTTCCAAATATACCACAGCATCGTCTGAAAGTAAACAAGTAAAAAAGTGGCTAAGTTCGGCCGGGCCGAACTTTAATATCCTCCACCATTTGGAAAAAACTTGAAAATTTTCAAAAAACTTCCGGAAACTACCACCTAAGTGAAAACTTTTACATGGAGACTATACGAAGACATGGACCTGCTTACGAAATTTTTTTGTTATAGGCTGTAGTACCCATTACGAACTACAAATACCAAATTTGAAACAATTTCGGTGAATAATGTCGCCCAAATCAAAAATTTTTGTCATAGGATGTAGCACCCATTACGAACTTTAAATACGTCATTTGAAATAATTCTGGTAAATAATGTCGCTAAAATCATTAAAATACCGAATATCGGAAGGTACTGTTACATAGGGGACATACGAAGACGTGGACCTTCACACGAATTTTTTTTCCTTAGGTTGTAGAACCATTATGATCTCCCAATACGAAATTTGTAACGATTCCGGTGAATAATGTCGCTAAAATCATCAAAATACAAAATATCGGGGCTACTACCACTATTTGATGGTCCACTATGGGGGCTATACGAAAACGCGGACCGACATTGCCCATTTACAAACACAACCTGTCTATTGGTGAACAATGCATGTATGCAAAATTTTAGCCTTCTATCTCAATTCGTTCGAGAGATAGTGCGATTACAACAGACAGACGGACGGACAGATAGACGGACACCCCTAGATCGTCTTAGAATTTTACGCTGATCCAGAATATATATACTTTGTGGGGTCTATTATGAATATTTCGAGGAGTGACAAAGTTAATATACCCTCCATAGAATAGTGGAGGGTATAAAAAGGGCAACAAACATTTTTGAAATTTCACTTGGAGCTGGAGATATAGCATTAGAAGCGGCGGTACCTCCAAACAATTTAGGTTTTGTATGCACCTTTCTATTGATCGGTTACAGACACAGTCGTCAAATTCGAAAGGTGTAACAGAAATTGTATGTATTTGAGGCAACAAAAACGCTATGTATGTCAAATTTCAATGAAATTTAAAAAAGGTGACGGAATTTAGTCAAAAAACAAATTTTGTCAAATTATATTGAAATCGGTTCAGATATATATGTTCAGATGCGTTGCTACCTCGAATCTCTCTAATAGCAACATAAATGCCTTTCGATTTTAAAAGATTGTAGTCTCCAGTACGCCTGGCATTTGCCAAGAGAATTACTAAATCCCAAGGATAAACACTTCGTGTAGCCAGACTAAGTTTGGCGTGTTCCTGTTTTTCTCATGGTCAGCTGCACCTGGCATGTACAGGGTGAGTCAAAAAATGTCAAAAGCCATAATTTTTATATGTTTTTTAAATTTTATTAAATGAAAGCAAAAAATGTCGGAAATATCGTCAAATTTTAGAATAAGTTTGATTTGTTCGAATTGGTCACCTTTCGCACGAATTATGGCCTTCAAACGGCCAATGAAATCGTCGCACGCTGCCCGAATGATGCTCTACGGTATTTTGGCCCATTCCCGGCGAAGAGCTTGCTTGAGGTGATCGACACTTTGGTATTTTTAGTGCCAACCTTGCTTTTCAAAATACTCCAGATACAATAGTCCAACGGATTGGAATCTGGAAATTTTAGAGGCCATTGTGCGCTGAATGAAGCGGGGAACCTCATTTTGTAACCATTCTTGTGGTGGCACGTGCTGAGTGCGATGGTGTTGTTGGAATGTCCAAGGTAGGCGGCCAAAATGTTTGCGTGCCCAAGGCTTTAATACACCCTCCAGAATATATTCGCGATAAGATTCGGCATTTTTCTGTGGCCACGGTCGATTAATACGAGCAGAGACCGACCATCGGCTGTTATGGCGGCCCACACCATCATCATGGCCGGCGCTTGAGTTCTGGTGGCCAACCGAAGGTGCACATTTTCAGCTAACCTCTTTGGTAAGTAAATACGATCATTTTGTTTGTTTAAAAAGTGCTGGACAACGAATGTTTTCTCATCGGAGAAAACCAAATTCGGCAGTTCACCACTTTTCGACCAAGCGCTTCTATACTTTTCGAACCATTTCTGCTGATATTGCTGTGTTCTTTCGTCCACTTCCTAAACGTCGGGCTACGCTAGCAGTATCACGGTATCGGGAGATGGTACGAGACGATTTAAATTTATTTACAGTTAAATGCTGGAGTGCTTTTACGATAGCCACTTGTGGTTTTCCAGCCAAATATAAGGAAATCACACTATCACGCCTGCTTTCCATCACGAATAACATTTTTTATGGAAAATTCTCACCAAAATGCTTTTGTACGCTTGTAAACAATATTATTGAGCTGGCACTGGAATAATTTCAACAGCTGTCGGACGAGTGACTTAGAAATGACAGCAGTCTGAAGTTAGTTCAAGTTTTTTCATCTTATGATTTTTAAAAGTGTCGGCCATTTGTGTTGGAGGAAGAAGATTTATATAATCTAGGTCGAAAAGTTTGGACCAAATCGGATTCTTGATTCGAATGTTGGACAATTATTGTATTTTAATGAGGCATGTTTTCGTTTGTAACAATTTTGTATAATATTCGGTATTTCGCTGATTTGTGTCACACTTTTCATCGGAATTTGTTCAAATGTGTTATTTGCCGTTCGTGTTGAGAACCCCCTCTTACAACAGAAAATTCCGCATACAAAACCACGCCTTTGTATAAAAATAAATTATGTTGGAATGCTTTTTACATTTTTTAGCTTCATAGAACGAATGCGATAAATGTCGGAAATAGCATCAAATTTTAGAATAAGTTTAGATTTTTTCGAATGGCTCACCTTTGGCAAGAATTATGGCCTTAAATAGTCAATGAAAACGTCACACGCTGCCCGAATGTTGCCCCGCGGTGTTTTGGCCCATTCCCGGCGAAGCGCTTGATTTAGGTGATCAACACTTTGATATTTTTTAGTGCCAACCTTGGTTTCGACAATACTCCAGACAAAATAGTCCAACGGTTTGGTATCCGGATATATCCCAAGGCTTTAATACATCCTCTAGAATATTTTTGAGATAATATTCGGCATTTATTCTGATGCCACGGTCGATTAATACGAGCGAAGTGCGACCATCGGCTGTTATGGCCGCCCACGTCATTACCATGGCCGGCGCTTGAGTTCTGGTGGCAAACCAAAGGTGCACATTTTCAGCTGACCTCTTTGGCAAGTAAACACGATCGTTTTGTTTGTTTACAAACTGCTGGACAACGGTTTTCCACCACTTTCGGCCAAGCGAAGCAACTCTTTAGCTCTTTTGAATTTCTTTTGGTGTTTAGAATTTCTGAATGGAATATTGCGATATGTTTAGCTCACTAGCCATTTTTCGGCAATGAGCTATCACTGGATTCATTTTAACAGCTGAAGGATGAGTGGCTTAGAAATGACAGCAGTCTGAAGTTGGTTGCAATTTTTTCATCTCACCCTGTACAATGTATGTTGAGGGTATAAAAGTATTTAGATCTCTCCTTTCTGTTGACAATTCGCCATATTTGCCAGCTCATTGTTTAAAAAATACGTCAAATTGTTAATGTAACAATTCAACTTATATAAATATTCTCAATTTATTGGAGTTGCAGTAAAACAATGCAGTATTACATTACTAGAATCAACCATGGTTATCAAGGAAACTGGTATCGACAAGACGATATAAAAAAGGAGTGCTGTTTTGTAAAAAGTTATGCAATAATCACAATATAAAAATAAATAAAGCAGTAACAAATGCCACAGTTAAAGACAAATTTAAGTGAGATAAACTAAAGCAGAAAATGGGTACTTAAACAGTGGCGTAGTTTTGATATATTTTTAAGAGGGATGCTCTAAATAAAAAAGGAATTGGACCTTAATCATTTTTAAACAGAAAAAATGTTGTTGCCTTGATGAAAAGTTCCAACCCGACTTTTTTGGGGCATCCTACGCCCTTGAGTTTGAAAGGACAGCGGGAACAATTCAAAATAATAGCTTTATAAAAATAAGAAACAATGACAGACCACAATGCGAAGTTATGTTGGACAATATGATCTATAGTTGCAAAACAAAAAAGAAGTGTAGGTTCATGACATATAACTGACATACATAAGTTGCCAAAGACATATGGAAAATATGTGCGGATCAAATTGATACTTGTATTTTAACAGCTGTGCTTTATATCTGCCAGCTCCCTTTTATATAGTTCTATGACAATTACATCTAAGCCATTCAAATCATCTTTGAACTACCCCATAGTACACAATCAAACTTCAAGCATAGAGACTGACCGGCTGGCTGGCTGTCTGCCTGTCGCCAAGCATATAAGTGTAATTCAATAATGGCACATATTTATTTGAACTCAATACTGGAGCAATTGTAATATAAGTTAAATCGTACTTAGTACAAATGCTAAAACAAATACAAATGCTCGCAAAACGTTGGCCATTCACTTTTCAAATATATAGGGTGGAGAAATGGGAGATATCAATTTGTTGGAAAGAGAGCCATTTTTGCAGGTGTTCGTGAGGTAGGCCACTTTTTTTATTTTTTCCTTGAATGGATACGAAATTGGCGAGAAAGCTATCTCTATAAACGAGTAGTGATATATCTGACTGACTGACCGAGTAACAACTACCAAACATTTGAAGCTAGAATCATGAAATTTTGCACGAGGGTGCGTCGTGGTGCGTACACCTGTGATAGGGCTGGCTTTTTGCACTGAAAGGTTACGAAACGTACTGAAATGCTCTAAAAATTTAATACTTTATATTGGTCAAAAAGAAATTTGGAATGATATTCACTAATGAAGTGCAGGATAGTTGTACCCAAGGATTTTTGAAAATTGAAACTTTAAGGTAACGAAAAGTTCAAAAATGGTACTAAACTTCTAAAATGGTACCATTTGGTATTCTGTGAATGAATAAAGATAAAAGCTTGAAAGTTGCTGTGACAGTCAAGGTTGGGATATAGGTATGAATTATCGAGGTGGTTTTGAATATGGTAAGTTTGAGAATAACAAGTAAAAAAGATGTAAGTTCGGCTGGCCCGAACTTTGAATACCCTCCACAATTTGGAACGAATTTGGCAATTCTCAAAAACAATAAAAATTCTGCTAAAATCTTAAAAATACCTAATGTAGCTGTACATTAGGGTGGATACGATGACAAGGACCTGCATAGGTAACTTTTGTCATAAGCCATTACAATATTCAAACGCGAAACTTAGAAAAAAAATCGGTGAAAAATGTAGCTACAGTCATCAAAATACCGATTATCGGGAGGTACCGTTATATGGGGGCTTTACGAAGATGGGGACCCGCACAAACAATTTTCTGTCATAGGCTGTAGTATCCACTACGAACCTCTCATACCAAATTTGAAAGGATTCCGGTGAATAATGTCGCTAAAATCAACAGAGTACCGAATATCGAGAGGTACAGTTATATGAGGGCTATACGAAGACGTGGACCAGCACAGGCAATTTTCTGTCATAGGCTGTAGCGTTCATTACGAACTTCAAATACCAAATTCGAAACAATAATGAATAATGTCGCTAAAATCATCAAAATATCGAATATCGGGAGATATCGTTATAGGGGGGCTATACGAAGACGTGGACCTGCACAGACAATTTTCTGCCATAGGCTGTAGTATCAACTACGAACCTCATGTACCACATTTGAAAGAATTCCTGTGAATATTATCGCAAAAATCATCAAAATACCGAATATCGGGAGGTACCGTTATATGGGGGCTATACGAAGACGTGGACCTGCACAGACAATCTCCTATCATAGGCTGTAGCATCCATTACGATCATCAAATACCAAATTTGAAAGAATTCCGGTGAATAATGTCGCTAAAATCAACAGAGTACCGAATATCGGGAGGTATAGTTATATGGGGGCTATACGAAGACGTGAACCTGCACAGACAATTTTCTGTCATAGGCTGTAGTATCTAATACGAACATCATATACCAAATTTGAAAGAATTCCGGTGAATAAAGTCGCTAAAATCAACAGAGTAGCGAATATCGGGAGGTACAGTTATATGGGGGCTGTACGAAGACGTGGACCTGCACAAACAATTTTCTGTCATAGGCTGTAGTATCTACTACGAACATCATATACCAAATTTGAAAGAATTCCGGTGAATATTATCGCAAAAATCATCAAAATACCGTATATCGGGAGGTTCCGTTATATGGGGGCTATACCAAAACGTGGACCTACATCGCCCATTTTCAATACCAAAAGTCCTGGAGACATAGTATTCATTTGAGTAAAATTTTATCAATCTACTTCAATTCGTTCGGAAACTAAAGTGATTTCCACAGACGGACGGACATCGCTAAATCGACAAAGAATTTTATGCTGATCAATAACATATATCCTTTACTTTATTACTGTTATTTGAATCCTGGAATTCCCTTAAAAAAATTATAAGCCGATTTTTATAACCCTACCTGAAAAAACAAAGAACTGCTGCGAGATGTTGACTTGGTTACCCACCATCAACTAATCGGCCATAATGGAAAGGTATGACCAGCGTATTTAGCTGCATTGCATGACTAACTGACTGTTCGGCAGACATACTGACAGAACTACTATTCCACAAAAAAGAGACTTACTTTTGTTTTTGACATTAGCGGATTACGGTTATTTATGTGGTAATTGAGGTTTTAAAAATTGGGATACCCACGGACACACACTCACACAAACACTTAAATCGCTGCTGCCAACTCTATTTATAAACAATATTTAGTGCAGTTTTTCTGTTATTTTTTTTCTACCAACTATAGCTCCCCAACACCAATTCTAGTATCACTCAATCTGTTGTGTGTAAAAACAACTGCATCGTTCAAAAGCCACTAACCATCGGCAACATCATCACAGCCGCTACATGGCCAACGCCAATTCATGGCGGTGGTCAAAAGCCACCGGTAGATGTTGGAAATATAGAAAAAAAGAAAGAGAATAAAAATAAACCATAGCCACTGTAACAATGCCCGTTTCTATAGAAATGAACACACACACCCAAATATGTCTGTCGACAAGTTTTATGAGTAGCCAAATTAACAAGCGATTATGGGTAGTTAACTTAGTTTTGTTTTTTTTTTTTTTTTTTGCACTCTTTGGGGTTTTTGAGATTTTTTTATGTACAAATATTATGTTGAAGCCAATTCAATGCAAGTAAGAGTCTATAGTTCAAGGATTATTATGCGGTGTGGCGCACACAGACCACAAATAAAGTTATGAGACTAGTAAAAAAAAATGATTACTTGGAATCATGAAAATTTAATGGAAGGAATGGAAGACCACAGTAATAATCCAGTGTCCGAGTTTATATAACAACCCAATATTTCCGTCAATATGTTAAATTTTGGGTGAAGATGAGATTCATCTCTCATCCGATACTATCCCCGTAAACTGTCAAATGCCATGAATACCAATAAAACTAACTCAAGTATGGAGGTGGAAAATCTGTGTCCACTTTTTCAGGTAACTCCCACGATGTGAAAGCGAAATTTTGAATTTAGGATTAGGATTTCCTGCCGCAAATTTATGGATTTTTTAAGAACTTCTCGGTTATACATCACTAATTTCTTTTTAAGAATTTCCTGGCAAGAAAGCTGCATTCATATCGTAAAATTGGTAGATTTTTATTTTTTTCATTTCGTAAGGACTTCTTAAAAAACGTGACCGAAATCTGTTGGTTTTCTATTTTTTTTTTATCAAGGACTTCTTTACATAAATGTAGTATTTTAAAAGGAGTTTACTGACAAAATCTTTCTGAACCATAAATATTTAATTTTTTAAGAATATTTTCTCAATGATTCTAAATAATAAATAATTCTAAATAAGCTAAAATCGTGTTTTATAAAGATATTTTTTAAGACCTCCTGGCGAAATAACTTAATTTTTTTAGAAAAAGTTTTGAGCGTCCATCTGTCAGAAAATCGCAGAATTTTAATTTTTTGAAGATCTCGTGATCAAAAATCGTGTATTTTCTAAGAATATTTCTGATTATCCAGGCATCTATTTAATTGTTTTTCAGGGACTCCTGGTAACAAATTTTTAAATATATTTTTAAGGATTTCCTAATCAGGAGTACCTAATCAGATCAGATAATGGCAAGGATCAAACATTTTTTTAACTATAATTTTTTCAAGGAATTCCATATTAAAAATCGTGAATTTCTGAAATAAAAGATTTTTAAGATATGTTTTTCAAGGACCTCCAAGACCAAGGATTTTTGAAGATAATTCTTTCAGGACTTTTTGACATAAAATCATGGATTCGCAAAAATATTTTTTAAGGAACCCTTGACAAAATTCTGGAAATTTTTTAAATATATTTTTTTCAAGAATCTCCTAACAAAAATCGGCATGTTTAAACATAATTGCTAAAAGGATATCCTGGCCAACAATTATGAATTTTAAATCATTTTTTTAATGTTATAAGAAATGCTATCCAGGGACCTCCTTGCAAAAAATAGAGTGTTTTAAAAATTATTTTTTTTACAAATATTTTTCTACAAAAAAAAAGTAGATGGAAAAAAATGGGGACCACCAAAAAAAAATGTGGAATTTTTATAAATTATTTTCTGGAACATCTCGACAAAAAATCAAAGTTCGTTTATCGATTCTTTCCACGGTTTTCTGAAAAAAACTGCGGATTTAAAACTCAATGCTTTTAGGCAGGGAAAAAATCCATAACAATCTATAAAAAATATTTTTAAGGATGTGTCGACAAAAACGTGAAATTTTTTAAGGATTTCTTCAAAGATTTTCTCACCAAAATATTTGGACTTTTTATGAAAATGTTCCAAGAACCTCCCGAGTATATGTCCTGCAATAAAACCAAGCGAATCAAAAAATCGCACACTTTGCAAAAAGGTATTTTTGAAAACATCTGGACAAAAGATCGTGAATTTTTCAAAAAAAAAAAAAAAAATTCTGAGCAATGATTGTGGATTTTTTATGAAAAATATATCAAAGAAATCCAGAATAGACATCCTGAAGTTTTTTTTTTTAGTTTTAGTTTTTTTTATTAAAGAACTTTCCTGATTAAGCCCCGAAATATTCTTTAATAATCCACGCCATTGAGCTTGGAAAAATGTTGTAACATCTGCGATTTGGAACCTGGAATAATGCCCCTCTTTAAGCTTTGAAATATGTTTACGCCTTTGAACCAGCAAAAACTCTTTACATATCTAGGACTTTGGGCCAATAACAAATATGTACGGCTTTGAAACAGCAAAAATTCTCTAAAATCTACAGCTATGAGCTTCCAAAAATTGTTTAAGTCCCTTTGAGGCTGGTAAAATTCTTTTAAAATACAGGACTTTAAGTCGAAAAAAATTCTTTAATATCAATCGTGGAAAAATTCTTAAAAATTTTACGTTTTTGAGCCTATAAAATTTTATTTTAAAAATCCATGCTCATAAGCCTGCAAAAGTTCTTGAAAAATGTACGTCGTTAAACCGCTAAAAATTCCTTAAAAAATAGACGACTACGAACATTCAAAAATTCTTGAAAAACTCAACACTTTGAGGCTGGTAAAATTCTTTAAAAATGAATGCCTACAAACCTGAAAGAATTCCTTGAAAATACATGTCTTTGGGTCGGAAAAAATTGTATAAACATCAAACCATTTGATCCTGAAAAAAATCTTTAGGAACTCTACGCCTTTGAACCGTTAAAAATTCCCTGAAAATGCAGGTCTTTGAAAAAGTTCTTAAAAAATCCAAGTCTTTGATTGAAGAAAAATTCTTAAAAACTCCACAGCTTAGAGCCAGCAAAAGATCTTAACAAACAATCTTTAGGTCCTTCGAGGGCCTTAAGAGCCCTCGAAAGAGGCTGGAAAAAATCTTTAAAAAATCCTCATCTATGGGACTTGATAAAGTCTGGAATATCTCCTAAATCCATGCCTTAGGCCCTTGAAAGAGCTTGGAGACCTTTTCAGAATCTGAACAATCTTTAATAATCCAACGCCTTGAATTTTTTTTTAAATCAACACCGTTATCCTTATAAAATGAACATTAACTTATATCTGTTAAAGTTTTTGTGAAATGGTTAAAATTTTCCAAATTAAATAATTAAATTAAATAATTAAAAATAAACCTTGAATTTCTGATAAATCATTAGCGCAAGTTTGATGGTTCTTAACTGAAAGGAAGATTAAATCTTATACTCCCACAAAAAAATGTTGAACCATCTTTACATTTTCAAAATCTTCAGTAAATCTTCCAAATTTAAAAAAAATTATTCACAATCACTGTGCTGCCATTGTAACCCTTACACGATTTCTGACAGATTTTAAGTAAAGATTCTCAATACAAAAAAATAATTTTGATATATACATAATTTTGCTGAAGACGTTTCCAAATACTAGTTTTCACTAAAATTTTCAAAACTATTTTGCCTTAAGTTTATATAAATAAATTGAAATTGCGATAAGAAAAAAACTCACCAAACATCAAAAATATGTGCAAAATTTTGAAACGTACCTGAAAATAAAGAAGTTGAAATTAGTTGTTTCTTATTTTCAATATTTTTAAGCTTAGTGTACAAATTAAGAAATAAATTAAGAATCACTTTCCGCTAAAATCTTCCATATATGCAATCTACATAAAAGTATTACAAAATGTTATCCCTTTCATTGCCTCCCATCGAAAATTTAAATATTCCTTCATATGTTGCCCCAAAATCAAATGGAATAAATAGTGCAATAATCATTTTGCCCTATTCCAACTAAACAAAGCAGCAACAACGAAAACAGGACTCACAAAAAAAAAAACGAAATCCTCAAAACTGTAACCAGTCAACTGTACAGCTAAAGCAGCGTATTTCCGTTCTAACTTTGTTTAGTTATTATCTACTAAACTGTCATAATGGAACAATAGAAATAGGGAGTAACGGCAGCGGCAGCAGCCACAGAGCATCAGTTGGATGTGCTATTCCATTATTGATATCAAAGTGTCTATTCAATTTTGGAATCGATTCAATGGTGGAAGGCAATAGTGAACGAATGAACGACATTTTCGTTCGCAAGGCTAGAATTATCAGACAGTTTGAATTCATTTCGTTTTTATAGAATTTGTTGTTGCTGCTGTTGATATTTTGCCATGGTTGTTGGTTGGGTGGTTGCTACTGTTGCATCTCGTGTCGCTTCTGCTAGTGGATGCTGGAGCAATTGCACGGAATGCATTTAAAATGGAACGCTTTATTTCTTTCCGATTTAGAGCCAAAAAGTTTTGCAGAGGAGAAATGCATAGAAGTGAATTGAACCACAATATTTGCATTTCCGGTAGTCTACAAGGCACACATACACTTGCACATCTATATATGGTTAGATGGATGTGTGTGTAGTAATAACACATACATGCACATCATGTATCTCAACTACAATTTTTATGCAAAATTTCTGCTGTCGTTGTGGTACCCTACAACCACAACTGCTGGGTGTGGGGGGTGCTACCACTACTCTATCTATATGTGTGTGTGAGATTTTGTGTGTGTGTGAAATTTGGGGTGTGTCCTTAAACATATGATGATGATAAAATGTATGCCGTTTGAATTACTTGTTGGTATTTTCTGCTAGCACAGTGGGCTGGGAAAAAGAAGCGAAAAGTGTCAGATTGAGTGACTGACTGATCCTCTAATCCCACAGTCACAATCTTGAGACATTGAATTGGAGTTAGAGACGGTATTGGGGGTAAATTTTTAACATTTTCGGCTGGATCTTATGATCTTTATCGAATGTTAGCCTTGATGATTATGTTGGAGATGGAGATCATGATCCTGTTCCATGAAACTACTTTCACCAATTGTTTTACCTGCAGAAGTGATCGAGGATGAGATGAAAAAACTGCAGCCAACTTCAGACTGCTCTCATTTCTAAGTCACTCGTCCGACAGCTGTTAAAATTATTCCAGTGACAGCTTATTATATTATTTAAAAGCGTACATAAGCATTTTGGTGAGAATTTTCCAGAAAAAAAGTTATTCGTGATGGAATTCAAGCGTGATAGTGTGATTTCTGCATATTTGGCTGGATAACCATAGGTGGCTATCATTAGAGCACTCCGGCATTTAAGTGTGAATAAATCTTTTGTGTCTCGTTACCCGATGTCAAGGAAGTGGACGGAAGAAAACAGCAACATCAGCAGAAATGGTTCGAAAAGTAAGGAAGCGATTTTATCGAAACCCGCTCGCAGTGGCCGAAAAATGACTCGTGAGCTGAACATATCGCAATATTCCATTCGTCAAATATAGAAAAATGAGCTCGGGGTTAAGCCATTGAAATTCCAAAAAGTGGAACAACTTACATCGCAACAAACGGAAAATAGACTCAAAAGAGCTAAAGAGTTGCTTCGCTTGGCCAAAAGTGGTGACTTGCCGAATTTGGTTTTCTCCGCTCCGATGAGAAAACATTCATTGTCTAGCAGTTTGTAAACAAACAAAATGATCATGTTTACTTGCCAAAGAGATCAGCTGAAAATGTGCACCTTCGGTTGGCCACCAGAACTCAAGCGCCGGTGTTGGCCGCCATATCATACGATGGTCGTTCTCCACTTGTATTAATCGACGGAAATCGGTAGAAATAGTTCGAAAAGTAAAGAAGCGACTTGATCCAAAACCGCGCTCGCCGAAAAATGCTCGTGGACTGAACATATCGCAATATTCCATTCGGCAAATATTGAAAAATGAGCTCGGATTAAATCCATTAAAATTCCAAAAAGTGCAAGAACTTACACCGCAAGAGAAAGAAAATAAACTCAATAGAGCTAAAGAGTTGCTTCGCTATGCCGAAAGTGGTGAACGGCCGAATTGCCAAAGAGGTCAGCTGAAAATGTGCACCTTCGGTTGCCCATCAGAACTCAAGCGCCGGAAATTGTGAGGTGTGATGGGCTGCCATAACAGCCGATTCTCGCTCTCCGCTCGTATTAATCGACCGTGAAATCAGAATAACTGCCGAATATTATCGCGAAAATATTCTGGAGGGTGTATTAAAGCCTTGGGCAAGCAAACGTGTCGGCCGCAGACCTTGGGCCTTCCAACAGGACTCAGCACCATTGCATTCAGCACGCGCCACCCAAGAATGGTTACAAAATGAGGTTCCTCGCTTCATTTCCAGCGCACAATTGCCACCAAAATCTCCGGATACCAATCCGTTGGACTATTGTGTCTGCAGTATTTTGGAAAGCAAGGTTGGCACTAAAAAATACTAAAGTGTCGATCACCTCAAGCAAGCGCTTAGCCGGGAATGGGCCAAAATACCGTAGAGCATTATGCGGGCAGCGTGTGACGATTTCATTGGCCGTTTGAAGGCCATAATTCGTGCCAAAGGTGATAAATTCGAACAAATCAAAACTTATTCTAAAATTTGATGCTATTTCCGGCATTTTTGCTTTCATTCAATGAAATTTAAAACAATTATAGCGTTTGACTTTGTTGCAGTTTTTTTTATCTCACCCTGTACGCTACAGATCATAATATCCTTCCAAAAATGTCAAATATCTGCCCACAGTACACCTTCCCATATAGGTTTTCGTTACACAGCTCTTGTAGTTTCCAACTACTCGTATGCCTGGACCCAGCATTGTGGTCGGCAATGGCAAGTTTTTAGGCAAATATGTTGTTTCTCTTTGGCAAATTTTACATTCTCCAAAAATTTTATCTGTAATTCTAGTTAGAATTTTTTAGTTAATGGGCATTTGTAAAGCGCTCTAATGCAAATTGTTACAATTGAATACACCGATGTCGAGTAACTAACACGGTGGACAAAAACCCACAAAAAAAAAACCCAGACCCGCATCACCAACCAACCAGCTACCAACTAACTTTGTTCAGGCGTGTTTGTCTATTTGCATTTTTAAAGATTGCAACAGCAACAGTAGCAGTAGCCACATTAAACAACATTATGTGTGAGTGTGTGTGTGAGATCACTTATCTATCACACACGCACGCACGCACACACACACACTATTTACGACAAAGGATAATTTTAATGTGTGTGTGTGTGCATGTCCATTGTTTAACTTTAAGTATTTATTCGTAGAATTTTTTTTTCCGTTAGTTTTTAGAGGCGAAAATTATTCGAGCTTTGTTGGAACATGGAAACTGCTGCTATTCGGAAAAGCGTTTCATTGTTTAAATGTACGAAAATTATTTTCTATAGTTTGTGCGATTTAAAAGGATTTAGGTATTTTTGCAAATTTTTAATATTTCGCATGAATTTTGCAAAAGAGAAGAATTGAATGGAATAAATTTAACTATTTATTTGTTGGATTAAAAGAGATGGGGGAGATAATCGGAATTTATAAGTACTTATGAGTGTGTGATGCAGAACAAATTAAATTTTAGGAGTTTATTTTGTTTCTAAATTTATTGTAAATTCATTTTGAGAGATTCTAGGGTAAAACATTAGGTATATTCCTCCGGCATTGGGTTTTATTCTAGTTATTTTTGTTGGCAGAAAATTTGTAGAATTATCTTTTATTTAATAAAAACAAGTAAAATAGTATCAGTCGGTTTTGCCGACAGATGTATACCCCCAGCCTTAAGTTATGAACGTGCCAGATTTGGACTATATCGGCTACTTCTTGTACTTTATATGAGACAGGTGCACATTTTCGGAAATATGCGTCAGGTAAAAGATATAGCGGACCGAAGTATTCTATTTTCATACTTCATCTAATACAGATAAAATATATTGGTATGTGCAAGATTTGAAGGAAATTGAACATTCGTATCCAATTTTATGCGAAATCATAAATTCCGACAAATTACATATTCATATCAGAATACTGGTTAAGATAAATATTTAGATATAGCAAGCTGTTAAGAATCACCGACTTGTTTCGCGAGTTATGACAATTATAAATTGGCAGATCTTGTGTGGATGAAAATATTGAGAAGCTCCAAGTCTGAATAGAATCGGATGTTAATTTTGCGTTTTATGAGCTTCGTGGATACTCAAAATTTTGATCCTTTGTGGGGGAGGTAACAGAAGGAGTGGACCGATATATCCCATCATAACACTATACCTTGGGTTACATTAAATATCAGACCTTGGGTTAACATAAATATTCTCATGTTTGAAATTTGAAGACAATCGGACTCTTGTATCACATTTTATAAGAGATGTAATTATTCAAAATTTTGACCATTTGTGGGGGAGGTACTTGATGGAGTGGGCCGATATTGTCTATTTTCACACTTGACCTAGCACTGACGCAAATATTTAGATTTGCAAAGTTGGAGCAAAATCGGATTACCGTTTCTCTTTCTGTGCAAAAACTAAATTTTTTGAAAATTTCGAACTTTTGTGGGGGAGGTACCAGAAGGAGTGAACCGATATTGCCCATCTCCGAACTCGATCCAAGTTTGACAAAAATATTACGATGTACCAAGTTTGGACCAAATCGAGAGTTATCGTGCGCACCAGCCAGCCAGACAGACAGAGGGACATCGCTAGATCGACTCCAAATGTTCTGAAACGGATTTGGTCCAAAGAGACCTAGGGTCTAAAACCGTTATTTCGACTAGGCACGTTTTGACCGTATCAAATGATATATACCCTCTGTAGCCATATGGCTGAGGGTATAAAAATGATCATTTAAAATGTCAACACTTTAACGGCGAATTCGCAGGCGATATTACTATAAGAGAAGTTCCAGCTTCGATATCCCAGATATATTTGGTTCTCGGAAAAGTTGTCCACTTTTAGTAGAGGTACCATAAGAAATGAGCCGATTCACTATCTGCAAATATATATTCATATGCTAATTTTTGTATGGAAATGGGGGAGTTTTGCACATTTATAATTATTGAGAATGTTGGCCTTTTATGGGTAATGTATCAGTGAGAGTAGGTCGATGTTATTGCATTTATTGGGAAGGTAACTGAAAATCGCTCTCTAGATCTCCCAGTGAACGTACCAGAAGTAATACACCGATGTACCCCATCTAGCCAGAATTACTTAGATATGGAAAGTTATTTAAAATGTTTACCGTTTGTGGAGGAGGTAAGGAAATAGCCAAACCTAATCTCACGAAAAAAGGCTAAAATAATAAAAAGCTAGACCATATAATGAAAACCCCTTATGCAAATCTTAAAATTTTATTTTTTTATTTTCGAACAAACAAATAGTTTGCCTTAGAAAAATATGCAAAAAAAAAAAAACAAGAACCAGAAACTAATTCCTTACTGCAATTATCTTAAATACCAATTCCCTGCATTTGTTTTCAGATGCTCGTCTAAAGTTCTCCTTCAAGATGCATATTTCTTGATTTGTGTATTTTTTTTTATTTTCTTCGTCCTATACTGTATGCATGTGTGTGTGTGTTTTTGTTTCAATTTCTTAATTGCATTTAATGTTAATGAAATTTTTGTGGTTGCAATAAATTTTATTTTTGGTCAGAGCAATTAAATAAACGAATACAAATGATAAAAAAAAACATATGTATGTGCAGAAGTTATGTCATGAGTTAGTTGCAGCATGTGGATATTAAGGTAAGTCATATCAAAAAAATGTCAATGGAATTTAAAAAAAAAACAAAAATTGCAATTATTTCAGATGTTACCATTTAAGACAGCAAGAGAATTATGGCCCATATTTGAATAGAATTGATTTTTTTTGGGAATTTGAGTTTTTTTTTTCAGAACGTAACATAAATTTGAGGAAAATATTACGATGTTCATCGGATGTTTATGGGATCATCATGACTAATTCCATAACCTTCATAGGATTTTCCAAACATTTGACCGTTTTTTACCATTGTGTGTGAAAATTGGGCATTAGTTTTATTATTTTATGAGGGTGTTTATTTTTAAGGATCTACGAGAAAAAATACTGATTCTGTCTATAAACTTACTTAACGTGTTCGGACAAAATCAAGTTCACCGTGAGACCTATGTATACCTTCAGCCTATGGCACTTTTTATACTTTCAGGCATATGGCTACAAAGTGTATATATCATTTGAAACGGCCAAAATAAGCCTCATCGAAATAACAGACCTAGGGCCTAAGGTCTCGTTGGACTAAATCCGTTTAAGAACATTTAGAGTCGATGTAGCGATCCACGCCAACTCTCGAAGGGGTTGTCCGATTTGGTCCAAACTTGGTACTTCGTAATATTATCATTATAATTTTGATAGAGTTCGGAGATGGGCAATATCGGTCCACTCCTTCTGGTACCTCCCCCAAAATATTTGACTGCACAGAAAGGGAAAAGATCATCCGATTTTGCTCCAACTTTGCAAATCATAATATTTACATCAGTGCTAGGTCAGGTGCGAAAATGAACAGTATCGGTGCACTCCATCAAGTACCTCCCCCACAAAGGGTCAACAATTTGAATAATCATAACTCTAATAAAATGCGACGTAAGAGCCCGATTGTCTTCAAATTACACTCATCAAAATACTCCTATTAACCCAAGGTCTGGTGTGTGTATATTCCATATATATCGGTCCACTCCTTCTGACATTTCCACCACAAAGTATCTAAGTTTGGAATAACCACAACGATCATAATATCCGAAATAAGCATCCGGTTCTCTTCATATCTCACACATTTCATTATTTCTACCAACACAAGATCTGTTGTGAAGATGGGATATATCGGTGCACTCCACCTGGTACCTCCCCACAAAGGGTCAACATTTTGAATATCCATGAAGCTCATAAAACGTGAAATTAACATCCGATTCGCTTCTGGTACCTCACCAACACAGAGGGTCACAATTTGCAATACTTTTATCTGTCATAACTTGTGAAACAATTTGCAACATCAAAATAGTATTCTTTACCAAAAAACCTGATATGAATATGGAATTTATCGGAAATTTTGTTTTCGCATAAAATTAGATATAAATGTCGATTTTCTTCTATTTTTGCCCATACCAATATTTTTTCTGTATTAGATGAAGTATAAAAATGGACCTCACGCAAATTTTAACATTTTTTAAAAATTATCACAAATCATAAAGTGAAGAAAGTAACCAATAAAGTCTAAACCTGTCGTCGCAATATATATATCATATTTATTTAGGTCCGATCCGAAACGGGCAGCATTTGGTAATATTGGCCAATATCGGAACCTACTCCATAGTGGACCAACAATTTTAATAATCATAACAGGAGTCAAAATATATTTATACAATCGAACATTGGCTGACGGTATACATCTGCTGGCAAACCGACTTATACGTTATAACTTGTTTTTAATATATATGTATTGAGTTGCAATATAATTGGTAAAAATGTTAACCCTTTATGAAGGAGATACCGAAATTGTGGACCAATATTGTCCACTTCGCATCCGACTTGACTCTGATAATAACATTACGACGCGCCAGGTTTGGACTATACCGACTACTCCAATTTTAATGAAATATAATTTTATTTTGAAGAAGTGGAGATGTACCGGAAAGAGTGGGCCGACATATTCCAGATTTATATTTTTTTCTATGGTTGACCATAGCATTACTCAAACTTTATAGTTAATCTCTGAGATTGAGACCCGTTGTGGGAGAGGGAGTACAATTGCTAACCGGTGGCAATTTCCATATTGAATTCCAGAGTCTAGATCTATGTCCTCATTATTTGCATAAAAATTATTAACATCGATACACCCTAACATACACACAAACTATTTGGCAAATTGTGGGCATCCAGGTTCAGTCAGTTCGTTATGCTGTTTATTTTCTTCTAAACATGTTTGGGAGTTTCTTCGTTAAACTTCCGTTTCTTGTTTGGTCTGCAATGGTGCAGTGGGGATTTTACTGGTGCTGGATCACCACACAAAGGCAGCGGCAGCAGCATCAGCAGCCGGTGGAACAGGCAGTATATTTCAAAAAACTTGAAAAGTCAAAACTAATGGATATAACCAAAAACACACACACAGCCAAACAAACAAAAAACTAAAAGTGAAATGGCACAAACAAAAATTACCGAACTGAGAGCAAAAAAAAAAAAATAAAGCTTTTACAAAACTTAAAACAAACCTGTTTTAAAATACATTTCACACTTGATGGTTTTTGGCAGATGGTTACGCGGGAAAAAGCAGGGAGAGAGAAGAAATGTATTAGAGATTCAGAGATGCGAAAGATAGGTGTAAAACGGAGGGTGAAAAAGAAAACAAAATGCAACATTTAGCCGGAAGTAAAGTTGTTTTCTTTTTCTTTCCAACCAAAAGGCAGTTTACGTCAAAACGGGTTTGGTGTAGTGTACCAGCTATGGATGTATGGATGGATGGTTGGTTTGGGTGGCTGGCTGACTGCCTTGCTTTAAAGCTGAGGTGTGAAGGAAAAAAATAAGAGAAAAATGTTTCAAAACCAAAATACCGCAAAGCAAATTTAAATAATGAACGAAAAAAAAAATACAGGAAAAACTCCAAAGAAATTACAGTGACTAAAGTCAGGGTGAAGTTTCATTTGCATACGTAACACATGGCGACAATGAGTGTCAGAGCCAGTCAATGTTAAGTTCAAAGCCAAGTTTAGTGGTGTTATAAAGCTTGTGTTGTCTTTTAGTCTCTCTCTTTTTTACTTTTCTTTTTGGTTTAATTTTTTTGTGATGTAAAATAAAATAGTTAAACGTGATTCGAAATGGTGGATTAGATCATATGATACCCTACACTAAAATACTGGCAATGTCCGCCAGGATAAATTTAAATTTAATTAGCAAAGACATAAACCAAATTATTTTTGTCGGGACAGGGAAGTTCACCGATGCACAACATCGGTCCACTTCTTCTGATACCTTCCCCAAAAAAGGCCGAAATTTTCCACAAAAAAAAAAAAAAAATACTGTATAGAAAGGGGGTGGACCGATATATCCCATCTTTATAACAGATCTTGTTTTGATAGAAATATTGAGATTTGCAAAGTATAAATGGACACAGATGTCAATTTCGTGGATAATTTCCATGGATATTTAAAACATTAACCCCTTGAGGGAGGTACCAAATGGAGTGTGGATTAGAGTTATAATTATTTAATATTTTGAACTGTGGGGGAGGTACCGGATGGAGTGGACCGATATATTCCATCTTAACGCCAGACCTTGGGTTAATATAAATATTGGGATGTGTGAAATTTGAAGACAATCGAAATCTTACATCACATTTTATGAGAGTTGTAATTGTTCAAAATTTGGACCATTTGGGGGGGAGGTACTTGATGGAGTGGACCGATATTGTCCATTTTCGCACCAGACCTAGCACTGGCGCAAATATTAGTATTTGCAAAGTTGGAGCAAAATCGGACCATCGTTTCTCTTTCTATGCAAAAAATATTTTTTTGAAAATTTTGACCCCTTGTGGAGAAGGTACCAGAAGGAGTGAACCGATATATTCCATCTTTGCACCAGACCTTAGGTTAATAAAAATATTGTGATATGCGTAATTTGAAGACAATCGGACTCTTTATAAGAGTTATAATTATTTAAAATGTTGACCTTTTTTTGGGGGGGAGTTACTTGATGGAGTGTCCCGATATTGTCCATTTTTGCACCTGACCTAGAACTGATGCAAACATTTAGCAAAAGTTGGAGCAAAATCGGATTATCCTTGCTCTTTCTGTGCAGTAAAATATTTTTCTTGAAACTTTCGACCTTTTTTTGGGGAGATGTACCAGAAGGAGAGATCCCATATTGTCCACGTCTGAACTCGATTTAGGTTTGGAAATAATAATACGATCTGCCTAATTTGAACCAAATCGAATACTTCCTTCGAGAGTTATCGTGCACAACAGCCAGCCAGACGGAGCTAGGGTCTAAAATCGTAATTTCGATAAGGCACGTATCTAGCCATGTGGTTGAGGGTATGAAAATGCATAGAAGAGGTTTAACACCCTTATCTTCCCATTTAAAGCCCAGAATATAAGATTTAAAAATGAAGCTGAATTGAGACTAGGCTCCATAAAAGTTCTCGAGGAGTACTGCCCGAATATAAGATCCTTATACGCAAAAAGGATTTCGGACTTACGTTTTTTTTTTTTTGAGTTTTGGGAAAATTTATTGCCCAATTTAAGTTAATAGAAATATATGGACTTTATAAGCAACCAGAATTTCACACTTAAGAATGAAGTGGGGCTTAGGCTAGGCTCAAATCAAAGGTCTCCAGGAGTACTTATCTTCCCATTTAAAGCCCAGAATATACGATTTAAAAATGAAGCTGTATTAATGCTAGGCTCCATAAAAGGTCTCCAGGAGTACTTATCTTCCCATTTAAAGCCCAGAATATACGATTTAAAAATGAAGCTGAATTAAGACTGGGTTCCATAAAAGGTCTCGAGGACTACTGCCCGAATATAAGAACCTTACACGCAAAAAGGATTTAGACTTTTTTGAGGTTTGGGAAAATTGATTTCCCAATTTAAAACAGCGATAAAAAGGTCCACTGAATAGAAATATATGGACTTTATAAGCAAACAGAATTTCAGACTTAAGAATGAAGTGGGGCTTAGGCTAGGCTCAAATCAAAGTTGTCGAGGAGTACTTTCAGAATATATGGACCTTATAGGCAAAAATAATTGCCATATATTCGAAAAGTTTTCCTCGATATCTTTTATTTGTTCTTAGCCACGTCTCCGGTTAAGTTTTAGTTTCTATTCGGTGTATACCATTATCTGTCATTTTTTGTCAATTGTGCCATAAATTATCAGAAAACTTGAAAAATTCGTAAATCTGAAATTATTTTAGCCTATAAGCCTCATAAAGACCAGTGTTACCTCTCTTGTATTAAAAGGTGTACTCCATTTTTTAATAATCATCAATATATTGCTATAGGGTATTAAGTTCCGCTGTAACTTACGGTACCTCTACTTTGTTGTGGTTAATAACTATTTTGTTTTTTTTCAGCTGCTTTCAAAAATTCACTTTCAATGTCAATTTATTTGGCTAGTCACATAACTGGTATTTTTCGTAATCTTTTTTTGAGTTAAATTCAAAAAGAAGAGTAGAAAGAAGTAAGTGGTATTTGACAGCGTACTTTGTGTATCTTCCGTATGAACGTCATGAACGCCGCAGTCATTGACATTGAAATAATGTGGGTTTGCACACCAAAAAAAATTTTTTTCGTCGAAAAATAGAAATAGCTGAGAACGTAATACGATATTGGCGTATAGAATAAATGAAAAACTATAAATGGCCATATGTTTGTTGTCACAATTAGCTATTCGATGTGTAAGCGATTTATTTGGTATCCGATTACATTCTTTTTTGGAGAAATACAATTCCAAATAAATAAACACATACAATATTGGTGGTTGAAATAGAATGGTGATTGGATATATCAATCTTGAAGTTATAGCCATTAAAAATGTTCATGCGAATTTGATTAAAGTAAAATCATGTGTTCGTTCAATATTTAAAAAATAAAAAACAGAAAGAAAAAACCAGTAAAGAAAATCTTAAAGTCGGCGGGGCCGACGGTTTTGCCGACAGATGTCTACCCTCAGCCAATGTTCAATTTTTTGCATATATTTTGACTTGTGTTAGATTATTCCAATTGTTGACCCTCTATGGACTTAAGTTCCGAAGGAATGGGCCAATATTGTCCATTTCCCATCGGACCTACATAAATATGATATATATATATTACGGCGTGTCAGGTTTGGACTATATTGGTTACTTCCTTAACTTTGTATGGAATTTGTCATAATTTTTAGAAAATGTTGAAATATACGTGAGGTACCATATTCCATTTTGTGGGTGAGGTACTAAAAGGGGTTGGCAGATCTTTACAACAGATCTTGTGTTAGCAAAAATGATGGCATGTGTGAAATTTGAAGAGAGTTGAAAACTCATCACGCCTTCTTTGAGGGGTTTTTGTTTTTCAAAATTGTGAACCCTATGTGGTAGAGGTTCCAGAAGAAATGGTCCGATCTCTACCATCTTTATAACAGATCTTGTGTTAATGGGAATATTGAGATGTACCAAGTCTGAACGGAATCGGAAGTTAATTTCATGTTTTATAAACTTAATGGGTATTCCAAATTTTTTGAGCGTTTGTGGGAGGGGGGTGGGTGGTACTAGAAGGAGTAGATCGATATATCCCATCTTCGCATCAGATCTTGTGTTAGTAGAAATAATGGGGTGTGTGAAATATGAAGAGAACCGCATGCTTATTTCGGATTTTATAATCGTTTTGGTTATTCAAAAATTTGACCCTTTGTGGAGGAGGTACCAGAAGGAACGGTCCGATCGCTACCATCTTTATAACAGATTTTGTGTCGATAGATTTGAAAAATCTGAATAGAATCGGAAGCTAATCTCGCATTTTATGAGCTTCATGGATATTTAAAATTATGACCCTTTGTGGGGGAGGTGCTAGAAGGAATGAACCGATATATTCCATCTTCACACCAGACCTTGGGTTAATAAAAATATTGTAATGTGTATAATTTAAAGACAAGCGGAATTCTGCAACACATTTTATAAGAGTTATAATTATTCAAAATGTTAGCCGTTTGTGGGAGGTACTTGATGGAGTGAACCGATATTGTCCATTTTCGCACCTGACGTAGCACTGATACAAATGTTAGGATTTGCAAAGTTGGAGCAAAATTGGATTATCCTTTGCCTTTATGTGCAGTAAAATATTCATTTATTTATTAATTTTTTTTTTTTTTTGTTAAGTTTGACCTTTTTTGGGAAGGTGCCAGAAGGAATGGACCGATATTGCCCAAGTCCCAACTCGATCTAAGTTTGATAAATATATATGTATCAAGTTTGGATCACCAGCCAGACAGACGGATTTGGTCCAAAGAGACCTAGGGTCTATAGCCTTAGGACTGAGGGTATAAATAGTATGGTGTATCAAATTCGGACGAAATCGCACACTCCAGTTGAGTGTTATCATGTTTACAGCCAGAGAGATAGACGGAAATAACTAGGTCGACTCCAAATATCCTTGTACGGATTTCGTCCAAAACACAGAGGAGGAAAGCAGTTATTTCGATGAGGAAAATATATCCTCTCTAGCTTTTCAGCTGAGGATATGTTGTCTGTTTTAAATAGCAGTACAATGAAATATGTTTTTTTTAAATCCCTAAAATACTGAGTTTAGGGTGGTATTCGGGTTATATTGAAACTGTGTAGTGAATACTTTGAATCACGGAGTTGAATGTTGACTTCTCAATTGAGACTTCCCAAACGGCAGATTTTTCAATGCCATACCACATGTCCATTTTAAAGTCATGGTTTAGTAATAAGTACAATTTTTGTTGGACTAAAATGATTATTTTTACAGGGATGCCCATATTCGACGGACCCATGACTCTTTGGGCCCATTCCAATCGACGAGGCTTGTCCGCAGGCAACATTCTTTGCGTCAATTGAATTTTGTACGGGAAAAAATGCAAATCAATGCGAATAATCCGTTGTAAAATGGACCGAGCCATGCCCAACTGCTGAGAACGGCGTTTTTGGGATGTTCTTGGGGACCTCTCAACACTGGCTCGTACGGCAGCGATATTCTCGGCCAATCGCCTTGGTCGACTTTTATATGGCCTCTTCGGATTAGAAAGAGTCTTACCAGTCGAAAATTTTTCGTATTAACGCTTAATGGTGTTCTTAGAAGGCGCAGTTCTCACATTTTTTTCATGTTTTAAAAGCACGTTGAGTTTTCACAATTGACTTCTTCTGTTGAATGTAAATTTCAACTATTGCAGAGCGCTCGCGTGGCGTGTATTGGTCCATGGTAAAAATCTGCTTGGACTGACGCTTCAAACGCGGTATGTCATTAAGCGATGTGACATCTCTGTCAACAGTTATGGCGTTGCCAGATGGGTCCGTCGAATATGGACAACCCTGTATGACTTATAAACGGAATGACAAAATAATTCAACCCTTCTATTGCATGGTGTAGGTTATTATGACCAGAACATTTTTTTTTTTTTTAAATCCAAAGATTTAAATTCGAAAAGGTGTGTCTGACCATTATTTGCGTTGGCTAGCTAAATTTACTGTGTGTCCATATTTTCAAAATGTTCTGGCATTCTAATGAACAATTCCCTGACCAATCACGGCCAATGCTGGCAGTATTTAACATTAAATATTATATAATTAATTACCTTTCAAAACTAATTACTTCATTTTTGGGCACCATTGTTGAATAGTCGTATTAAAACTTGCGCTTTTGTTTCGGACATTGTTTAGTTTTTGCTCCCACTCTTCTTTCACATTGTTCACATTTCCGATGCTTTGTTACCACACAAATAGTTTTTATGTAAAAATTAATTTTTTGCAAACAGCCAAATATATGTGCGGATGAATGCCGGCACAACAAAAGAAAGGGTCAGTGGAAAAAATTGTATTGTTACTAATTGGGCGCCAATGTTTTAAACATTTTGCTTAGCATTGCGAGCGACTACAAAGGCGGCAATGGCAAAAAAATTCACTGCAAATGGCAACCAGCAACTGGCATTTCATTCATTTCTTTTCATTTACCTTTCCATTCTTCGTCCATTCGTCGTTGATTTTCATTTCATTCCATTGATGACGACGATGAAATAATGGCGATGATGAGAAATTTATGTAAATTCGTTGCTCTTGTTGAACATTATTTTAGCTTGGCCTTTTACTTTTCGATGGGATTTAATTGTGTCTCTTTTTTTAGCAGAGCATAAATTAAATAATGATTTGCATATTTGGTTAATTTGTTTCTTTATTTTTTTTTCTTTATTATTTTTGTACATCATGAGTTATTTGTTATTGTTATTGTTATTGTATATGAGCTTGGATTGGCGGAAGTCGGTGTTGTCTTCTTTCTTTCTTTTTTTTTGTAAAAAAAACAATGTGATTTAGAGGATTATTTTTTTTAATTTGTTGTCAATCTTTTTGGGTTCTTTCTTCGTGGCTCTTGTGTTTTTTTTCTAATTTGCTGTGCTAATGACTTTGAACCACACCATTTATTTAACTGACTGGACTCACTTTCATTTGCCTTAATTAAGTTATAATGCCTCCGAGTAGCTTTGGGTCTGGGACATTTTGATTAATGTAAGCAATTAATTTGAATGAATGTTCTTTTTCTTTTTTGATAATTGCCGGGATGAAGCCAGCATATGTTAATACGAGGGATTAGAGAATATACATATATGTATATTTTACGATCAGTTGGGGACTTCGCGGAGAGTAGAGCTGGCAAATAATGTATGAAACTTTCGATAGTATCATAATGTTCTCTGTCAATACAGATTAACAGCATCGGCAATCAAAAGGTGTGATGCATTTTTAGAAATCGCAAATTACGAAATATTTTTTTTTTAATTTATAATTTGAAAAAATTAAGAATACTAATACAATGTCTGCGTTTGAATTTTTATATGGAATATCATCTCCTTATTTAAATATTGGTATTTATTCAATAGTAGCAATCATACAGACATGTTTGAAAGCAACTATCGAAAATATCGAGGGTAGTAACTATCAATACATTTGGCCTCTTCCAGAACTGCCAATGGGATATGTTTTGTTAGAAAACTATTAGGAGGAACGATCTGATTTAGTCCAAATGGTATTTCTATTAAATGTAGGTCAAGTTCGAATAAGCCCACTTATTCTTCCAACTTCGCACACCCAAACATTGATGAATAATCCACAATTTGTAGCACTTACACTACTGATGGCCAACATTAGGAACATAATTAGAATAAAGTACTGATTTTTAGCACGTTCCTCTACTTCAATTGAGGTTTTGGATCCTGTATAATTTAAAATATTTATTCTATAAAATTCTGAAAACTTGACAGCGTGCTCAGATTTTCTAAGAGTATTGTTTCAAAAACAAACAAATCGTACAATTTTTTAAATGACTTCCTGCCTAAGAATCGTGTTCGTTTTTTAATCATTTCTTTTTGGAAGGACTGCCAAATCCTGATTTTTTTAACTTAAATTAAAAATTTAATGTTTTATTTTTTTAATTGCGTTTTTTATTTGTTTGAGTTATTAGGGACTTGCCGACAAAAATGTTGGATTTTTGAAAGAACTTCCAGACAAAGATTATTTTTTTTAACTTAAATTATCAACTTTTTCTTTTATAACATTTTTCAAATATTGGTAATTTTTTTAAAATATTTTTTCAAGCAATTGTAGACCAAAAATTTGGAATTCCAGACCAAGAATTTTAATAAATTAAACATTTATTTTTTAAAAACATTTTTCATACGTTTGGTAAGATTTTTCAAAGACCATATTATAAATAATCTTTTCCTGAAAAAAAAAACATTTGGATATTTCTAGGATTTTTTTTATCGAAAAATTGAAACTTGTACCAATAGTATTACATGGATCTCTTGTCAGGAAATTAAAAATTTTAGAAGAAAAAGTTAAAGGGTCCTCCTGACCAAAAATCGTGGATTTCTAAGGATTTTGGTTTTTGATGTTTTTCACGGACCTTGAAACAAAGGACCAGACGTTTTAAAAGACCTCCACAACGAAAATAGTGAATTTTTTGATCATTTTTAAAAATAATTTAACTGGGACTTCCTGGACAATATATATTTACCAATTTCTTTAAATGGACATCGTGGCCAAAAATTTCGAATTTTTACAATACTTTTCAAAGAATCAAGGCATTTTTTTCTTTTCCACAAAAATCGTACATTTATTTAAATATTTCAATGACTTTCAGACCGAAAATCGTAGGTAATTTTCTTTTACGGACAAAAAGACCGCAATTCGATATTTTTACGAAAATATGTTCCATTATATATAGGAAAATCTTATTTTTATAATAAAACCATTTTAGGATTTTCCCAACAAAAATCGTGTTTTCTCAAATTTTTTAACAATTTCCAGAATTTTAATTATTTTTTTAGGAAAATAATTTCAAGGATCAACTCATAGAATAGAATCAATGAATTTCTAAGAAAACATTTCAATAAACTTCGTGCAATTTTAAATAAATTTTTTAATGGCATCCGGACAGGAAAATCTTGTATTTTTGAGTAAAAATTTTAAAGTTAAAAAGATTGGTAATAGTATTTTCTTTAATAAATGTTTACTAAGGACGTTCGAGCAAAAATCTTTAGCTTTTACGATTTTTTTAGAAAACTTAAGGAGATCTATACAAAAGTTATGAATTTTGAAGATTTTCCTGGACAAAAATTTTTATTTTTGATAAGGACCTGGTGACCAAACATCTTGAAATTAATAAAGAAGCTTTCGCTAAAATACTTTAAAGACAAATTTTCAAGATCCTTCCTAAGCAAAATAGTTAATTCTTTAAGGTTTTCCCCGCGTACTTCCCCCCGAAAATCGTAAATTGTTTTAGAAAGGAATTCAATGTACATCCTGATTTTTTTGATATTAGAGAAACTTAGGACAATGTAAAGATTTTTAATAATTTTTTAATCACGGATTTTTAAGAATTTTTCTAAGAAAGATCTGATTGGTCTTCCTGTTATTTTAAAAGGTCTTCTTGGACTAAAATTTTGGATTTGGAACGTTTTGTTAATGGAATTCTTTTAAGGAACTCCTTAAAGAATTGAATTTTATTAGGGCAATTTTTCAAGACACCTGGAAAAAATCTTAATTACTTCAATTATTTTTATTTTGCGAAATTCGTAAGAATATTTTTCATGGAGGTCCTGACCGAAACCACCACCAAATTTTTTTGGAGGATTCACTAAGGGTTCGGATTTTGTTATCAACATCTTTTTTAAGGACCAACTAACCTTTCGGTAAGAATTTTTACCTGAAATCGATCATTATTGAAGAAAAATTTTTCAAAAACTCTAAACGAAATCTTTGGATTTTTATGAAATTTGAGGGGATTTTTTTTCGACACATATTTTACAAAAGTAGACAAAAACAACAAAATTTTCTAGACAAAAATCTTAGAGTTTTACGACATTTTTTTGGACCTCTTACCCAAATCAATTTTTTTTAGAAAATTGTGACCAAAAATAATTTTTTTTAAAATTTTTTTCTTAATTTGAATAAAATAAATATATATTTTTAAATTATTCTTAAGAAGTAAGAAGGTCCTGATTTTTAAAGACCGTCTAACCGAAAATCGGGTATAATTTATACTTTTTTTCCAAGGACCTCCTTAGCTAAAATCATTGATTCTTGAAGCAAACGATTTTTAAGACCCCTAAAAGAAATCTTTGGAAACTCAGGAGATTTTTTTTCAAAAAATATTTTTAAATAGGCAAAAGGACATATATTTCACGATTTGTTTTTTCGGAAAAAAAATTTAGATTAAAAAAAATCTTTTGATTTTTTGACCCAAAATATATTTTACGATTTTTTTTCCGAAAAAAATTGTGGATTTAAAAAAAAAAAATTCTTCAGATTTTTTGACCCAAAAAACTTTCTTAAAATATAATTTTCAAAAAAAGGAAAAAGCTTTTTTTGAAAATTATATTTTAAGAAATTTAGGAATTTTTAAATAAAAATTAAGAACCTTCTGACAGAAAATATTGGATTGTTTCCCAAAATCTCCTTACAGAAATATTTTTGAAGATTTCCTGGCCAGAATCGTTGATCTTTAAATAATTAATACACAAATTCCTTACAAAATATCTATGGGTTTCTCAGTAATATTTATTGTCATACGTTAAGAAAAAAAAAAAAACAACTGCGAATAACGACTGAATCCTTTGCCTTTGCATATCCCAATATTTCTCCCAAGGTTGTACTTAGTGTGAAGATGGCATATTCCGACCCCCTTCTTTTCGTACCTCCGCTACAGACGTTCAAATTAAAAAAAAAATGTATATTTTATGAATGGGTATCTGAGGAAATTAAATCCAAAGAACATTATTTGACACTCCTTTGGAATTGCCTCAAAAATGATCCAATTTTTAAAAATCAAGCATCCCAATTCTGCAATGGATTCTAATTTCCAGACCAGGTGCTATAAAATTGGCAATGTCGACTGTCGACTTCTCTCGGAATCTCCCTGCAACGGGCCAACTATTGATTATCAACCACTATAATACGAAGGGTGTTTCCATATTGGAAGACATTTCATAAAGCATCGTACTTTTGTCGACCTGAGGGCCGTTCGCACCGGGTCTTTCCTTCCGTTGACTCCTCCAATATTGAGTTATGAACACATAATATTTTAGTCAAAAATTTATATCTTCGAAATAAAGGTTTTACACCCAACATTTGCTGGTGGAAATGCATCGTTCGATATCTCCCTTCCTCCCTGAGATTTCCAAACCGTTAAATATTTGTAAGTATGTAATCTCGCATGAATCCTAAATCAACCAATTTTCTCAAATCTAAAATTTGTCCAAGCCTGAGGACATAATTATGTATGTCAGAAGCATCGATATATGCTTTCCAATTTCTTAAATTTCAAGTAGCTTAAAATTAATTTTTATTTGGTATTTCAAAATCTTAATGAAACCCTGGCTATCATTGAACCACGCTGGGGCAGATTTTTACCGATTTCTTTAATATTCCTTAAAACTTTCCTAATAATAACACCAACTACTTACTTCACACTCTCTGCTGCCAGTCTGACCCCATTACATGGCCCATACAATTTTTTTTGGAAAATAAACTAACTTTTTTTAAATATTTATTTTGGCATAATTTCCACAAGATTTTTTGGTCAATTAAAAAGTTTTCGAAAATTGTTTGCCAGATCAAACACAAATAAGAAGTATGGCTGGGCTCTATTCTCCTCATACCACAGCATTTTGTCATCCATTTCAGCATCGACATATTTCATCATCAGAGTAGCATCTTCGTGGACGTAGTCTTCTCCATTTTCATCTCATGCTTATCTTGCCAATGGTGGAAAAGTATTCCATCTTGTTAAGATGATGGCTAAACATAACATAAAACCCTAACCTAAAACAACTTTTAGCACTTTTCCTTTGGTTTGGTTTGTTTTAGAAAGGAAGAAAGAACGTGTGTGGGTGTGTGAAAGCACAAAGTTAGGCAAACACCAAAACCCCTTAAAACTATCTAATACTGGCAGGCATACAAAGACATACATACACACAAGTGTAGGCAGCAGGCAGATCATGTGTACATGTGTAAAGGAAAACCCTTTCAACACCATTACTTTAAAGAAGATGGTTGGGAATGAAGGACAGAAAACTCATTTCGTTTAAAGAAAAGAAAAGACAAGCAAACAAACAAAAAGAAAATGTGATACGAAAAACTCTTTTCTAAACACACACATACGAACATACACACTCACACACACACACAATTATTCCCAGTAAAGGATACCCTTTAACAAACTGGTACTTTAACATGGAATGGATTGGAAGGCAAATCCATGGCTTAACGCACATTGCCTCTGCAAAAGAAGTCCAAAAAACACAGACGTACACACACACTCACAAAATGGGAAAAAACAACTCAAACCTCCATTTTCCATGTAAAGAGGAGTTCGCCTTTAGCCATTGATAGGAGTGGCGTTTAGGGCATGAAGATAATTTTAAAACACTTTTAGGTTTTCATTTCCAGCTCCAAATGGAGAAGAACACACAAAAAACAAACGAAACGAAACTTTAAGACATAGCAACAAAATAGCAAACATTTAATATTAGCACAGAGGAAGCCATATGTTGCTTGTTGTTGTTGTTGTTATTACAACTTTCCATGAGGATACCTTTTATCGTCATTAACTCCTAAGGCTTATTCCTTTAAGTAGTCCCTTGCTTCCCACCATAGCTGGTGTTTTTCCTCTTTAAAAGTTGATAGTTTACAAATAATCTTAAATATTTGTTTAGCTAAGTCCGAAGACTGAAGACGTAAAAGAATTAATGCTAAGGGATGTTTGGATTAGAGGAATGGACGAAAAAAAGGGGTAACATTACCCACAAATAGAAAAGTGTTGTCCATTAAGCTTGAAGTGATTATAAATGAAGTCAGGCAAATACTTAAAGTGTTGGTATTTACTCAACAATGTGGCTGATATAGAAAGTAATTCTTAAGGTATGCCTTCTATGCCGGGAAAAATACTATCCAGAAAAAAATTTGATCAATTTTATCACAAACTGGAATTGCTAGATAATTTTAACTACAAAAAAAATTTAACAACTTGAGAAACAAGTTAAAAAAGATCGGTCGGTTTTGCCGACAGATGTATACCCTCAGCCTATGCCAGTTTATTAAAAAAAGTTTTGACTTACATTATGATAATTTAAAATGTTAGCCCTTTATGTAGGAGAGGTATTGGACCAAGGCATTCCACTTCCTCTAATAATGTTCAAAATATTTTGGATGTCGACAATTTGAAGAAAATCGAACATCTATAACCAATTTTTTGGGAATACATGTTGTTAATCATAATTTAAACCTTTTGTGGGGGAGGTACGAGAAATAGTTAGCCGATAAATTGCATATTCACATCAGATCATAGATTGAGAAAAATGTGTCAATTTGCAAATTGTTAACCTTTGTGGCAGAGGTACAAGAAGGATTAGGCCGATATATATAATTTTCACAGCAGAACTTGACTTAATAAAAATATTGAGATATATGAAATTTGAAGGTATTCTGATGCTTATTTCGGATGCATTTTATGAGAGATATAATTATTCAAAATTTTGACCAGTTGTGGGGGAGGTATCAGAAGGATAGGTCCGATATATTTCATCTCCACATCTGATTTTGTGTAAAAAAAAAAATTGGGTTATGTGAAATTTGAAAAGAATCTGATGCTTATCTTACATTTTATGTACCAGAAGGATTGTCCGACACATTCCACCTTCATACCAGGTCATGTATTGATAGAAATATTGAGATATACCGAGTTAAAAGGTATTGGATGCTCATTTCGTGATTTACGAGCTTCGTGGCTATTCAAAATTTTGCCCCGTTATTTGGGAGGTACCAGAAGGGCTAGACCGATATATCGCATCTCCGGTTCGATTTCAAACATCATATCTTGTATTGATAGACATATTGATATGTACCAAATCTGAATGGAATCCGATGTTAATTTCGCGTTTTATGAACTTCAAGGATATTCAAAATGTTGACCCTTTGTGGGGGAGGTACCAGATGGAGTGGATCGATATTGCTTTTCTTCGAACTCGATCTAAGTTTGACAAAAATATTACGATGTACCAAGTTTGGACCAAATCGGATACCCCCTTCGAGAGTTATCGTGCGCACCAGCCAGACAAACAGACGGACGGACATTTGGAGGTTGACTTCAAATGTCCTAAAACGGATTTGGTTCAAAGAGACCTAGTGTCTAAAACCGTTATTTCGACTAGGCAAGTTTTGACCATATTAAATGATATATACAGGTACAACTAGCCATATGGCTGAGGGTCCACCGGGCAATATCGGTCCACTGCTTCTGGTACCTCCCGCACAAAATGTCAAAAAAATTACAAAAAATAATTTACTATATAGAACGCGAATTCGAATCATTCAGTCAAATCCCAAAATTTGTGTCAGTCAGGTGCGAAAAAGGATAAGATCGGTCTGCTTGAAAACTTTGACAAAGGGTCAAAATTTTGAATAATTATAAATTTTATAAAATGCTATCCTATCCATCCTATTCCCTTTAAATCTCTCATATCACAATATTTCTTCTAAAACGAGATCTAGTGTGAAAATGAAATACCCCTTCTGCTGGCTCCCCAAAAACCCTTATAAATTTTTCGCATCCAGATATTTTCAAACAATTTTTCTATCAACACAGGACTATGTGTTAAGATATGTCGGGCAACTCCCTCTGGCACAAATTGAATCTCGCATAAAATGCGAAATAGGCACCCGAGTCTAATTAAATTTTACACCTCCCAACATTTTTGGTAACACAAGATCTAGTGAAACGATGGGAGATATCGGTTCACTCCTTCAGATACATCACCACAAGGGGTGAAAATGCGAAATAACAAGTATACCCTCAGCCAATTGTCGATTATTAATATATATTATGACTTCTGTTATGATTGTTCAAATGTTTAACTCACTTTGGAGTAGGTTCCGAAGTAATGGACCAAAATTGTACATTTCGAATCGGACATAAATAAATATGATTCAAATATTCCGACGTACCCGGTTTGAACTATATTGGATACTTCCTTCACTTTATATGCGGTACAAGATAATATTTAGAAAATATTAACATGTGCGTGAGTTACCAGATATAGTGGACCCGAGTTTTCTATTTTCACACTTCATTTAATACAGATAAAAAAAATGGTATAGGCAAAATTACAAGAAAATCGAACATTTATATCCAATTTTAATACGATATCATAAATTCCATATTCATCTCAGGTGACCAGAAACCTGAGAGAAATATTTAGAAGTTGTAAAGAATCGTTGAGTTGTTTCGCAAGTTATGACTGATAAAAATATTGAAAATGGTGTCCCTCTGTAGGTGAGGTACTAGAAGGGGTTGGCAGATACATAGCATCTTCACAACAGAACTTGTGTTAGCAAAAATGTTTGTATGTGTGAAATTTGAAGAGAGTTGCATGCTTATTTCGTCTTTGAGCGTTTTGTTTTTCAAAATCTTGAACCCTATGTGGGACAAGTAGCAAAATAAATGGTCCGATCTCTTCCATTTTTATAACAGATTTTGTGTTGATGGAAGTATTGAGATGTACCAAGTCTGGAATGAAATCGGATGTTGATTTCGCTTTTCATAAACTTCATGGATATTCAAAATTTTGAGCCTTTGTGGGAGAGGTAGAAGAAGGAGAGGACCGATATATGCCATCTTCACAACAGATTTTGTGTTAGCAAAAATGTTTGTATGTGTGAAATATAAAGAGAACCTGATGCTTAATTTGAATTTTATAAACGTTTTGGTTATTCAAAACATTGACCCTTTGTGGGGGAGGTACCAGATAGAATGGTCCGATCTCTACCATCTTTTAAACAGATCCTGTATTGATAGAAATATACGTTTTATGAGCTTAACGGATATTCAAAATTTCGACCTTTTGTGGGGGAGGTACCAGAAGGAGTGGACCGATATATTCCGTCTTAATAACAGATATTGGGTTCATAAGCTACTTGAAAAAATCAGATTGATTATTTGTATAGAAACATTTTTGTTGCACCTTCCCATATATAAGGTGTCTCCGATTGACGTTCCTTCAAGTCGAAAGTTCGGTTGTTCCTTTTACACACAACGTTCGTTCTTAATGATAAACTAAAATTACCATGTAAACGAAAAAATGGAGATGAACGAAAATAGGTGGATATGGTTTCTAACATTTCCTTCCCAGAGTAGTTCCCATTGAACTAGTTCGTTACGGAACGACACATCTCTAAGCAATTATCAATCGGTATGAGCAAAGTGTACCTCATTCTATTTCGGTTGACGTTGTCCTATTAGAGACAAATGAACGAACGCGAATACTTAGGTGTGAGAATAATTCATCAGTTATTGAGAGATTTAAGTTGAAAGCTTTCAATACATGTCTGAAACTTGAGCAAATAATCTAGGTGTTTGATGTTCGGTGCCACGTTTTTAGGGTTTACTGAAAAGTGTCTAAATCCGACAATATTCAATGCAACGAAACTATTAGATAGGAGTAAATCACAGTTTTATTGCACTATTATACCCTTCCTCATACTTTCCTTTGTATCTCTTCACATTCCAAATTTATGATGACTTTAATCAGGACTTTAAATAGAGAAATTTTTACATTCATACAAATTCATTTTTGTTTCTTGGTTATTTTACCTTTCAAAACCAATCCTCCACTGAAGCCTCAACAAAGGAAGTAATAAAATGTAATTGGTTCGCCGCAATTTCCTTACAGTCCACACTCACTTTCTATCCTATCCAAAAATAGCTACGGCCAAAACTAGACATTCTATTTCTGGGGTGTATGACTTACTTCGGTTACCTTACCTATAAAAAATGAACGGAGTAAATATTTATCCTTTCCCAAATGGCAAATAATTTAAAACATTTACCGCACACAGTCGCTATGGACGAGAGGAATGCTTGTGCCTTTTTGCAAAGTACCAGACAAATTAAAGGTTATTTTCTTAATGTCCCGTTGTTGTTGTTGCTGGTTTTGTTTCTTTTCCCGGTGGTATGTAGCGTGTGTAAGTAAACATTCATTAAAAGTAAAATATAGCAATAAATTAAAATATACGAAAAAAAAAAACGAGAAAAGAAGAAACAATTTCACGAAATTGTTTTGGCTTGTTTTGTGGTGGTGGTGCCGGCGGGGGTATATACATATGTACAATTGTATTTGTATTTGCGTATAGTATATTTTAGATTTCGTTTTTGTAACAAAGTATGGCTTTTCCGAATAACAAATGTGTAGAATAAGTAATTTATGGTACTGTTGAAAAGTATTTTGTCTGTGTGTGTGTGAATGTGGGTTTTGTTTTAGCTTCTTGGAAATTTATTTTAAAATTTGTACCATTTTAAAAAAGGAAAGCTCTTAAACAAATTGTTTGGATAGTAATACAAGGGGTTGGTGTGAAAATGCTGGGGAAGAAGGTATACGCTGTTAGATGAATTTTGGATGAATTTATACTCATTGAGTCGGCAAAGGAAATTCTTGGGTATTGAACAGGTAGTAGACACAAAAAAATTACAGGAAAAATCCACTAGATTATGAAAGTAAAGCTGAAAATGGAAAAGTGACATTTCCACATTTTTTGAAAATTTTGGATTAGGATTCATTGGAATCGGGCATTTTAGGTAAATAGTGTCTTCGCCAATCCCACCGACAATAACAAGGCGATTATTTTGGTCGAAGATCTTAATCCGGTTGGTATTTCCTATTTTTCCCTTTCGTCCTTTTTTCAAATTCTAAAATATTGCCTATGGATACAAGAATTGTGAAAGTTGTGAAATAACTGACTGATTGAGAATCAACGACTGGACACAAATTTTGGTTGTAAACGTGTGATAAGGCTGGGTTTTTGGAAATTCGTACTAGAAGGGAACGAAAAGTAAAATGTACTACAAATATTATACTTTGTATTGGAAAATTGGAAATTGGTAAAAGAATGAGCTGATGGAGGGCAGTATGGAAGTACCAGAGGGTTTTTTGTAGTTACGAACAGTGTTTAAAGTTACGAACAGGTCTAAAATGGTACCATTTGGTATTATGTGAAGGGACAGAGCTAAAAACTTGAAATTTCGTATGAAAATCAAGGCTGGGAAGTAAGTTGGATATGTGAAAGTGAATTTGGAAATGTGTACTAAGTGTGCGAACTGTACTGGGAATAGTTAGGTTTAGGGTGAACGGATGAGGCTAGATTTTTGAAATTTGAAAATAGATATGGAAATGTGTACTGAAATTACGTGAAAAGTACTAAATAGTACCATGTTTGGCACAAATTGGAAATGTGTACTGAAAGTACACGAAAAGGACTAAATAGTACTATATTTGGTAAATTTAGAATTGGTACTATTTTTATACCCTCCACCATACTATGGAGGGTATATTAACCTTGTTATTCCTTTTGTATCTCCTCGAAATACTCATGTCAGACCCAGCAAAATATGAATATTCTTGATCAGCGTAGAATTCTAAATCGATTTAGCCATGTCCGTCCGTCTGTCTCTCTGTCTGTCCGTCTGTCTGGTGTAATCACGCTAACTTTCCAACGAATTGAGACAGAAGGCTAAAATTTTGCACACGTGTTTATTTTTCCAGTAGGCAGGTTAAGTTCGTAAATGGGCCATGTAGGTCCACGTTTTTATATAGCCCCCATATATAAGTACCTCCCAATATTCGGTATTTCGATGATTTTGGCGACATTATTCACCGGAATTGTTTCAAATTTGGTATTTGAGAATCGTAATGGATACTACAGCATATGACAGAAAATTGTCTGTGCAGGTCCACGTCTTCGTATAGCCCCCATATAACCGTACATCCCAAAATTCGGTATTTTTATGATTTTAGCGTCATTTATTTCCCTATATTCAGTATTTTGACGAGTTAAGGTACAATACTCACCGAAATAGTTTGAGATGTCATAATTGACGTTCGTAATGGATGCTATACCCTGTGACAAAAAATTGTCTATGCTGGTCCAGGTCTACGACAGCTCCGATATAACGGTACCTCCCTATATACAATATTTTGATGATTTTAGCTACATTATTCACCGTTCGAATTTGAATATGGTAATGGCTTATGACAAACAAGGCCTATGTAGGTCCACGTCGTATAGACCCCAATATAACGGCTATATTCGGCATTTTTAAAATTTTAACAGAATTTTTTAAGGATTTTATTTTTTGAAAACTTTCAAATTAGTTCCAAATGGTGGAGGGTATTCAATGTTCGGCCCGGCCGAACTTACTGCTTTTGATACTATTTTTGGTATTGAGTGAAAGGATAGAGATGAAATTCTGAAATTTAATATTTATAGTACTCTTGGTATCTGAAGTTGAGATTTGGAGGATTGGTTTGAAAATGCGTAATATTGTTGGTAAATGGTACTAAATAAATAAAAATAGGGTGAAGGGATAAGCTGGAATACTGAAGTTTGATATTAAGGTCTCTGTTGGTTTCTGGAATTGAGATATAGAGTTTTTTTGGAAATGTGGGCAATAATTGTACAAAAAGTACAAAATGGCGCTAAATTTGCTAAAGAATAAAAGGATAGGGTTGGAACCCTCAAATTTTATATCTGGAATTGAGATATGAAGGTTTTTTTTTGGAAATGCATTTGGTATTTGGTGAGGGGGTGGAGATATAATTCTGAAATTTGAGATTAGGATTACTGATGGATTGATAGATTGTACGAAATGTACTAAATTTGGTATCGGATGAAGGAATTGGGCTGGAATCCTCAAATTTGGTATTGAGGTCACTGTTGGTATCTGGGATTGAGATATGAAGGTGGTTTTGAATATGTGTACTATTATTGTACGAAAAGTACTAAATGGTACTGTATTTGGTATTCGGCGAAAAGATAGGGTTGGAATTCTCAAATTTGAAATTGAGGTCTCTGTTGGTATTTGAGATTGAGATAGGAAGTGTTATGGAAATGAATACTATAATTGTGGGAAAAGTACTATGTGGAACTAAATGTTATATGGGGTGAAGAAATAGAGCTGATATCCTACAATTGAATATTGACATCTCTGTTGGTATCTGGAATTGAGATATGGACGTGGTGTTGGAATGCGTACCAAAATTGTACGAAAAGTACTAAATTTGGTAGAAAAGGTCTGCATTTGAGAGTAGGAGGTGGTTTTGAATATCTTTACTATAATCGTTCGAATTGATTCCCAAAATTTGATACTGAGGTCTCTGATGGTAAAAATTTGGAAATGGGTTTGGAAATGTCTACTATAAATATACGAAAAATACTAAATGTTACCAAATTTGGTATTGGGTGAAGGAATAGGGCTTGAATCCTCAAATTTGATATTGAGGTATCTGTTGGTATCTCTAATTGTGATCTGCTGGGTATTTTAAAAATTGGTACTTAAATAATATGAAAAGCACTAAATGTTAGTAACTTTGGTTGATGGCTGGCGTCTAGGATGGATTGTTTTGGATATGCGTTCTAAATAGTACTAAATGTGGTATAGTGCGAAGGGATAGAGCTGAAATTCTGAAACTTGATATTGAGGTCACTATTGGTGTCTAGGTCAATATTGGTGTCTACATTGTCCTCTTATTTATTTCGAAAAAGGAAATTTTTTAATAATATATAAGACCTTGAAAGTCCAAAAATAATTAAGTAATTTTGTCAAAATATGGGTGATGTCGGTCCACGTTTTGAACGTATGGGGGCTATACATAAGAGTATACCTCCATTTCAAGTATTTTTTATATTTTACTCATAAGTTTTATACTAATTTCAGCAAAGTTTGGTAATTTGAGTTCTTCGTAAGAAGATACCATCCTGGCAAAAATTATCAGTATATGCCCACATTTGGGTATAACCCTGACATGAAGGTGTCTCCTGATTTCAGCTATTTCAGAGGCCTTTGCCACATTTTTAAATTAATCCTTGTTTACCACCTTGGTTTCTAAAGGGGTAGTAAACCTCTTGGCAAAAACATTTTCAATGTAGGTCAATTTTTCAGCGTAGCGCCCTTATTAATTTAGCTCCTGATTTTACCTATTTTTGAGAGTCTCCGTCAAATTCTCAAATAGATTTAGCAAAAAATTTGTATGTTGTAATTAAAAAAAATTTCAAAATAGGTATATATGTTGGTATAATCCCAATATATAATGGAACCTCTCTGGTCCACGTTTCCAACCAATATTGTCTGGGGGTTGAGTTATTCCAAGTGGCGATAATCTTGTTGAGTAATAACAGAAAGTCCTTAGAGGGACTTTCTTTTTTTTCATTTTTGAAAATTATTCCATTTAGCCTATCACAATCCTCTATATATTTATGCTCTTCTTAGCCTGATTTTTATACAACATAATATTATATTTAAAACATATAATCTCTTTCACAATTTTCAAACCTCCCTCATTATCAATGGCAAATCCAAAAGGCATACATTCTGAAAATTTATCTATTACATTTCGGTTTGTTTATTTATCACTTCAACAGCTGCTGCTGCTACTTCTACTGCCACTTCTGCTACTGTTGTTGCTGCTTGGTATTGTGCATATGTTTACAGAAGTAATTATCACCTGTTAAAATTGCTACACCTACAAATTCATCTTTTTTGCTGTTGTTGTTGTGTTTGTAGTAAAATTAAAACAAATGCTTTGTTTAACAAACGCCTCAAAACAAATGAATTCTTTTGTCGTCCTCAAAATTTTTTTCTAGATACTGAAGAGCATAATTGAAACGTTTTTTTTTACAATGCTGGTTTGAACAGAGCTCTGTGGCGGTGGTGTTGGTACCTTGTATTTTTTATGTAAAGCTGTTGAGATGCCATTCCATTTTTCGCTCTCGAAATGTTAATTAAAATATTTCGAAATATTTTGAACAAAATGGTGTTAAACTAGCCATCTATAATGTATTCTATGCGGGCTTTTGAGAAGACGACTGTAGCTGGTTTTGACATTGACATGGGTTGGCATTTTTAATGCCCTGGACAAAAGACAGAATATGACAATAAATGGAGAAAAAAATGGTATATTCTAATGATGGGTAATAGCAAATCTTACCGCCACAAAAGATTCTTGGATGATAGTTTCAATAAAAGGACATTTTAGAGATCCCTTTTTGGGGACATACCTAGAAGAAAGAGGAAAAAAATAAATGTTGAAAAAGTCGAGGTTTAACGTTAAAAATTAAGGTTTAATATAAAATTTATATACCAATATTAAATTAGAACAAGTAAAAAAGCAGTAAGTTCGGCCGGGCCAAACCTTGAATATCATCCACCATTTGGAACGAATTTGACAACTCTCAAAAACAATAAAATCCGTTAAAAATTCTGTTAAAATCTTAAAAATATCGAATGTAGCTGTTTTTTTTAGGGACGTGGACCTGCATAGATAGCTTTTGCCATAAGCCATTACAATATTCAAATGCGAAACTTGAAAAAATCGGTGAATAATGTGGCTAAAATCATCAAAATATTGAATATCGGGAGGTACTGTTATACGGGGGCTATACGAAGACGTGAACCTGCACAGACAATTTTCTGTCATAGGCTGTAGTATCCATTACGAACTTAAAATTTGAAACAATTCCGGTGAATAATGTCGCTAAACTCATCAAAATACCAAATATCCTGATGTACCGTTATATGGGGGCTATACGAAGACGCGGACCTGCACAGACAACTTTCTTTCTTAGGATGTAGCATCCATTTCGAACTTCAAATACCAAATTTGAAACAATTCCGACAAATATTGTCGCATAAATCATCAAAATACCGAATATCGGAAGGTAACGTTATATGGGGGCTATACGAAGACATGGACATGCACGGACAATTTTCTGTCTTAGGTTGCAGCATCCATTTCGAACTTCAAATCCCAAATTTGAAACAATTCCGGTGAATAATGTCGCTAATATCAACAAAGAACAGAATATCCGGAGGTACCGTTGTGTGGGGGCTATACGAAGACGTGGAGCTACACAGACAATTTTCTGTCATAGGCTGTAGCATCCATTTCGAAGTTTAAATACCAAATTTGAAACAGTTCCGACGAATATTGTTGCAAAAATCATCAAAATATCGAATCTCGGGAGGTACCGTTATGTGGGGGCTATACCAAAACGTGGACCTACTAGGGTTTCAAAGAAAAACTATTAATAAAGGATTTAAACATTGGAATTTTATCTCAAAATTCTCCAAACCTTCAAATGTTAATGGTTGAATACATTTGAAATATAGAGAAGCCTCATCATCTCCATTCGCCGTAATTTTATTTCTTGCTTTCACAAAACCCCCTTAAAAGCCTAGAGGCGTAACTTTTCCAATGAAAATTCTAATTTGATCATAAAAGAAAAATTATTTTACGCCAAATATCAATCAAGCATAAATTTATTCAATACTGTTTGAAATTATTTCAATATAACCGAACCACAAAAATTAATTTCCAATTATTTACAGCCTCTTCTTGGAATGTATTTGGAATTTGTTGCCTAAATAATTTATTATTAATTTTATTTAATGGATAAAGACTTGGGCACCATTCAATGAAAAAAGAGACAGCCTTAAGTCGGGTGAAGCGAGGGGAACAATTATGTTTAAAGGAAAATTGATTATGGTGCGTCGTTAGTACAATCCTTGAAAGATATCAAAACAAAATACAAAGGAACTTGACATAAAAACCGTTCAAAGTTGCTGTTGATTGGCGGCCAATCTTTGATCTAATGATAAAAGGAATAAATTTAAATATCAACAAAGGTATGGGGGAAGTAATCTATAGCATACCTTTAAAATGTCTTCTACTTGCCTAAGATGTTCGAACAAAGGTGACTGTGTGGGTGTTTCTTCAACTTGCAAAACTCGGTGTGTTCTTAGTTGAAAATGTGCGGTTCGCTATGCAATATTTTGTAATTATGATTTTTGGAAAATGCAATAATAGAGTGTAATTCTCATTCACTTGAGAATGCTTGACATTTACCGAGTCTGCTTTTCAACAAAGTCGCCTTATCAAAAAGCTGAAACAGAGAGTGGCCCTTTTCAAAAATGAAATCCTGATATTGGTAGCCATCAGAAAATATTGCAAAGCTGTCAGTTTCGTTTTGAAAAATATTGTTCCCTTTAATAGAGAGTAATATGAAATGAAGCCAATGGGGAATTATATACATGGAAGGACACGAAGCCCTTCAATACAGAAGTATTGAAAAAAACAAAAAAAAAAAAGAAAAACAGTGTCGGCTTGTTTTTTCAGGATACCGTGGTATTTTGTTGTTGCAAAATGGTCAGACTTTATCCCTTAATTGTTCTTTTTATAAAAACAACGTTTGTTTAATAGTGGAGAACGATGGTAATGTTTACCAGGGGGTAAGGCAAGGAATACCTAGGTTACGGAAAGAGCCACCAATTCTCATCAGTTCCCTTGTTTTTTGTCTGGGATATTCTCCCAGAAGTTATTTTAAAAGTAATTCCTATGACAAAAAACATTTTTTACCCAAGTTACGAGATCGTAAGCTCAATAGAAGAGGGCCAAAGGGCCAAAGAATTAAATAAAACTAAAATTCTTTTGGAAAATACTCTAAATCTTCCAACTTATAAATATTACCATCGTTCTCCACTAATAAACAAACGTTGTTTGTGACCATTTTGCAACCAAAAAAAAAAAAAAAAAAACTACGAAACAGCTACATATTCCGAAATTCAGTTTGAAACAAATCGGGAGCATTAACTTTTTCATAAAAAAAGTACAAAATAATGCCCAAAAACTAACCACATCGAATGGAATCGGACCATACAGAGAAGACATCTGTAGGATCTCTACACAGAAAGGACCTTCATAGGGTCTTCTATATATACGTAAATATACCAAACATCATAAGTTTATCTAGCTGTAAAAGACCTCAAAAAGGCCTTCTAGATATACAGGGTGAGACAACAAAAACCTTCAACAAAGTCAAACGCCATACTTTATTTTTTTTTTAATTTTATTGAATGAGAGCATAAAATGTCGGAAATAGTATCAAATTTTAGAATAAGTTTAGATTTGTTCGAATTGGTCACCTTTGGCTCGAGTTATTGCCTTCAAACGGCCAATGAAACCGTCACACGCTGCCCGAATGTTGCTCTGCGGTATTTTGGCCCATTCCCGGCGAATCGCTTGCTTGAGGTGATCTACACTTTGGTATTTTTTAGTGCCAACCTTGCTTTCCGAAATACTCCAGACACAATAGTCCAACGGATTGGTATCCGGAGATTTTGATGGACATTGTGCGCTGGAAATGAAACGAGGAACATCATTCTTTAACCATTCTTGGGTGGCGCGTGCTGAGTGCGAGAGTGCTGAGTCCTGTTGGAATGTCAAAGGTCTGCGGCCAAAATGTTTGCGTGCCCATGGCTTTGATACACCCTTCAGAATATTTTCGCGATAATATTCGACATTTATTCTGATGCCACAGTCGATTAATACGAGCGGAGATCAACAATCGGCTGTTATGGCAGCCCACACCATCAACATGGCCGGCGCTTGAGTTCTGGTGGCCAACCGAAGGTGCACATTTTCAGCTGACTTCTTAGGCAAGAAAACGCGAACATTTTGTTTGTTTACAAACTGCTGGACAACAAATTTTTTCTTATCGGCAGTTCACCAATTTCGGCCAAGCAACCCTTTAGCTCTTTTGAGTCTATTTTTTTCTGTTGCGGTGTAAGTTGTTCTTGAACTTTTTGGAATTTCAATGGCTTTACCCCAAGCTCATTTTGCTATATTTGCCGAATGAAATATTGCGATATGTTCAGCTGACGAGCCGTTTTTCGGCCACTGCGACGCGGGTTTCGATAAAGTCGCTTCTGGAGTGATGCTGTAGTGACCTAACAATAACCACTTGTGGTTTTCCAGTCAAATATAAAGAAATCACACTATCACGCTTGAATTCTATCACGAATAACTTTTTTCAGGAAAATTCTCTGGCTTTCAAACCACTTAATGAGCTGTCACTGGAATAATTTTAACAACTGTCGGACGAGTGGCGTAGAAATGACAGCAGTCTGAAGTTGGTTGCAATTTTTTCATCTCTACTTATGAGAGCTTAAAAGTCTTCCATCTATACAAGAGCTTACATGGGACTTCTAAAGAAAAGTTTAAAGACGGCCTATATCTTAAGAAGGACCTATATGTATATAAGAGCTTAAAGACTTAAAGAACTTAAAGAGGACCTTTGAAACGTTTCTTATCTGAAAAAAGATCTGTAGTAGGGTGTTCTATCCATAGAAGATTTCAATCACGCCCGCTATTCATAGAAGACTTTAAATGTATTTTATATCCTCAGAGAAAAGAGTTTATACCTTAAGAAGAGCTGAAAAACAAGTTCTTCTCAAAAGCGTCTTCAATTTGAACAAATCATCTTCTAGGAATGAAAGTTTCTTGTGTGTTTACCATACAGAAAATAGCCTGTAAGTTACTTCTACACATGAAATTCCTCTTGAAGGTCTTTTATGAAGAGATAACTGTATTTCGAAGGTCTGCTCTGGATCGTCTGTATAGGGATGGCCTGCTAGAGTCTTTCTACATAGAAAACAGCTTTTGAAAGTCAAGGAATGTTTCAGAGAATACTTTCCTTAAATATTTCGTAGAAAAAAGAAGAGAAGACCTTCTAGTAGTCTTCGCCGTTTATACATGGAAGCAAGGAAAAACCTCCTGGAAATCCTTTGTACGGAGATGAAAATTTATTTATAAGAAAAAGACCGGACAGAAAATAAGTTATGAGACCCTCATACATTGCAGTCCTTCTAAATGACTTTATGAAGGGAAGACCTCTTAAAAGTCGCCTTTATAGAGAAATCCTGCTGAAGTCCTTTTAAAGAGAGTCCTTCTACATAAAGGGACTCGAGAACTTTCACTAAATTTGCAAAAATTATTTTATCATTAGATAATTTTTGATAGGTCTTCTAATTTCTGAAGGCATTTTATCAAAGTGAGTTAAAAGGTCTTCTAGCTCAAGACGAAATTGCATAAGTTTTTTAAAAACAAAAAAAAAAAAAATAATTGTAGTTTTTTCTGAAAACCAGTGACATTTGGAATATTTTCGTAATATTTCTAAGTTTTTTTTTTTTTTTTTAATAGAGACCTTCCGAACGTCTTCTAAATATAGACGAACTGATAAAATTGCATTTTGAAGGTCTTCTAAAAGTGGAAATTTAAAGATAAGGAAGTTTTTTAATCGGTCATATTTATTGGAAGACCCCTATAGATACAAAGTCAGCAAAAGATCTCCTATTTTCAGTATACCTTAAAAAGTCATTTATCAGTTCGTTTATCTTTAGAAGACATTAGGAAGGTCTCTGTGTAATACAGCTTTAAAAATCTTATGAAAAGCAACAGGCTCTTTTACATAAAGAATCAGTTGTTTGGAAAGATCTTATATAGAACCCGCTGGTTCTTTATATATAACATCTTTCGTTTTCTGTATAAAGGAGACAAAAACTGTGTGGGTATAGAGTACCTCATTAATGTTTCCTTTCGGTATAACATTGTCGGGATATTTTACCTTTCGAAGAATTTATACCCATCTATCAATTAAATTTCAAAAAGTCCCAATGATTGCTTCTACCTCCATCATTCTACGCTTCACATGCACTTAATTAAAATTGTATAATTTAACTAACACAGACCCCCCACATAGACACCCCCACAATCTAAACTACAAACCATCTTTCCACTCAATACCTCAAAAACACTTTCGCCTAGCCCTCTTTACTAAAAGCAATTTCCTTGGAGTATTGATGCTGCACACACACACGCACATATCTTTCCCTATAGACCAAGTAAGGACTCCCATTCAATGAAATTCTGTGGAAGATCAATCCCCCATAAAGGTGCGGGTGTCCGCGCGCTTTGATTATAAGAAAATCACTCAAGTGTTAACACGGAAAACCATAACACCAAAGCCAGCCAAGCAACAAAACCAAACATGTGTAATTACATTAATTTCACTTGATTGAATATGAATTAGTTAGTTCGAAGAGGTGCGTTATGTTAAGGAAGCATAAATATATGTGTATGTACATATTTATAAAACTATGTGTTTTTGTGCATTGGTATGTGTGAAATCAACATTGTAGGTAAGCGCTAAGGTATTGATGATGGTTGACGTAGTTGCTTGCGAAGAGATGGTGTTGTGTCTGTCCACAAAGGATATGTCGACTATGCCAATATTTGCAGCTACACATGATGAGGAAAAGATATTCCTACACACACACACTCACACACCTATGTTAATATGTATATAATAGTAATAAGATGAGTATGTAGTGAATAATAATCAATTGGGGTATAATAAATTACAAATGAGAATTTACGGTTTGGAGAAAAATGAATACCACACCCCACATACAACCACAATGTTCGATGGTATGTGAGGTGAAAGTGGTTGGTGCAAGGCAAGAATTTAACATAGTTTTGTCTGCGAATGAAGAAGATATATATGGGCTATTTCAGCAAGGAAGGAGTCTAAAACAAGGAAAAACACGTATGGACATAAACAAAATTACTTTCGGGTGGAGTACGTCCTCAAGTGTAAGACGCTCAAACTAACTTATATAATTATGGCTACAGAGGATGACCCAAATGTGAGCCATGGAAAACTTTGGGTCTCTTTGAACAAAAATTATTTTCGGAAATCGATATTTATACCCATTTTAAGGGAACAACTCTAGGCTAGTAATAACCTATAATTTTTTCGAAGGTATGTATTTGTCACTTGTAACGAGAAAGTATTTTTTATAGAGGCAGACACGGCTGTTCTGATATTAAACCGGAAAGTTCGGATTGAAGACCCAAGTTATGCACGGATGTACTAAACCTACCTTTATTTGTTGAATTTGGTTATTATGGGGGATTTCCAAATGGATATATCAAAACGATGGTTGTGCCTAACACTCTAACCTTTCCAAAATGCTAAAATATGTGTTTCTGTCGGACCAAGGGATATTAGTCGTTATCTATTTCACTCTAATTATTTGAATAATTCGATTCGCTAATCAAATATTAATAACTATCGTTCTAATCTTATCGAATTTTAGACATCCCTATATTTTTGTTAGTATTAGAGCCACTGAAAACGGAATATAAATACATACCCGATATAGTCCAAACAAAACAGGCCTCCGGAATGTCTTCTATTAAGAGAACATCCTCTCTACGGACAACATTTTTCAGAGGTTTTCTATATAGAAAGTTACTTCCTGAGAGTTTCTTCAATGTCGTCTATATACATAGGAACACCAAATGTGTCCAAAGAAAACCTCTGGAAGGTCTTGCATATAGAAGGCAGATGAGATCTTCCGTGCATAGATGACTTTCTACTTAAAATATAAAATACTTTTTGAGATTTACCATACAGAAAATATCTTGTTAAGATCTTCTACATACAAAAGAGCTCTAAAGTTTATGCTAAGAAGGGAAGACCTCTTTAAGTTGGTATTTCCTACAGTTTCGGCATTCTCTGTGACTCCCATACAGACTAGTTCTTCTGATTTTATTCTTTGCAGAATAGACCTTTTCCGTTGAGAAGACTACTGGAAGGTCTTCTATCCATGGTAAAAATACATCCAAGACCCTTCGTGCCCTATACGGAAATGACATTCTACTTCAGAAAAAGCCCTTTGAGGTTTTTTTATGAAAAAAATATATTTTGAAGGTCTTCTACACACAGAAATCCTCCAGAGATTCTATCACCGCCTGCTTTAGATCTTTCGTATGAGGAAGACCTGCTGGGGGTTTCTGTAGCGTAAACGCATTTTTGAAGTCATGTATATAGAACAAACATTCTGTGGATCTTTAATACCAAAGACATCTTCTGTGGGTCTCCTATACAGAGTACTCCTCCCGGGAACGGACCGAATATACCTTCCTTCCTTCCTAGCAAATTAAATAAATTTCCAAAAACAAAAAAGGGTTCTAAACGTCTAGCAAACAGACATGACCTGGTAGAGAATTCTATGGAGCAACCTACGGGTGCTCTTCTGTATGGGAGACCTTGTATGGAACTTCTATTTAAAAAATACTTTCTATGAGAGATATTCTCAGAGAAGACCATTTCAAGATATTCCATACCGTGAAATCCTACTGCAGGCCCTCCGAGTGGAGGGACCTTCAGTGGGTCTCCCATATAGAAAAGCCCTACCGAAGCGTTCTTTTTGTGTATAGAATATATCTTCGGTTTAATTTATTCAAGGAGATCAATTTGAAATCTTATAAACCGAGAAGGCCTTCTAAAAATCGACAAGTCCTTTTCGACGTCAACTCTACAGAGCACTCTTCGGGGGTTTCCCATACAGAAGACGTTTCGTGGAACTTCTACATAGAAAATGTATTTTATGGTATATACAGAAAATCTTTTTGATAAATTCCACACAGTGAAACCCTACACGACTTCTTTAGAGAGGGATCTTCAGTGGTTCTCCTTTATAGAGAAGTCTTTCGAAGTTTTTGTGATCAATTTAGAAAACACTTTCTGAGGGAGTTCTTAAAAAAAATCGTCTATATAAAAAAATAACTCTTGAAGGAATTCTAGTGGTATCCCAAACTGGAACGGCCTTTTAGGCGTCTCCGTTACAGAGACATTTTGTGGGGTTTATATACAGAACTCGCCTTGTAAGGAACTAGTATATATGAAAGACAATTTCTTGATATTCCACACAGTTAGACCTACCGAAGTAGTTATTTTCTACACAGAGTGTTCTTTCGGAGAGATTTGTTAAAAAATCTTCTATATAGAAAGAAAAAACTCAATAATATTATAAACGGAGAAGGCCTACTAGAGGTCTTCTACACTGGCGTGGCTTTTAAAAGATTTCCAAAGCTGAGAACTCCTATCCCCTCCCTTATAGAAAGGAAAGACCCTTTAAGAAATGCCTTTACCTGGTGTCCCACCTGCTATATAGAGGATCCATGTATCTTTTCCGTGTGCAGGGAAAATACATTTTGATATATTCCTATACTGAGAGGACTTATTTTGGGTACTCTAAACTAAGGCGAGGTGTGTTGGATTTCACTTGGGATGGGTTTTGGCGGGACCTGATCTAATCCGTGACTATCTTCTGCCTTTATACCTTTCCAAAGGATTATACGCCGTAAAGCCCTTCTACAGCCCGTTTATACACATGAGACAAAAACAGCCTTCTGTGGATCTTCTGTACAAGGTAATTGTCTAGAGTCTTATGTACAGAGAAAACCTAGAAGAGATCTTCTCTACAATCACCCTACCAGAAGCCTATATACTTATCTAATGAGAAACCATTTTATATTGCAAAAACAAACAAAAAAAATCTGAATAGTGCCGATATCGGATGTGTTTGGGTATGTTCCGGAAGAAAAGACCCTCATGATGTTTTCAACGAACAAAAGGCCTCCTGAAGATCTTCTATACAAAAAAATGTGTTAAATAGTCTTCAATACAAAAAATAACTATAGGTGTTGAATACGGAGAAGATCTTCTAGCACCTTTCTATGAGGGAAACGATTTCTAGAGTTTCTCTGTTTAGTCTATTCGGAGTTGTTCCAAAGATTTTATGTGTATAGAAGGTATTAAAGTGATTCATGAATTAAAGATAATGTCTATAATTTCCTTTTGGAAACCCCACAAGGCAATGAGACATCCCAAGCTGATTGAAAAAAATCAAAATATGGAAAGTTCGGTTTTTGTGGAGGGCGAACATCGAACAGTCGACTTTTGTTTCCAATTTCATATCCAGACTATAGTCGCTTTTATTAGGATGACCTTCTAGGAGGCTTTTATAGAGAAGGGACCATTGATTATACTAGATTTCCTGATACAAACACGATTCTGGAAATAGTCGACTTTTCACATGAAATGACTCATATATTTCCTCCAGATGCCAAAGAGGCATATTTCTTTTCAGAATTCCATTGAACAAAAATAGCTCCCAAAATGGTTTGTATGTGTTGGTGTGTGTGCGTGTGTGGTTTCATGAAACTACATATTTGTATAATCAATAGCTCTTATAAATTAATAGAACAAAATCAGATACAAAACTACAGGCATACATACAATACAATTTGTATATAATTTAACAGCCCCAACACACGAATGCTGTAATTTATACACCACTACACATTCATGTGGGGTATGTATGTGTGTGGGTGCGAGTGTGTTTTGTGCATTCTTGTTAATATAATTATTGTATGAATATTCTTCACTTTTTAAATTGATTTATCTTCAGGCCAACTCGGAACAAATAATTTATTCATCTGTTCAAGAATTTAATCGGGTTTACCTCAATTCACTTTTAAGCTTGTGGTTATTTAATTACGAAGAAGAGTGTGTGTGTGTGTGTCGGTGTGTGCATGTGTGTTTGTTCCAGTAGAATTACCGGGAAGTTATGATTAATGTTAATTAAAGAATTTGAATAATCAATGAACCACACCAACCGCCTTACCTTCATAGCAGAGAGAGAGAGGGTGTAAAGTATTGCGGCAAAGTGAATGAATTGATAATCACAAAGTGAAATAGGCCTTAATGAGATTTTTCTTGTATGTGTGTGTGAAGTGGCATTACCAAGAAATTGTCAAGGAAAAATTAAAAAAAAAATAAAAAAGCTGTAAGTTCGGACGGGCCGAACTTTGAATACCCTTTACCATTTGGTACAAATTTGGCAATTTTCAAAAAAAAAAAAATAAAATCTGTTAAAAATTCTGTTAAAATCTTAAAAACACCGAATGTAGCCGTATATTAGGTCCATACGACGACGTGGACCTGCATAAGCAACTTTGTCACAAGCTATTGCAATATCCAAATGCGAAACTTAAAAAAAAATCTGTAGGTACCATGGGGCTTATAAAACGTGGAGCTGCACAGACAATTTTCTGGCATAGACTGTAGTATCCATTACGAACTTCAAATACCAAATTTGAAACAATTCCGGTAAATAATGTCGCTAAAATTATCAAAATATCGAATATCGGGAGGTACCGATATATGAGGGCTATGCGAAGACATGGACCTACATGGCCCATTTTCAATACCAAAAGTCCTGCAGATATAATACACATTTGAGTAAAATTTTATCAACCTACTTCATTTCGTTCGGAAGCTAGATGATTTTCACGGACGGATAGACGGACATTGCTAAATCGACATAGAATTTTATGCTGATTTGTGGGGTCTAAAATGTATATTTCGAGGTGTTACAAACGGAATGACAAACTTAATATACCTTCTATACTATGGTGGAGGGTATAAAAATATTTGTTTAAATAAAATTCCTTTACAAGCCATCAAGTGTCCTTGACCTGTGTTTGATTTATTGTTTTTCGGCGACTTAGGCCCATTGCCTGAGCATCTAATCCCTCTACTTATGACCCAAAGACAACAATTAATTAAAGGCTTCATGTATTAAGGGATAATTTATTTGTATACTGTTTGGAAAATCCAAAAACGAAAAATAACGCTAAAACCTTGCATGCATGTGCAAAGTTTTGATAAATGTTTTAGTGGCTTTGTTTGGGGAACACACAAAATTTGTTCGTTTTGGAGGACTTTCAATATTAGAGATTGACTTAAGAAACAAAAAATAGACACAACAACAATGAAAATTAATTTTAAGCTTGTCTAGTATATGTGAGTGTGCGGGTGTGTGTGTCAGTTCAAAAGGATAAAGATAGTCTTTGCGGAATACATGTTTGGGAGTGTGTGTGTGTGTGTGAAAATATTTAGCTTTAATGAATAAACACAATTTACTCGCCTAAACGAATAAATCTTTGGGTATAATAAAATTTGTTGAGCCTTTAAGAAATATTTTGGGTAAACAACAAGGACATGTTATTCTCTTAGGAAACAAACAGACTGACGCAAACCTAACAAATTAATGAAATCACAATAAGATTGTTTTAAAAATGCTACAAACTGACTACCTCTAAAATAAAAGAGTAGTGAAATAACTGACTGAACTAGAATCAGCGACCGAAGGAAACGGCTGATGCTAGAATCTTGAAATGAGAAACAGTCCTGGGGAGTATGAGTGTGAAAAGTTTGGATTTCTGGAAATTCGAAGTAAAAGGGTACGAAAAGTTCTAAAATGTACTCAAAATTAAATACTTTGTATTGGACAAACGGAATGAGCAAAAATTCTGTAATTTCGAATCAAAGTCACTAATGAAGTGCAGGATAGCTGTACAAAAGGGTTTTTGGAAATTCGAACTTTCAGGACACCAAAATTTCGAAAATGTTACTATGCTTCCAAAATGGTGCTATTTGGTATTATGTTAACGAATAGAGCTAAAAACTTAAAATTTGGTATAATACTTAAGGGTAGAAAGTAAATTTTATATATGAAGCTGATTTAGGAAATGTGCACTAAGTGTGCGAACTGCAGTAAATGGTACTAGGGTAAACAGATGAAGCTGACATTTTGAAAATTTGCATTGGGTTCTCGGTTTATGATAGATTTATGATAGAGGTGTTTTTCGCAACATATACTACGTGTACGAAAAGTACAAAATAGTACTATATTTGGTACAATTTGGTATTGGGTGAACAGATATTGCTTGAAATCTGAAATTTCGTATTAGGGTCGCTTTTCAAGTGTGGCCTGAACACATAGAGATGGTTTCGAAAATGTTTACTACGATTGTACGAAAATTACAAAAAATGGGTGAGATAGAAAAAAAACTGCAACAAAGTCGAACGCCATAATTTTTACAGACTTTTTTCTTAATTTTGTTGAATGAAAGCCAAAAATGTCGGAAATAGCACCATATTTTAGAATAAGTGCAGATTTGTTCGAATTGGTCACCTTTGGCGCAAATTATGGCCTTCAAACAGCCAATGAAGCCGTCACACGCTGTCCGAATGTGTCTCTGTGGTATTTTGGTCCATTCCGGCGAAGCGCTTGCTTGAGGTGATCGACACTTTGGTATATTTTAGTGCTAACCTTGTTTTCCAAAATACTCCAGACACAAAAGTCCAACGAGTTAATATCCATAGATTTTGGTGGCCATTGTGCGCTGGAAATGAAGCGAGGAACTTCATTTTGTAACCTTTCTTGGGTGGCGCGTGCTGAGTACGATGGTGCTGAGTCCTCTTGGAATGTCCAAGGTCTGCGGCCAAAATGTTTGCGTACCCAAGGCTTTAATACACCCTCCAGAATATTTTCGCGATAATATTCGGCATTTATTCGATTAATACGAGAGGAGTGCGACCATCGGCTGTTATGGCGGCCCACACCATCACCATGGCCGGCGCTTGAGTTCTGGTGGCCAACCGAAGGTGCACATTTTCAACCGACCTCTTTGACAAGTAAACCCGATCATTTCGTTTGTTTACAAACTGCTGGACAACGAATGTTTTCTCATCGGAGTAAACCAAATTCGGCGGTTCACCACTTTCGACCAAGCGAAGCAATTCTTTAGCTCTCTTGAGTCTATTTTCTTTCTGTTGCGGTGTAAGTTCTTGCACTTCTTGGAATTTCAATGGCTTTACCCCTAGCTCAGTTTTCAATATTTGCCGAATGAAATATTGCGATATGTTCAGCCCACGAGCCATTTTTTCCGCCACTGCGACGCGGGTTTCGATCAAGTCGCTTCTTTACTTCTCGAACCATTTCTACTGATGTTGCTGTTTTCTTCCGTCCGCTTCCGTGACGTCGGGCTACGCTACCAGTAACGAGCGATGATACGAGACACAAAAGATTTATTCACATTTAAATGCTGGAGTGCTCTAACGATAGCCACTTTTGGGTTTCCAGCCAAATATAAGGAAATCACACTATCACGCTTGAATTCACAATTACCTTTTTTGGAGAAAATTCTCACCAAAATGCTTCTGTACGCTTGTAAACAATATAATGAGCTGTTACTGGAATAATTTAACACCTTTCGGACGAGTGGCTTAGAAATGGCAGCAGTCTGAAGTTGGTTGTGGTTTTTTCATCTCATGAACCTTAATGATCTGTTAGTGCAGACAGCAACATGCAAGGTAGTATTTTAATAGTGTTGCCAATTTCAAAAAAAAATTTAGATGAGTTCATGTCTACACTACACTGTTACGTCACAGCATCGCATACACCCATTTGACCACTATTATAACGACTTTTTGCCTGAATCGGCATATATTACCCAGTGGAGCATATTTTACATACGGTCTTTTTTATCTATCCATTATTATAGATGGAACTACTGAAATTAACTATGGCTTAGATGATAGGGATAAACTGAAACTTTTTTTCAGTAGGTCACTATACACACAATATGAAATATTTTGCAAAGTTGAACAAAAGGTTATAATAAATTTAAAGATATTTAAAGACATCTCACATCCCACCTACATTTTCGAAAATTATGGTCAAAGGTAGAAGACCATAATTTTCGACAATGTAGGTGAATCCCTTGAAAATCTAATGAAAGGTGGATATACAGTCATGTTTAGAATTTTGTCTTAGAATTTTACGCTGATCAATAAAATATGATTTATTGGTTAAATTGTTATCCTATCCATAAAAAATTATAAAATTTATATTAAAATATTGTTTCAGGTATTTGGACCAGGAAAAAATATTTAGTAAGACTTCCAATAAAAAATACGTATTTTTGAGCAAGTTGGATGTTTTGCCAACGTTAGCAATACGGTACGGATATAATTTCTTCAGCAGTTATTTTCTTCAGATTCTCCAAGAGATAAGATATTTATATCATGCATATGCTGACCAACTCGACATGAATTTGAATATATTTTCTCTGATGCGGGTGAATAGTTATACATCTTTTACCTTTTCTAGTCCTTGAAAAATAAAAAAAAAAAACATTCAACATTTCTAACTTGTTGAAATCTGACTACTTTCAAAACGTAGCGTTTTTTCTCATTTTTGGATGCTTTCATATCTTTTGCGCATTAAAATGAAAATAATTTGTATATGTGCCATAATACTTTACATATCATTAAGAAAAATATATACAAAGCTCACATGGAAATGATGAGAATATTATATTTTTGTGCAATAAGACTCATAAGTATTCCTACATAAGGTGCGTGAGAGTGTGTGTGTGTCGGTGTGTACAAATGTTTATTTAAATAATGCTCTTCCTATTTCACATATTTCCAAGTAATTGCATTAAGAAAAAATCCTGCTTCTTTGTATTATGTGAACAGACATACTCGCACTCTCTCTCTTCGCCACACACACACATATCCATGAATATTCTCCCGTTCTTTCTTCTAACATCTTCTGATATTCTAATTTCATTGCAAATATTCACATTCACATCACTAAATGTGATGTGATGACTACCAAAGAGAATAATATATATGTAAATACATATGTATGTATGTATGTATGTACACTTATAGTTCAAGGAGAAATATAAGTATGTTGGGTTATACTGCTTCGTTTTGATTTTACTTTTCTACTTTTTCATTGGATTACATGTCTTCTTCATTATAATGATTTATTTGTTGAGAGAGAGAGAGACACACACGGAGAGAAAGAGTGCAGGAAAAAAGAAGATTTCATTAGTCTTTGGCTTAAAAAGGTTAAGGAAAATGGCATGAAAAAGACACAAAAAACAGAATAAAATTGAATTGATAACCAAAATAAGAAAAGTTGCATATAAATAAAAGTTTTATTCCGTTTCTTCTTCCCTATATCTCCCTCTCTTTGAATCTATCATATAAATAATCTCTTATGGATTAAATGGAACTTTTTTTCTGAAAGTTTTGTTTGTCTTTTGTGGAAAAGTAAAAAAGTTTGGCAGAAAAATTCGAATTCAGAATTGAATTCATGAATAATTTCATAAACGTTTTTATTCGTCGAAATCCTGTCCACTAATGTCAAAGAAATTCAATGGGAGATGTCTTTGAATCATTTGCCTCTATTACTAAAAATATAGCTCTTTGAAAAAACTTTGCTTAATCATTAATATCTAGTCCAATGAGGTCCTGAAAAAAAATATCAGCACAATGCAAAGATTTGGCGTAAAATAGCTTGCCATAATTGCACCTTGGGCTGGAATGGCTCGTCGGGGTCCAACGTTTCGAACAGAATTTTATTCTTTTTGAGACATATCTAAACATATTACGTTTCTTAATTTCATACTATTTTATGGTAAGTAAAACTTATACTACTTATCTTCGGTACGGAATCGAATATGGTTATTCGACTCAAGACCTGGATAAGTACTCGAGAAACGATTAAGCAGTCAGAATTCGGGACGTTTTATTCAAGTGTACCGGATGGATTTTATGCGAGAGACCTTGATTGATACTCGAGCAGGACCTCTAAGGGAGTGAAAGGCTAGGTTTACAAGATGCCAGATAAGTATGACAAAAGGGATTTTCAAAGCTATGGTTGGGAGAGACTTAAATAAGTACTCAAGCAGACTACAAGGATATTCAAAGCTTCAGTTATAAGACCCCTTATAAGTACTCCAGCAGACTACAGGGATATTAAAGGATACGGCTACGAGAGACTTTAATTAGTACTCCATCAGACTACAAGACTGCAATGAAAGCTCTTTTAAAGCATGTCCAGGGATTTACACAGGAGTCTTCAAGGAAATTTTCAGGATATGGTCCGGAATCGGTAATTGGTTCTTTGATTCGAGGCTCAGATATTTACTCAGAACACGGTGCAGGATGGATTTTATGCGAGAGACCTTGATTGATACTCAAGCAGGACCTATAAGGGAGCGCAAGGCTACGTCTACAAGATGTCAGATAAGTATGACTACAGGGATTTTCGAAGCTGTGGTTGCGAGAGACTTAAATAAGTACTCAAGCAGAATACAGGGATATTCAAGGATAATGAAAGCATTTACAATGGATGTCTAAGGACTTCCACAGGAGTCTTTAAGGAAATTTTTGAGGATATGATCCGGAATCGGAAATGGTTCTTCGCTTCGAGACTTGGTTAAGTACTCGTGACACGGTTCAGGATTTAGAACTCAGAATTCGGGATGGCTTATTCAAGTTTACAATCTGGATTCAACGCGAGAGACCTCAATAATTACTCAAGCAAGACTTTCCAGACAAAAACGTTATTCGTGATGGAATTTAAGCGTGATAGCCACAAGTGGCACTCCAACATTTAAATGTAAATAAATCTTTTGTATCTCGTACCATCGCTCGTTACCGGAATACTGGTAGCTTATCCCAACGTCAAGGAAGTGGACGGAAGAAAACAGCAACATCAGCAGAAATGGTTCGAAAAGTAAAGAAGCGACTTGATCGAAACCCGCGTCGCAGTGCCCGTAAAATGGCTCGTGAGCTGAACATATCGTAATATTCCATTCGGCAAATATTGAAAAATGAGCTCGGGGTAAAGCCATTGAAATTCCAAAAACTTCAAGAACTTACACCGCAACAGAAGAGAATAGACTCAAAAGAGCTAATAAGTTGCTTCGCTTGGTCCAAAGTGGCGCTTGGTTTTCTCCGATGAGAAAATATTAGTTGCCTAAAAGTTTGTAAACAATCAAAATGATCGTGTTTACTTGCCAAAGAGGTCAGCTGAAAATGTGCACCTTTGGTTGGCCACCAAAACTCAAGCTCTGGCCATGGTGATGGTGTGGGCCGCCATAACATACGATGGTCGCTCTCCACTCGTATTATTCGATCACGGCATCAGAATAAATGCCGATTATTAATGCGAAAATATTCTGGAGGGTGTATTAAGGTCTTGGGCACGCAAACATTCTGGCCGCAGACCTTGGACATTCCAACAGGACTCAGCACCATCGCACTCAGCATGCGCCACCCAAGAATGGTTACAAAATAAGGTTCCTCGCTTCATTTCCAGTGCACAATGGCCACCAAAATCTGCGGATACCAATCCGTTGTACTATTGTGTCTGGAGTAAAGTTGGCACTAAAAACTACCAAAGTGTCGATCACCTTAAACAAGCGCTTCGCCGGGAATGGGCCAAAATACCGGAGAGCAACATTCGGACAGCGTGTGTCAGTTTCATTGGCCGTTTGAAGGCCATAATTCGTGCCAAAGGTGGACAATTCGAAAAAATTTAAACTTATTCTAAAGTTCGATGCAATTTCCGACATTTCTTGCTTTCATTTAATAAAATTTGAAAAAAAGTAAAAATGATGGCGTTTTACTTCGTTGCAGTTTTAATCTCACCTTGTGTTAACAAAGGGTACGATTTTATAGGTTGAGTACCGTTTTACAACTTTTCGTTACCTTAATGTTCGAATTTCCGAAAACACTTTAGCGTATCTATCCTACGCTCTATCAGTGACTTTCATTCCAAATATCAATATTCCAATTGCCCAATACAAAGTATTGAATTTTTAGTAAATTGTTGTACTTCTCGTACCCTTTTCAAAAGCACTGCCTACGGACGAAGAATAAACCTCGTGCAAAATTTAAAGATTCTAGCTTCAACTGTTTCGTCGGGACGTTGATTCTCAGTCAGTTATTACACCACTCTTTTATATATAGATTAGAGATAATAATATTCTCCCCCCGATTCCAAGTCTTCCCTATATCTATCCCTCAGAATTCATTGAAGAAAATTTGTGATTAACCCAATTTTCGTTCCCATGACCAGAAAAGGCAGAAATTCCAATCACACCTCCCTATCCATGCCCTACTAGTTTGCACACAAAGTTTTGGCTCTTGTCTGACATTTGACACCTTCTATGATTTGTAGATGGCCCAAACAAAACATTGCAAAACTCCAAACAAACTGTCATGATGAATTGTCTGAATGCAGCTCGATGTTGTTGTTGTTATTGGTGTTGCCTGATGCGCTGCTTGATGTTACACCAGTGATAAATATAAATTTTGGCGGAATTCTAATTATAAATAAAGCTGTGAGTGTGTGGCACCCAGCAAAGCGTCACACCATGAATAGGCCAAAAAATACTTCAAATGAAAACAGCAGCAACAACACCAAAAAATGGCATTTGCACAAATCCAGTCTAAACACCAACACCTAAACAAACTCCTCAAAACCCCTTGATCTAGGAACTGGGCTAGGGACTGGGTCATTTTTGAACAAAATTTAGTTACTCATACCACGACTGGTGAGTGGCTACCGACAGAGAGAGAGAGAGAGAGACAGACAAATAGAGCTACGGCGTGAAGTTTTGGAAGTAAAAATAGAAATTGAAATTTATTACTAATGCGGCGTTATGCTGCATTGTTTTGCCCGGTTTTTTAAGTTTTTTTGTTTTCACAACCAAACTTTGTTGTAGAAAAACTGGCGGCGGCACGTTAGTTAAAATTAGAAAAATAAATTCCCTACCCAAAAACAGCAGGAAAGACCAAATGACGCGGCTGAAACTCACAAAACAAAAAAAAAACTCAAAACATCCCACAGGCTAGCATTTTGGCAACGAGTGTGCCATGACGCCAACAATAGGGAAAAAAACAGGCGGCCCAGCTAGTCACTCATTTTTGCCACATTGCCTGACAGGGAGGAAGGCAGGCAGGCAAACGATGTGTGCCTAACACAAAAACTTCTAAAATTCAAGTAAAACAACAAAGTGACAACAAAATAAAAAAAACTTTGATTCATTTTTTCAGCAAAACATTATTCACAATTTACACATCCAGACTGTTGGGAATATGCTGGGGGAAACGGCCATATTTGTCGTTCAATATGCAACATGCAGCAGCTTTACAAAAGAAGCAGCCACAAAATACAAAAAAAAAAAAAAAAAAACAAAGAAACAAAGCGGCAAAAGTTTCATCTTTGACGCTCCTTCATACAATGCAGCCTTTAATGCTGCCATAATTCAGCCGCATCATGGTGCGATGCTAAATTTTATCGGCCTTTTTGGTGAGAATACATTCTTTGTGTTTGGCCTAAATGAGGGGTGAAATTGGGGAAGGGTTAGTGGTAATGTTAGCCAAAAAACGTCCAGCAAAAATAATATCTACTTTCACTGAGGAAACCATGCAAAGTCAGGGGAGTTTTCCTGCTTAGGAGAACAGACAGTGTTTTGAACCCCCAAATTTTGACTTAACCGAAAAATCGAAGAGGATTTCGTAATCATTTAAATTTAGGGTTTTTAAACACTGTCGTCTTTTCTAACCTCTATAACTCCTCTGCCTTTGCTTGGTTGCCTCAGCCAAATTTGATTATACTTTTTGTGGATTTTTTTTGGCTTTCGGAGACCTGAGACAAATATTCTGCCTATGCAACATTTTCGCGGGTCTTATGGCTACAACTGGTCCCTGAAAGGTATATTGGGTATTGCAGACTTCACAAATATCTTTCCTCCAAAAAAGCACCGGAAAGTCTTCTGTAAAAGAACTCGGAGAATCCTTCTTGAAAAGATCTTGGAAGTGACAGTAACAGTCAGGTGAGAAATATTCGTCCATATAAGACCTTAAAATGATCTTCAGTCTCTGGGAGGCCCATAAAATATCTCTCTGTCGAATATCTTTGTTAGTCATTCATAACCTCTTTCAAGTTTTCTTTAGAATTACACAAGCAATCTCACAGGACTTAAATATGAAGAAGTTTTTTCCAGGTGTTCCATATAAAGATGTCATTCATATACTTTTTTTGTAAAACATTTTCTATGCAGAAGACCTATGAAAGCTCTTTGGTCTATAGAAGACCTCTGAAGTGTATTCAAAATAAAGGGTGATTTTTTAGCTATTATCTTTTTGGCAACACATGCTGAAACAGCTCACGCACGTTTCGTGTTTTGTTTCACTGTCAAGCATTTTCATGAATCGTCTTACAAACGAACAACGCTTACAGAGGATGTCCTACTTCCATTTTTTGGTCAGTTTAATCGACCAGCTGAAGTGGGTATTCGGATACGTAAACAAGCTGAATTTTCGATCTGGGATTGAAGATCAGAAAAAAGCTTTGCAAACGTTACCACACATCAACGTTTGGTGCGATTTGTGGGCTGGTGCCTTTGTTGGACCGAACTTATTTAAAGATGTTGCGAATCGTAACGTAACTGTGATTGGTAAGCGAAAGGTCTTCTGACTACAGAAGACTTGTGGAAAGTCTTATATCCACAGAAGACCTGAGAAATGTGTAAAAAGTATTTTGCCTATAAATCACCTATGACTTCGGTACATAGGACACCTAAGGAATGTTTTCTGTTTTAAGAAGACCTGAAAATGGTATTCTTTCAATAAAAGCCTTGGGATTCTTCCAATAGAAGACTTATGTCCACAAAAGACTTGAGAAATGTGTTTAGAAAACCTGTTTAGAAACCTGTATATTGCCTATAGATGACCTATGAAAGGTCTTTCGCCTATAGAACTCCTGAGATAGGTCTTCTATCTAAAGAAGTCTCATTAAGTTTTCGGTATATAGATACTTTTCGGTCGATAGATGTCGTGTGAGATCTCTTTCCTTTATAGAAGACCTGAAAAATGTCTTTGTCTACAGAGAACCTGTGAAAGGCATTATTTTTACTGAAGGCCTGAGAAAGACCTCATGTCCATAGAAGTCACGATAAAGATATTCTGTAGAAAATTTGTATCAATTCTTAGGTCTTTAGGGTTTCTGGATACAGAGGTGTTAAGAAAATTAGTTTTTAAAACTTTAACCATTTGGCAACAAAGAAGTCCTGGTATATACAGGCCTGAGGAAGATCCTATAGAAGATATGGAAAACAGTTTTGCCTTTAGAAGACCCAAGAAAATTTTTCTGGATATGGAAAACTGATTTTTAGATCTGGAGGGCTCTTTTGTCTATAGAAGACCTGTGGAAGATGTATTGTCTACAGATGATCTCTGAGAGCTCTTTCCTCTATAAAAGACCTGAGAATGGTTCTGCATATGGAAAATATGAGGAAGGTATTGTGTCTATAAAAGTCCTCATATATTTCTTCGATTTATTAAGGGTCTGAGAAATGTCTTTTGTCTAAAGAACACCTAAAAAGTTTTTTTCTATAGAGAACCTGAGAAAGGTATTCTTTCTACTGAAGGCCTGAGAAAGATCTCCTGTCTAGCGAAGACCCAAAAAAGATATTCTTTAAAAAATCTGTAGTAGGTCTTTGGTCTATAGGGTTTCTGAAATACAGAGGTGTTAAGTAAAGTATTTTACCATATGGCAACGAAGGGTAAAGAAGTCGGCCTAAAGAAGACCTGTAATAGGGATTTTTCCTATAGAGGACTTGCTACTCGGTCTATGATGTTCCTGGATATAGAGGTGTAGTAGAAAGAAAAGTATTTTTTATAGCATTGACCATATGAAGACGATCTAGCGGTGTCCGCTGTATTAATATTATTATCGAGTTCAGAGATAGGCAAAATCGGCCTCCTCCTTCTGGTACCTACTCCACAAGAAGACCCAAAAAAGGTCTTCTTTAAAAAATCTGTAGAATGTCTTCGGTAAAAAAAATTGTTTATACCTTTGACGTTATAAAAACAGGGGGTATATATCATTTGATACTGCAAAAATAATGGTTTTAGACCTATGTCTTTTGGACGAAATCGATTTCAGGTCATTTGAAGTCGATCCGTCCGTTAGACTGGTGCCGCTATAACTCTCGAAGGGAGTATCCGATTTGGTCTAAACTTTTTACATGGTAATATTATTATAAAACTTAAATCGAGATCGGAGTTGGGCACTACCGGTCCATTACTTCCGGTACTTCACCCACAAAAGGTCAAAATTTTGAAAGAAAAAAAATCGCCTCATAGATGGAAAAATTATCATCCGATTTTATTCAAACTTTACAATCCTTATATTTGTATCACAGACAGTTCGAATGCGAAAGTGGAGAATATCAACCCACTCCTTTATGTACCTTCCCACCTACGGGTCAATCTTTTATTAAATGTGAATCGGACTTTTATTAAATGTGAATCGGACTTGTGGATTGCCTTCAAGTTTTGCATATCCTAAAATTCCTACCCACACTGGATCTGATATGAAGATAAAATAGAATGGACTTCACTTTCTGGTACCTCACCTAAAACTGGTAAAAATTTTGATTTATTATAACTCTCACAACTTTTTTTAGATTTTTTAAATAATATTTTCAAATTTAACCAACTGCAGACATAAAGTGAATATGGAGTACATTGGTTCGTTACTTCCGGTGCCTCCCCCACAAGTTAAAATATGTTGAATAATTATAACTCCCATAACATCCGAAACTATGCGGGTATTTTTTTCGATTTTCGTCAATATCTTTATCAATCATAGATCTAGTGTGAATATAGGCCTTATCGGTACACACATTCTGGTACCCTATTGTAACTCTCTCAATGCGAAAATATTTCTTAGTTCTTTTCAAAGTTAGCACATTGCAATATTTGTACCAACATTGAATTTAGAATAAAAATGGGATATCTAGATCTAATCTTAAACTGAGAGTATATATCTGTCGCCAAGCGACTATATAAAAGAAGGTTTATGCGAAGTTATCTGACAATAAAGTACTCTATCGAAAAGGTTCATCTTTTCACCAAAAAAATTCGTTAATCCCAACAAAGAATCTCAATTTTTAAAGTTATTTGCTTTTAAAATATTATAGGTGTAACTCATTGCGTTTCAGCTTACGGGTAACGCATAGAATATGTTGATACCATGATTGTTGGCCTACTTGTAATATATACGATATGCAGTTTTCATACCAATTTTCCAGAGATGCATCCACACATCTTCTAAAATGCCAACCTTTTTTCAGTTTTCCTTTTCAACACTGTGCGCCATCCAGCCAACGCCTGCAAACAGGGCGTGTATGCTCAAATATTTTTTTCTACAATGTTGCCACGTGTAAGTTCCTCGATAAATCCCTACAAAGCGTATAATGCACACAAACAAGTGTGTGAGTGTGCGAATGTTTGTGTGCTCAAAGAAAGGGCGTATAAGTATGTGTCTAAGTTTGACTTTCTCACTTGAATACAATGAAAGCGCCTTTTTTTCGCTCAACTTCTCCGACTGGGTTAGGCAAACAAAAGTCAAGTGAGTGAACAAGCGTATGTATATATATGTGTGTGTGTGTTGGAGTTGAGTCTCAGCAGTATTATAATAAGATTTTTCACAGTTTCAATTCCAACAATTGAACGTTTTGTAAAGCAACTAACTATACGCCCATACGGATGGATAATGGAAGCAGAAAAGAAGGGAAATAAAGGAAGAGAACTGTTACACACTGATTTTTTTTTGCGAAAATACTTTATGTGTTTGAAAATAAAGGGGGCCTTGTACGGATCTATGTGAGTCGTCGTTGCCAATATTTGTATATTATTTACAATTCACTTGTGTAATTTTAATTTTATTGTCATATATGTTTAATTTGCTGTGCTAATGCCTTCTTTGCTACTGAGGAGGAATAAGGATTTAAATGAATTTTAATATTAAATAAAAAATATAAAATTATAAATGAATTGGAAGACAGAAAAAAAAAATTGTAACAATAGTATTAAGTATTGGCTACATGATCCAAAATGAAAGCATTACAAATATCACAAATGGCTATCATTAGGGCACTCCAGCAGTGAAATGTGAATAAATCTTTTGTGTCTCCTACCATCGCTCGTGACCGTGATACTGGTAGCGTAACCCGACGTCAAGGAAGTGAACGGAAAGAAAACAGCAACATCAGCAGAAATTGTTCGAAAAGTAAAGAAGCGACTTGATCGAAACCCGCGTCTCAGTGGCCGAAAAATGGCTTGTGAGCTGAACATATCTCCATATTCCGTTCGTCATATATTGAAAAATGAGCTCGGGGTAAAGCCATTAAAATTCCAAAAAGTGCAAGAACTTACACCGCAACAGAAAGGAAATAGACTCAAAAGAGCTAAAAAGTTGCTTTGCTTATCCGAAAGTGGTACACTGCCGAATTGGTTTTCTCCGATGAGAAAACATTCGTTGTCCAGCAATTTGTAAACAATGAAAATGATCATGTTTACTTGCTAAAGAGGTCAGCTGAAAATGTGAACCTTCGGTTGGCCACCAGAACTCAAGCGCTGGCCAAGGTGATGGTGTGGACCGCCATAACAGCCGATGGTCGCTCTCCGCTCGTATTAATCGACCGTGGCATCAGAATAAATTTCGAATATTATCGCGAAAATATTCTGGAGGATGTATTAAAACCTTGGGCACGCAAACATTTTGGCCACAGACCTTGGACATTCCAACAGGACTCAGCACCATCGCACTCAGCTCGCACCACCCAAGAATAGTTACAAAATGAGGTTCCTCGCTTCATTTTCAGCGCATAATGACCACCAAAATCTTCGGATACCAATCCGTTGGACCATTGTGTCTGGAGTATTTTGGAAAACAAGGTTGGCATTAAAATTTACCAAAGTGTCAGTCACCTCAAGAAAGCGCTTCGCCGGAAATGGGCCAAAATACCGCAGAGCAACATTCGAGCAGCGTGTGACGGTTCCAAAGGTGACCAATTCGAACAAATCTAGACTTATTCTTAAATTTGATGCTATTTCCGATATTTTCTGCCTTCATTCAATAAAATTTAAAAAGAAAAATGTACAAAATTATGGCATTTGACTTTGTTTCAGTTATTTTTTTATCTCATCCTGTATGTAAAGGTTTAGTAAAATAACTGACTGACTGATTGAGAATAAACGAAAAAGGAAAAACTAGAATAATATAAAAAATATTCAAAGCCTGAAAATTTAACAAGTTGTATGAAGTATATATCAAATTTAAAATTTTAAGGTGGAATTTTTGCTGACGAAGTTTGCTACTTTTATATAAAATCTTCTTTTAAGGTCATCAGTACCTGGCTGATATATCCTAATAAATATTATAAAAATCTAAATCATAATTGTATGGAGAAGAAATAATATTGTTCTTACCCAAAATTTATTTAGAAAAAAATCTGCCCAACTGTTAAACCAAAAAGTTAATGCTGGTCCTTACCTGAAAAAGAAAAAAAATAAATATTATTATTTCTTATGAAAACGCTTATTAATGTTGTTAAAATAATAGAGAAATAGATATGTTTTGCCACAAATAAACTTCTTTCTTGAAAGAGCTTAAAATGTATAAAAAAATTAAAAAAACCGGGAAAGACAAAGGTACAGTTGTTCAAAATTGTATAGCTTCAGGTGTTTGGCTAAGGATTAGTAAAGGTCTTAGTCCTTTGGTAATTTTGAGCGAAAATCATTTGACGACTTTTGGAATCGACCTAATTATGTCCATCTGTTCGTCCATCTAGGCGACAAAAACTCTTGAAGGAGATTTCTGATTTTGCCCAAAATTGGCACATAATAATTTTTATACCAAATTTAGTGACCTGCCCGAAAAAAAATCCAATAAAACACATCAAAATGAGCACACTGTAATATTAAGAGAACGCATAGAAGACAAGATATTTAAAGATCAAAAATGGGGAATATGTGTCCATTCATTCCTGCACCCCCATCCCCAAAAGGTCTAATTTTTGAGTGATAATAATAACACCCTGAAAGTAGGAAATCAATGTAAGACTTCCTTCTCATGTGTCATTTAATTTTTCCATCCCAATTTCCATTAGTCTATATTGGAGCTAACGTAAGGATAAAATAAATAGGTGCACTTTTTCAGATACCTTCTCCACAAAAAGTCATAAGGCTAAAAATAGAAAGTCGTACGTATATCATAAGTATATATAAAATCCACCCTGCGGCATGTGACAATATTTGTATCAGACATAGGTCATGAGTGAAAATGGAAATCATTTGCCCTATGTTTTCCATACCTTTTACATTTGCTCCCTTGGATACAACCCAATGTTCGTTTATGGACATTAAAAAAAGGCAATTGCTATTGTCTTCATGTAATTGCTGTTGACGCTGAGGTTCTTTATGCTACTTATTTTTGGCAAACAATACACAAAATATAGGTGCGGGACAATGAAAGGACTTTGCAACGATTTCGCAGTGTCAAACACCAAATGTGCAAGATCATAAAATACGAGAATTTTTTTTTAGTATTTCTTTTTATATCTAATGTTGACCATTTTTATTGCACTTCTTTATTGCACGCTCCCATTGGCTAGTTACAACTGTTGGTTGGCTCGCTGGTGTTTTTTTATTATCCTTGTGGTTTAGCTGGACTTGTGAATGAATAAGGAATTTATGAATGTTTTCGGTGTGCTTAGCAAACGAAAATAAAAATCATGGGAAGGAAAGTGGTAAAAAAATAAACATAAATAAAAAAATAAATTTGATACGGTCAAATCGTGCCTAGTCGAAATAACGGTTTTAGACCCTAGGTATCTTTGGACCAAATCCATTGCAGGACATTTGGAGTCAATCTAGCGATGTCCGTCCGTCTGTATAACTCTTGAAGGGAGCATCCGATTTGGTCAAAACTTGGTATGTCGTAACATTATTATCAAACATAGATATAGTTCGTAGGTGGGCAATATATGTTCACTCCTTTTGGTAAATCCCCCACAAAAGGTCGAAATTATCACAAAAATATATTTTCTGCACAAAGAGAGAAGCGATAATTCGATTTTTCTCCAACTTTGCAAATCCTAATATTTACGTCAGTGCTACGTCAGGTGTGAAAATGGACAATATCGGTCCACACCATCAAGTACCTCTCTCACAAAGGGTCAAAATTTTAAATATTTAGAATTCTCATAAAATGTAATGTAAGAGTCCGATTGTCTTGAAATTTTACACATTCCAATGTTTATATCAACCCAAGCTCTGGTGTTAAGATGGAATATATCTGTCCACTACTTCTTGTACCTCCCTCACCCATAAAGTTCAAAATTTTCAATAATAAAATATTTTCTGCACAAGATGCGAAGCGATAATCCGATTTTGCTCCAACTTTGCAAATCCTAATATTTGCGTCAGTGCTAGGTTAGGTGCGAAAATGAACAATATCGGTCCACTCCATCAAGTACCTCCCCCATAAAGGGTTAAAATTTTGAATAATTATAACTTTTATAAACTGTGATGTAAGAGTCCGATTGTCTTCAAATTTCACACATCCCATTATTTTTATAAACCCAAGATCTGGTGCTAAAAGGTCGAAATGTTTAATATCCATTAAGCTCATAAAACGCAGACTTGGCATATTTAAATATATCTATCAACACCATATCTGTTATAAAGACGGTAGAGATCGGATTATTTCTTCTGAAACTTCATCCACAAAAAGCCAAAGTTTTGAATAACCAAAAGGATTATAAAATCCGAAATAAACATCCGGTTCTCTTCATATTTTACACATAAAAAATTTTCGTTAACACGAGATCTGCTGTGAAAATGGGTTATATCGGTCCACTCTTTCTGGTACCTCCCCCACAAAGGCTCAAAACTTTGAATGTACATGAAGCTCATATAACGATTCCGATTCCATTTAGACTTGGCAGATATCAATATTGCCATCAACACAAGATCTGTTTTATAGAAGATTGAGATCGGATTATTTCTTCTGGTATCTCTTCCACACAGGGTTCAAGATTTCAACAAAAAACGCTCAAAGAAAACGAAATAAGCATCCAACTCTCTTTACAAAGACATAACTTTTTGCTAACACAAGATCTTTTAAGAAGATAGATCTGCGAACCATTTCTGGTACCTTACCCACAAAGGAAAACAATTTTCTATACTTTTATCTGTCATAACTTGCGGAACAAATTAGTGATTCTTTACAATTGGATATAAATGTATGATTTTCTTGTAATTTTGTCCATGCCAATATTTTTATTTGTATTAAATGAAGTATGAAAATGGAGAAGTTCCGTCGACTATATCTGGAAACTCAGGCAAATTTTAATATAATCTAAAAATTATCACATATTTCATACAAAGTGAATGAAGTAAGTCCAAACCTGACACGTCCTAATATTTATATCAATTTTTTTAGGACCGATACGAAATGAACAATATTGACCCATTCCTTCGGAACCTACTCCATAGAGGGTCAATAATTTGAATAATATTAACACAAGTAAAAATATATTAATTAATCGAACACTACATGTGTCGGCAATACCGGCTGATACTTTTTAAATCGTTTGGATCAGTCTTGTGACATATCCCTGAAAATTCCGGCACAAAATAAGCTAATAATATTTTTTTACATCTTCCTCTAATTTTTTTTTTTTACAAAGACCCAAAACAAGAAGAATCACATTTTCCAAGAAATTAAATTTACGGTCGATTCATGTTCGATAATTTCTTGTACAAATTCCCAGCATTAATTATTCTGCTTTAAAATGGCATTTCTCATTAAGTCATTGGATATTGGAAACAAAAACGAGAAGGAGGCGGAGGTGGAGGAAGAAGAAAATATCAGCAAATTAACTAAAGCTAATCACAGCGTATGTAACGTAAATAGCACACATGTGGAGCAGAAAGCAAAGGAGCGAGGGGCGAGTCGCCATATCAAATGAGTATTTAGAGAAAACAAGTCAGAGTAATTATCCTTTGCTTACTAATTTACAAATGGCAGAACTCATGCAAATGTTATTCCGACTGCTGCTGTTGCTGCTTTGGCTGCAACTTTTCTCTTATTTTTCTCCTTTTTGTATTGTATTTATCAACATTGGAATGCATAATGATCTAGCAAAGGCATTTACTTTTTTTGCTAGTCATATTAGAATGCATTGCATCCACCTTCACCACCCCCCACATTATTGCCCTGACCCCAGTTGGCAGGCAAACAACCATTGAAAATTCTAATGTTGCGGGTATTTATTTTTTTTTTTAATTCTGCTTTACTTTTGTTGCTGCTTTTTTCTGCCTTCCTCTTTAGTTTTACTCTTTGCCAGTTAATTTGATATGAAGTAATTTTGAAAATGCATCAGTGCACACACAAAGAGAGAGGGAAAAAGAGAGAGAGCAAGCAAATCAATTGAATTGGGTCAAGTTGGATGAATAGATGGATGGATGAATGTTTGGCTGACTGACTGGTTGGTTGCAACCATAAGACCAGCCTGGTTGGCTCACCGCTTCTTGCCAGTTGAAACTTGACGATTGCTTATTGTTTACTTTGGAAGCAATGCGCATCGCCGCTAGAGATTATCGGGAAAGGAATGAGAAGATGTGGTAGAAAATTACAATGTCATCAATGGAAATAACTCTGAGCTAAGGTTTAATTGTGGACCCACCAGGGGGAATTGGCGTATGGTTGGGAAAACTGTATATAATTATGTTCATTTGCATTGGGAGTAGGAAGAAATGCAATGGATGCCATGTTTATTGACGAGAAAAGTTATTTAAAATGCATAAAAAGTAGCGGAATAATTTTAAAAAATTTAAGGAAAAAGGATTTTCTAATATCATATCTGATTAAATGGTGATAGGCCTTAATATTACTTTACTGACAAATTAAGGATGTTTATTCTAGTGTCTACCCTATAAGCAGGAGGAAGTGCGACTATCTGTAAAAGGAAGACTAACCTGCTGCGGGAAAATAAGTATCCCTTATCGGAACTAAAAAATTTGATTTTTTTTTCTCAACCTCCTCCTTTGGACAAAGTGGTGTAGGAGGATCTGAATGGTGACTTTTGGCATAAAGAAGCTTGTTGATACCAACAACTTCTTCGACGAGAGGGAAGGCGTCACTTACTCTATATATGTATAAAAGATTGATGTATTTACGAATCTTGAAATTCTAAATATTTGCATGTGGATCAATGTTGGCGGGTAGGGTTGAAATATAGCTGGATTTTTGGAAATTCCGACTAGCAGTACTAAAAAACACTACATTTCGTACCTCTGGTATTTTCTGAAGGGGTACATCTAAAATCTTGACAATTAGTAGAAAAATTAATTTTGGGAAGAGGTGTTGAAGAAATAAGCCGGTTTTTTTGGATATGTCTACTAAGTACAACTACTGTACTAAATTCGGTAGAATTTGGTTCTGGTTGAACGGATTGATCTACAAATGCAATATATTCGTACTGGGGTCTCTGCAGGTGGGTAGCAGGGTTAAGATAAATAGTTTGGTATGGAAATGCAGTCAGCAAGCCTACGAAAGGTATTAAATTTGGTACTGCTTGAACGTATGCTGCTTGAAATCTGAATTTTGGCATTATTGAAATATGTACTAAGAAGTACTAAATGCTACTAAATTTGGTATTTGGGCAAGGGATTGACTTGAGAGTCTAAAATTTGGTATTGGGATTATATTTTGTGCGCTTTGGTTGATACATGACGGGGGATTTGGAAATACGTACTAATAATTACGAAAAATACTAAATAGTATTAACATTGGTATTTGGGGAAGGAATTGAGCTGGAAATATGAAGGCTGAACTGAGTGTCTTTCATGTTGTGTAGGATATACCAACTAAAGGGTTTTTTCGAAATTCTTACAAAACGTGTATCAAATGTACTAAAATGCTCTAAATTGGCTTCTAGTTGGAATTATGTGCATGAATATTAGTAAAATCTTGAAATTGGTAAGGAGGTGTTTTTAGAATGGTGTACTAAGTGTAAGAACTGTACTAAATGGTACAAAAGTTGGTACAATTCCGTTTTGGGTGAACGAAAGAATTTAAAAATATGAAATGTTGGTATTGGGGTCCCTATTAGTAGTAGGATTGTAATCAAGAGGCGGATTTGCAAATGCGTACTACATGTACACGAAAAGTACTAAGAAGCCCGATATTTGGGACAATTTGGTATTGCGTGAACAGATAGTGTTTGAAATCTGCAATTTAGTGTTATAGTCGTTGTTCATGTGTACCGTAGACATATGGAGGTGGTTTTGGAAAAGTGTACTTACTGATGGTATCTGTGTTGGAGAATTGGCCGTGGTTTGGAAACGCGTACTATATTTGTACTTAAAGAGATTAATGGTACTAAATTTGGGTGAAAGGATAGGGTTGGAATCCTTAAATATGATATTGAGGTCTCTATTAGTATCTGGAATTGAGATATGGAGGTGGTTTCTGAAATGTCTACTAAGTGTAAGAACTGTATTAAATTTGGTACAATTCCGTTTTGGGTTAACGGAAAAAGCTGATAATTTGAAATGTTGGTATTGGGGTCCCTGTTGGTGGTAGGTTGGTAAAAAGATTTGATTTTTTGAATTAAGTACTGCAAGTACATGAAAAGTACTAAATAGTACTATATTTCGGAAGATTTGGTACTGGGTGCTAAAAATCGGAAATTTGGTATTGTTGCCTATACATATACAAGTAGTTTGGGAAATATGTACTATAACTGTACGAGAAGTACTAAGTAGTACTATATTTGGTATTGGGTGAACAGATAATGATTAAAATCTGAAATTTAGTATTGGGGTCGCTGTTCATGTGTGGCTTGGGCATATGAAGAGTGATTTGGAAATCTATATCTATAAAAGAGGAAAATGTTTGTACGTTTGTTTGTTTGTTTGTTTGTTTGTTTGTAATTTATGGACTCGAAAACTGCTGAATAGATTTTTCTGAAAATTTCCATATATACTGCAACATCGCCTGAAAGTAACATAGGCTATATACATTTTTGAATTTCCACTTGGAACTGGAGATATAGCATCAGAATCGGAGGTACCTCCCAAAAATTTAGATTTTATATGCACATATCTATTGATCGGTTAAAGATACAGTCTCCAAATTTGGAATGTGTCACGGAATTTGGAACAAAAATAAGTTTGATAAATTATATTGTAATCGGTTCAGATTTGGATATAGCTCCCATATATATTTTCGACCGATTTCGTTCATTTGATGCCTCAAACACAATATGAATGTTCGATTCCAATGAAATTTGGAATATGTGACGGGATTTGATCCGAAAATAAATTTGTCAAATTATATTGAAATCGGTTCAGATTTGGATATAGCTCCCATATATATTTTCGGCCGATTTCAAGCATTTGATGCACCAAACACGCTATGTATCCCCAATTTCAATGAAATTTGAAACGTGTGATAGATTTTATCTAAAAAAATTTATTTCCCAAATTATACTGAAATCGGTTCAGATTTGGATATAGCTCCCATATATATTTTCGACCGATTTCATGTATTTGATGCACCAAACACGCTATGTATCTCTAATTTCAATGAAATTTGAAATGTGTAGCGGAAATTAAAACAAATATACATTTGTCAAATTATATTAAAATCGGTTCAGATTTGGATATAGCTCTCATATATATTTTCGACCGATTTCATGTATTTTATGCACCATACACGATATGTATGTTCGATTTCCAAGAATTTTGGAATATGTAACGGGATTTTGATTACAAAATAAATTAGTCAAATTGTATTAAAATCGGTTCAGATTTGGATATAGCTCCCATATATATTATCCGCCGATTTCACATATTTGATGCACATTTGACAAATTATATTCAAATACGCTCAGATGTGATTATAGCTCCATATATATACTCAGCCGATTTCACATATTTGATGCACCCAAAGCGAGAGAGACAAAATCTGGCACCAGCAAAAATTGCACAATTGTATTGAAATCAGTTGAGGTTTGGATATAGCTAACATATATATTTCGGCCGATTTCATACATATTATGCACCAAACACGATATATATGACCGATTCCAATGAAATTCAGAATGTGTGGCGGAATTTTGTTATAATAATAAATGTGATAAATTAATTGGAAATTAGTTAAGATTTGGATATAGCTCCCATATATATATTCTCGGCCGATTTCACATATTTGACGCACCAATTTCAATTAAATATGAAAGGTGTGGCGGAGTTTGGTGTAAAAGTAATTTTTTTTAAATTATATTTAAATCGGATCAGATTGGGATATGATTTTAATAAGAACCATTGACCCACAACGCCTTAGGCTAACACTAAAAAACAACACAACAATTTATTTGAAATACGCTTATTACGGCGAAGTATGTTGCTATCTCGAATTCACTACTTGCAATAGAAATGCCACTCTACTTAAAAAAATTGCAGTTTCCTGCACGCTTGGTATTTGCTATGAAATAAATAAATCCAAAGGACAAACCCTTCGTGTATGCATGTCATGTTACTGCTTTTGTAATGATTTTGTTTATTAACGCATTAAATTAGTGCAATATTTTTTTTAATTTTTAAATTTGTTTTTCTTTATCCAACATATATTCGTAAATAAAATTTTGAATGCATATAAAATCAAAAGGGGTAGCGAAGCGCACCGGGTTCAGCTAGTTGTCCTATATTTGCACGAAAAGTTCTAAATGGTACTATATTTGACATTGGTGAAGGGATGGGGATGGAATCCCGGAATTTTCTATCTGGTGTTGAGATCTAGTTGTGGTTTTACAAATGCGTACTATATGTGTACAAAATGTTGTAAATAGTACCAAATAGGGTATAGGGATAGAAATAAAATTTATTTGATATTTAAATTAGTGATGGTACCTGTGTTTGAGATTTGACGGTGGTTTGGAAATGCGTCGTATATTTGTACTAAAAGTATTAAGAGGTTATTGGGTGAAGGGATAGAGCTGGAATCCTAAAAATTGATGTTGAGGTCTCTGGGATTTGAGAAAAAGCAGTGGTTTTCCAAATGCGTAAATTAAACTAAATGTTGTAGCGGTTGAAGGAATAGAGTTGAAATACTGAAATTTGATATATAGGCCTTTGTTGGTATCTGAGTTTGATCCACAAGAATCACACTTGATATCAGATATCTCAAACTGCTCAGAAATACCCCTTTTATCAGGATCGGCTCAGTTTTGGATGTTGCTCCAAAATATATGTTTATCCGTTTTCTTGTTTCTTGTATGCCAAAGGGTTAATATCAGTCCAAATGAGGTGGATTTTGACAAGTACTACCACATTCACTATGTACTTCAAATTTTGTGAAAATCACTTCAGATATAGCTATAGCTCCCATATATATGTCTCATCCGATTTGGTGTTTAAGTCCCTTACTTCCACAGTATGCACTCTACAAAAATGATATTTGAAACTAGATACCTGATACAGCTCAGAAATTTCTCTGCCAAATTTTTCGAGATCTGATCAGATTTAAATATAGCTTCCATACATATCTTCATACGATTTCACGGTTATTCTGCGCCAAATTGGATGAATTGTTGCACATTCAAATGCATTTTCCTATTTGGTGAAACTCGGTAGTCATATATCTATTTCTTCGATACATATTTTTTAATATATTTCTGCACTCTATAGCAATGTTATAGTTAGAAGTACAAATGCTTCCTCCTAATTTGATAGAAATCGATTTATGCTTGGATATACCTCCCATATATTAGTTCCTTCTGATTACAATTTTTTACTGCTCTAAAACTGTAATACGCCTTCAAAAAAGGATCATAATTGGTATGATATACATCATAGAAAATTTCGATTATAAACAGTTATTTAGCTAAACGTTTAGCTAGCCGTAGGTCTACTAAATATGCATAGAGAGGTAGGGTATCATATGGACGACCGGCCTACTTTTGACCTGACCTGTTGGTTTCCTAAAATAAAATTTTCCAAACCTTTCCAGTGAAAGTTTAAGTTTAAAAATTGTCAAATCAGTCAACTAAATTCCACTTTTAATATTTTTTTTATTAAAATTTATGTTCCTCCCCACATAAATGCTTCGTCATAAATGCATAGCAAAATATGTTTGTGTGTTATAGTTTTTTTTTTTTTTTTTTTTTGTTTTTGGTACATTTTTAAAAACTGTAATCCAATTTTTACCGCCACATATTAATTGAGTTTTTTGCAACTGCTGCCATAAAAGTTTAAAATCACATTTAATAATAAAACACAAAAAATGACACTCATGGCAAAATATAGTGGCAAAGAGAGAGAGAGAGAGATAGAGAGTGAGCGGGGTATAAAGCAATCTATTCGAACCTCAGAGTATGGCCACCTTTTAATTATGGAATCAAATGAAAAACCATATGTATTTATTGAATATGGAAAACGCAATCTACACACACACATGAAGATACACACAGAGTCAGCTACACGCAAACACTCAATATTGGTTTCGAACGGTTGGATGATGGAGCGTTTGTGTGTCTGTGGCCATGGACAAATGCCTGCCAAGTGTGATTTTGCAAAATATGATGGCCAATATTTTATGATAGGTTGTGGTGATGACAGAATTATATGGATATCCATACATAAGGTTGTTAGAGAAAAATGGGTGTGTGGGTGTGTGAGTGCACATGACCATGAAGTGTCAATTTGAGGAGAACCTCATTGGGGATATTTACAATTAAACTAAATGTCCCATATAATTTCGGTTCAGCATCAAAGGCTAATTGAAAGAGATTTTTATTAAAATGTAACCACATTTGGATTAATTGTGTTATTTTGTTAGCAATTTGGAAATTGTAAAGGTTTTTGAAAAATAAATTTCAACATGAAACCATTTGAGAGTTGTCACTTTCGAGTTGATCATTTAATGACCAAAGGAGATGGCATTGAAAATTGGAATCCACCGAAATCCCCCGCATTAACAAGTACGCTATGCTTTTCGCAGTTGGTAAAGCGGCTCATCAGGCATATTTGAAGTTATTTTAGTGGCTAGAAGATCAATTTGGGAATGTTCCATTTATGCGTACATAATTTGCCTTAAAAATGTATTTTTAAATTGCCTTAAGCAATTTTTTGAAATAAAAGCGGCACTTGAGTAGAACTTCAATACAGCCCTTTGCCGAGGGGCTATGGTCCTCAAACCTGTCCTGAGATTTTGTGAAATGGGACGAACACGACATTACACTAAAATCACAATATAGCCACCTGCCATATCAGAGGGATGGTGATGAACTAATCTCAAATTTGATATTTCAGTCTCTGTTGGTATCTGGAATTGAGATATGGGGGTGGTTTTGGAAATATGTGCTATAATTGTACGAAAAATACTAAATTTGATATTGGTTGAAGGAATAAAACTGAAATCCTCAAATTTGATATTGAGGTTTCTATTGGTACCTGAAATTTAGATATAAAAAATAAATAAAAAAATAAAAAACTGCAACCAACTTCAAACCGCTGTCATTTCTAAGCCACTCGTCCGACAACTGTTAAAATTATTCCAGTGACAGCTCATTATATTGTTTACAAGCGTTCAAAAGCATTTTGGTGAGCATTTTCCAGGAAAAAAGTTATTCGCGATCTTATTCAAGCGTGATAGTGTGATTTCTTTATATTTGGCTGGAAAATCACAAGTGGCTCTGGTTAGAGCATTTAAATGTGAATAAATCTTATGTGTCTCGTACCATCGCTCGTTACCGTGATACTACGTAGCCCGACGTCAAGGAAGTGGACGGAAAAAATACCAACATCAGCAGAAATGGTTCGAAAAGTAAAGAAGCGACTTCATCGAAACCCGCGTCCCAGTGGACGAAAAATTGAACATATCGGAATATTCCATTCGGCAAATATTGAAAAATGAGTTCGAGGTAAAGCCATTGAAATTCCAAAAAGTGCAAGAACTTACACCGCAACAGAAAGAAAATAGACTCAAAAGAGCTAAAGAGTTGCTTCGATTGGCCGAAAGTGGTGAACTGCCGAATTTGGTTTTCTCCGATGAGAAAACATTCGTTGTCCAGCAGTTTGTAAACAAACAAAAAGACGTCAGCTGAGGTCAGCTGAAAATATGCACTTTCGGTTGTCCACCAGAACTCAAGTGCGCCCATGGTGATGGTGTGGACCGCCATAAAAGCCAATGGTCGCTCTCAGCTCGTATTAATCGACCGTGGCATCTGGATAAATGCAGAATATTATTGAGAAAATATTCTGGAGTGTGTATTAAGGTCTTGGGCACGCAAACATTTTGGCCGCAGACCTTGAACATTCCAACAGCACTCAGCACCATCGCACTCAGCACGCGCCACCCAAGAATGGTTACAAAATTAAGTTCCTCGCTTCATTTCCAGCGTACAATAGCCACCAAAATCTCTGGATACTAATTTGTTAGACTATTGTGTCTGGAGTATTTTGGAAAGCAAGGTTGGCAGTAAAAAATACCAAAATGTCGATCACCTCAAGCAAGCGCTACGCCGTGAATGGGCCAAAATACCGCAGAGCAATATTCGGGCAGCCTGTGACGGTTTCATTGACCATTTGATTGCCATAATTCGTGCCAAAGATGATCAATTCGAACAAATCTAAACTTATTCCCAAATTTGATGTTATTTCCGACCTTTTTTGTTTTCATTCAATAACATTTAAAAAAAATGTAAAAATGGTGGCGTTTGACTTTGTTGCTGTGTTTTTTATCTCACCCTGTAGAGGTAGCTTCCGAAATGTGTACCATAATTGTATGAAAAGTACTGAATGGAATAGAGATAAAATTCTGAAATTTGATTTTTACATAACTGAGCCTGATAACCCAGCCATGATTTTTATAACTTTTTTCCACTAAAATTTGTTATGAAATCTATCACCTCATACCTTTTCAGCTTCTTCTTCGGATTTTTTAGTTTTATTTTTTTACGACGGAAAAATTGTATCTTTATGGAATACATAAAAAACTTGTTTCTATGGTCACTCGAATTCCTTAATCTAAAAAACATTCTCTTTGGAATACAACATTTATCAATGTGCAATTATTTAAATTTATTTTATATAGAGTTATGGTGCCACAAAGACTCCTAGCGTCGGGGAAAAAAAACTAAACTATGTCTCCATTGCAATTCAATCAAAAAAATTGAAAAAAAAAAAAGCATTACCCTATAATTCAACAACGATGACAGCTTAGTTTTTTATATTCAATGCAGGGTGGAGTGAACTATATAAACGGATATGACAACAACTATATAATAAATCAAACATGTGATATCGTCAAATGCATTTAAGTAAGTCAACATTTGGGAGCACATGAACAATAAAAAAATTTCAAATAATTTGAAAATGAGTGAAATTTCCATTCACAATTCAAGAAAATCACCTGATTCAGAATCGTTGCTTTCGCTCGATGCCTTTTTTTTAATAAACATGATAAATTGTAAATATTCTTGTTGAGTCTTGTAATTGTTTTTTTTTTTTTTTTTTTTTTTTTTTTTTGTCGAATAAAGAAATTTAATATCCTACAAGAAGAATATTTAATTTCGCCTTAAATAGGTCCTTGGTCAGTTTTTTGGGATTGTTTAAACTTCTTATTGTTTAATATTCTTTCATGGCTAAGTGAAGAAGGCACGCATATGCGACACATGACAAATCCAAAAGAAAACAACTTCAATTATTATTGTAGATTGCAACATAAATAAATGTTAAATGCCAAATATTGTACAGATTTAAATAAACCATTTTCCACACATATCCGTGTTTTACTCACAACATGGTGTGAGGATTAGGGATGTCGACGTCAAAAAAAAGATACAAAATAGGTTTTTTTTTACCAAAGTCCTTATTAAAATCCTCAAAGAAAGGTCAAAAGTAGTGCGGGGCCATATTTAGTAGAGCTATTCGTAAAAAGCGTTTATATTGGCAATTTATTTGAAGTATGAACCTTTTTTTAATGCATATTTTGGCTTAAGAGTAGTCACCGTTTGGAATTGGAGGTATATCCAAATCTGAATCGATTTTCACCAATATTGACGGAGTAATCTTTGCGTCCCATGACATGACAAGGATTACATGACTTCGAGAAGGATTATATTAAAAGCAAGTTTCGGAGCAATAGATGTATCGAAACCAATAAAAATTCATCCAATTTGGGCTGATATTACGTAGGTGGTTCACAATAACCGTAAATCGGATTTCGATAAAATTTAATAATTGTTTTTGGAGCTGTTTCTGATATCATGTACAGGGTTGCCCATATTCGAGGGACCCATCTGGCAACGCCATAACTTTTGACAGAGGTGTCACATCGCTTAATGAGATACCGCGTTTGAAGCGTCAGTCCAAGCAGATTTTTACCATGAACCAATACACGCCACGCGAGAGCTCTGAAATAGTTGAAATTTACATTCAACAGAAGAAGTCAATTGTGAAAACTCAACGTGCTTTTAAAACATTAAAAAATGTGAGAAGTGCGCCTTCTAAGAACACCATTAAGCGTTTATACGAACAATTTTCGACTGGTAAGGCTCTTTCTAATCCGAAGAGGCCATATAAAAGTCGACCAAGGCGATCGGCCGAGAATATCGCTGCCGTACAAGCCAGTGTGGGGAAGTCCCCAATAACATCCCAAAAACGCCGTTCTTAGCAGTTGGGCTTGGCTCAGTCCACTTTACAACGGATTATTCGCATTGTTTTGCATTTGTTCCCGTACAAAATTCAATTGACGCAAAGAATGTTGCCTGCGGACAAGCCTCGTCGATTGGAATGGGCCCAAATAAAACATGGGTCCGTCGAATATGGGCAACCCTGTATATCATTGTTTTGGAGTGCATACTACGTAAATGTAAATGATTTTAAAAACAAATGGAGTGAAAAATATGCACTGGAGCTCTAGCAATATCTGCACCGATTTTTACCAAATTTGAAGTAGTTGCTTTTTGGCTGAATTCAGTCAGATGTCCTGAAGTACATCCAATTTAGATGAATATAACAAATATGGCGCCCAAATAAATTTAAATCAGACGAAGATAAATATGGGACCTATATCCAAATCGGAAACGTTCTCGATACAATTTTTGTGTAAAATATATGAAACCAAACATCATTGTTTTGGAAAGCATATTGCGAATGCGAGGGACGCAAACACGGTACGGTATTTTGACCCTTTCCCGGCGAAGCGCCTGCTTGAGGTGATCAACTAACCTTGCTTTCCAAAATGCTCCAGATACAATGGTCCAACGGATTGTGCGCTGGAAATATAGCGAGGAACCTCATTTTGTAACCATTCTTGGGTGGCGCGTGCTGAGTGCGATGGTGCTGAGTCCTGTTGGAATGGCCGAGGTCTGCGGCCAAAATGTTTGCGTGCCCAAGACTTTAATACACCATCCAGAAAAATTTTTGGCGATAATATTCGGCATTTATTCTGATGCCACGGTCGATTAATACGAGCGGAGAGCGACCATCGGCTGTTATGGCGACCCACACCATCACCATTGCCGGCGCTTGAGTTCTGATTACCTCTTTGGCAAGAAAACACGATCATTTTGTTTGTTTACAAACTGCTGGACAACGAATGTTTTCTCATCGGGGAAAACCATATTCGACAATTTACCACTTTCGGTCAAGCGAAGCAACTCTTTAGCTCTTTTAAGTCTATTTTCTTTAAGTTGCGTTGTAAGTTCTTGCACTTTTTGGAATTTCAATGGCTTTATCCCCAGCTCATTTTTCAATTTTTGCCGAATGGAATATTGCGATATGTTTAGCTCACGAGCCATTTTTCGGCCACGCGAGTTCCGATCAAGTCGCTTCTTTACTCTTCGAACCATTTCTGCTGATGTTGCTGTTTTCTTCCTTCAACTTCCTTGACGTAGGTCGGGCTACGCTACCTATATCACGGTAACGAGCGATGCCACGAGACACAAAAGATGTATTCACATTTAAATGCTGGAGAGCTCCAACGATGGCCACTTGTTTTTTTTTTTTCAGCCAAATATAAAGAAAATACCCTGTCAGGCTTGAATTCCATCACGAATAACTTTTTTCCGGAAAATTCTTACCAAAATGCTTTTGTACGGTTGTAAACAATACAATGAGCTGTCACTGAAATAATTTTAACAGTGGCTTAGAAATGACAGACGAGTGGCTTAGAAATGACAGCAGTCTGAAGTTGGTTGTAGTTTTTTCATCTCACCCTGTAAATTTACAACCTTGATTGAAAATCATAAAAATTAATGTACCTTGAAATCGTGCACCTATAAAGACACTGGGAATAGAACATGTAACGAACTCTAAAAACCGAAATGTAGACATTTCAGTGGAAAATGTTGAATAAATCATCAAAGCACCGGAAAAAAGTATAGTCATATAGGAAATGCGGGAGAACTCTAAAAACCGAAATTTGGACATTTCAGTGGATAATTTTGATTTGAATCATATATCATGAATCATGCAAATGTTTTGTATGTCGAATACACACAACGATGACTGCACCCCCTGCAAAAATGTTGATTTAAAATTTATTGTTGATTTCATGCTATGCATTAATGGAAATGGCTGGAGGGGATACCACGAAAGACGTAGAGGGTGTGTAATCCAATTCTACATCGGTTCATGTATTCAAACTAATTTTGAAAAAAGCTAAGCTTGAAATGAAAAAAACTGCAACCAACTTCAGACTGGCGTCTTTTCTAAGCCACTCGTCCTACAGCTTTAAAAATTATTCCATTGACAGCTTTATATATTGTTTACAAGCGTACAAAAGCATTTTGGTGAGAGTTTTCCAGAAACAAAAGTTATTCTTTATATTTGGCTGGAAAACCACAAGTGGCTATCGTTAGAGGACTCCAGCATTTAAATGTGAATAAATCATTTGTGTCTCGTAACATCGCTCGTTACCGTGATACGGGTAGCGTAGCCCGACGTCAAGGAAGTGGACGGAAGAAAACAGCAACATCAGCAGAAATGGTTCGAAAAGTAAAGAAGCTACATGATGGAAAACCGCGTCGCAGTGGCAGAAAAATGGCTCGTGAGCTGAACATATCGCAATATTCCATTCGGCAAATATTGAAAAATGAGTTCGGGATAAGCTCATTAAAATTCCAAAAAGTGCAAGAGCTTACACCGCAACAGAAAGAAAATAGACTCAAAAGAGCTAAAGAGTTGCTTCGCTTGGCCGATAGTGGTGAACTGCCGAATTTGGTTTTCTCCGATGAGAAAGAGGTCAGCTGAAAATGTGCACCTTCGGTTGGCCACCAGAACTCAAGGGCCTGCCATGGTGATGGTGTGGCCGCCATAACAGCCAATGGTCGCTCTACGCTTTTATTAATCGACCGTGGTATCAGAATAAATGCCGAATATTATCGCCAAAATATTGTGGGGGTGTATTAAAGCCTTGGGCACGCAAACATTTTGGCCGCAGACCTTGAACATTCCAACAGGACTCAGCAACTTCGCACTCAGCACGAAACACCCAAGAATGGTTACAAAATGAGGTTCCTCGCTTCATTTCCAACACACAATGGCCACCATTGGAGTATTTTGGGAAGCAAGGTTGGCACTAAAAAATACAAAAGTATCGATCACCTCAAGCAAGCGCTTCGCCGGACTTGGGCCAAAATACCGCAGAGCAACATTCGGGCAGCGTGTGACGGTTTCATTGGCCGTTTAAAGGCCATAATTCGTGCCAAAGGTGACAAATTCGAACAAATCTAAACTTTTTGTAAAATTTGATGCTATTTCCGACATTTTTCGCTTTCATTCAAAAAAAAAAAATTGTTACGTTTGACTCTTTTGCAGTTTTTTTTATCTCACCTTCTAATTTGTAAATATATTGTTTCTAAACACAAAAGAGACTGCTGCAGGTATTGACAAGTAGGTTAAAGAACATAATGTGAAAGGACCAGATCGTTTCAATACTACAAATAAAATAGTAAATTCTGTGCAACATTTAAGTCGATCTTGTCAAAATTGTGGCTGGTCCAAGACATGGATCTCGCAGTCATTCAGAGTTCAATAGTCTGGCTTAAACGATGATTGGTTTCATAAAATCATTGATGTAATACAAGAAAAAAATAATTCAAAAGTAATGTATTGTAATATATACTCCACGAAATTTCAGGACATGGTTGTGTTCTCAAAGATGACTATTTTGAACATAGTAAATTTTTATAAAAAAAATCTAGAAAATATCAGATCCATTTTTTTAACTTGAGAGATAAATATGTGAACTTTAAAATAATTATCGTTAAGAAAATTGTATATTATAATATTTTTGTAATTTTCTAATGAAGATTTTAAAAATTTTGAGATGTGTAGATAAATAATCTGGAGAGATCGTGTTTACCTTTTTTATCTGGATTATAGCACTTTCTGGGAAATCATTGAGAAGTTTACCTGAAAAAAAAAAGAAAATTAAATACATTAACATTTTTTATAAATCGTAAATTTAACAAATAAATTGAAAATAAAATAAAATCTATATAAAATATTAATCATAGGAAATTTATATATATTTTTTAAATTGTCAGTTACTTCTTACTTTTTAACCCTCACTTAACAATAAATGTCTCCTTTAACAGCCAACACAAAATTCCATATACATATCGCTCATAAAATTAAGTTAAATTCCTCAAAAACCCCCATATGCAAAATATTCCACCGGTATATCGGCTACACAAAATATCCAGTGGCAATAATAACTACACAATTACAATATTATCAGTGCGAAAGCAGGCAGACGCCATAGTTATTTTTCGCCATTTTTTTAAATAAGGATTTTATTATTTCACTTTTCAACGACATTAACATCTGTCCTTCGTATGGCGGCATTTTTGCACAACTTGAGAACTGTCCAAAAAAAGGAGGAGAAAACAACAACGATGCCTTCGCCGCTGCATATATGAAATAACAGAGATAAAGTGCAAGAGAAAGTTGAGAAGTAAAGCATGTCATTGACTTACAATACAGCGCGCGAAGCAAAATTCGACTCTGTGGCATTATAATCAACATCCAGGGCATGGTATTACTCTTTAATTAACGTTAAGTAGAAAATGTGAAAATGAATAGTGAAAAGGCAGATGGATAATAGTGTGCAGAAAAGGACGGTAAAGGTTTGCTGGAGATGGAGCTATTACGAGGGCAGTGTTGCCCAAAGGATTTTTCTTGTAAGGAAAGTAAATTGAGGAAGGCAGAAATAAAATGGTAAAATTTGGTTACATATACTTAAGGGATGTAATACAATGTAAAGTTTGAAAAATAAAAGAGAAGAGTTATCGACTGACTGACTTAACTATTCATCAACGCCCAGACGTATCGGGTGAGGTTCGCTTTTGGTCCATATATGGTAGAGCTAGAACTGTTAAATTTTGAATGAGGATCACTAATGGATTGTATGATAAATGTATAAGAGGGTTTTTGGAAAACTGCACTGTAAGTGTATGAAAAGTACTAAAATGTACGACATCATGTACAATTTCAAATGATGTGAACGGTTACAACTAAAAACTTGAAATTTGGAATTGGAATCAAGGGTGAGGATAGAAGTAGATGCAAGGAGGTAATTTTGGAAGTGTATCCTGTACACGAAAAGTACTAAATGGTACTAAATCCTGGAATCGTTTCGAAATTTGTACTAATGTGCACGCAAAGTACTAAATGGTACTAAATTTGGTACAATTTAAATTTTGGGGGAACCAATAGAGTTGGGATCCTGAAATTTAGTATTAGGATTACTATTGCATTTTAGAACTAAGGTATGTACTTTCAAAAAAAAATAGTGTTGTCAAATCCACGGTTTATCCTCAAATAGTCCTTCTACAATATACCACAAAATCCCCTTAAATAGTCCTTCAAAAATATTCCTCATATTCCCCATAATAGCTCAGATAGTATTTTAACAAATTATCCTTGAATATTCACGTTTCTAGGTATGATAGTCCTTCAATAAATACTTTCAAAAAGTCCGCGATTATATCTCCGAGAGTTCTTCATAAAATATCACTGTTAGTCCTTCAAAAGTGTTCGGAAAGTGTTTTTTACCTCAAATAGACTTTCAAAAATATACATCAAAATCCCATCAAAATAGTTTTCAAAAATTTTCCTCAAAATCTTTAATAATAGCTCTGATAGTCTTTTACAAAAATATCCTTGAATAGTCCTTCAATAGATACTTTCAGAAAATCTACGATTATGGCTCTGAGAGTTCTTGATAAAATATCCCTGAAAGTCCTTTCCCCTAATAGACTTTCAAAAATATACCTCAAAATACCCTCAAATAGACCTTCAAAAGTGTTCCTCAAAATTCCTCTTTTAAAAAAAAGATCCTTGAACATTCACAATTCTAGCTATGATAGTCCTTCAATAAATACCTTAACAAAATTCACGATTATATCTACGAGAGTTAATCATAAAATTTCCCTGATAGTCCTTCAAAAGGGTTATTAAAAATCCATGGTTATTTTTTTCCTCAAATAGTACTTCAAAAATATACCTCAAAATCTCCTCAAATAGTCCTTCAAAAGTATTTCTTAAAATTCCCCATAATAACTCTGGTTTAAAAAAATATATATTTCCTTGAATATTCACGATACTAGCTATGATGGTCCTTGAATAGACACTTTTAAAGAATCCACGATTATATCAAAGAGAGTTCATCATAAAATATTCCTGTTAGTCCTCCAAATGTGTTTGGAAAAATCTACGATTTTTTTACCTCAAATAGACTTTCAAAAATATACCTCAAAATCCCCTCAAATAGTTTTTCCAAAAGGTTCCTCAATATCTCCGATTGTAGCTCTGATAGTCTTTTGCAAAAATATCCTTGAAGAGCCAAAATCCCATTAAAATACTTTTCAAAAATTTTCCTCAAAATCTTCAATAATAGCTCTGATAGTCTATTTCAAAAATATCCTTGAATAGACACTTTCGAAAATTCTACGATTATAGCTCTGAGAGTTCTTCATAAAATATCCCTGAAAGTCCTTTAAAATTGTTGTTAAAAATCCACGTTTGTTTTCTCAAATAGACTTTTAAAAATATACCTCAAAATCCCCTCAAATAGTTCTTCAAAAGCATTCCTCTAAATTCCTCTTTGAAAAAAAATATCCTTGAATATTCACATAGATAGTCCTTCAAAAAATTCTTTTAAAAAATCAACAATTATAGCTCCGTGAATCCTTCATAGATATCTCGGATAGTCCTTCAAATGAGTTGTTAAAAATCCACGGGTTTTTCCTCTAATAGTTATTTAAAGATATGTATCAAAATCGGCTTCAAATAGTTTTTCAAAAATATTCCTCAAAATCTCCGATAATAGCACTGATAGTTTTTACAAAAATATGCTTCAATATCCATGATCCTTGCTATAAAAGTCCTTCAATTTATGCTTAAAAAATCCACGATTATAGCTCCCTCAATATCCTTGAAAACACAAGTACATCTCATTTTTTATTATATTTCATAGATTAATAGTTTTAAAAAAATATCCTTAATTTTTCCGATTATAGTTCAGGAAAATCTTGCTTTATATATCAATAAAATCCAAAATTATTGCTCGGATAGTCCTTCAATAAATAGTCGTTGTTAAGACTTCAACTTAAAGTGTTTAATATCATATTATAATATTAAAAACTTATCAGAACAATTGGTAGACTTTTAAAAATCCCATATAGCCTTCAGTCCATTCTGAATTCTGCATCCATAGGCCAGTTAAAAATTTTGCCCCACAAACATATGTAAATATACATAAACCTGTATGAACAAACATCAATCCCATCCAAGAGTACTGCACACCACCAGCATCATAACCCAAAACAAATTATAGCACTGCAGATTAAAAAAACGTAAGCTTTGGTTAAGCTACTGGAGGATATATGCAACGGCATGTAAAAGTATGTGTGTTAAAATGTTTGAACATCATGCTTATGAGAGTATGTGGAGAAAACACACAATAATGAAGAGAGAGAAAAAAAACATTGCATAAACACCCCAGTAAACAATTTTTTCCGACTGCTCTGATTTTAGATTTTTTTCCGAAATTTCTGACGTTTTTTTCAGAAATTTCTGATAGAAATTGGTCCGATTTTCTAAACGTTTTTTTTAGAATTTCTGCACATTTTCCTGTGTTTTTAAGCGAAAAAAACTCGAAAAATGTACAAACGGAGAGAGTAGATTGTCTATTGCTCTGGCATATTCTCTCCCACATGTAAACGGATGGTGGTGGTTTGACACATTCTCTCCCATAGTAGTTGTTGTTGTGATCATTCATTTCAAGATCTCAACAACAACAAAGCGCAAAGCAAAAATGCTATTTGTTATTGTTATTGTGAACTGTTAGATTTTCCGTTGTAAAAATGTGCGTTTTGTTGTTGTTGTGAATCAGCCTCTTTCTCTTTCGTTCCCAAAAAATATGATGGAAAAAAATTGCAAAAACAACTACATGCCGGTTTTCTGTGTGCACTGCTTTTTATTTTTAGTTCTTGTTTAGCAGTTGAAACAGAAACGTGCTTCGGTATAGTTAAATTATCTGTTATCTGTTCAACTCTTTTGTGCATTAAAATACTGTATGTTATGTTCCTAATAAAAATAATATTTATAATGTTAATGTATTATGGATGTAATATTTAAACTACATTTTTACGAAACCCGAAATAAATTGTTTGTTTTTTAAATAAATATGTTTTTTTTTGTTTCATTTTTAAGTGGTGTGACGATTTTTTCGATATTTCTTCCGAATTCTGAACGATTTCTTTCAGAAAATCGGAACTTTCTCCCGAATTCTGAGCGTTTTTTTTTCAGAAAATCTGAATTTTATTCCGAATTTTCTTTCGAATTCTGACCGATTTCTTTTAGAAAATCTGAATATTCCGCCGAATTTCCAGACGAATTCTGCCCGATTTCTTTCAGAAATTCGGAGTTGTCCTCCGAATCTTTTCCGAAAATCTAATTTTTTCTCCTATTTTTTCAAGAATTTTCACGGAATTCGGACCGAATTCGTCCAGAAAATCTAATATTTTTTCAGATTTTTTTCAGAAAATCTTTCCGAATTCGGTGACCACGTCCATACAACTTTCGTACCGAAATCGGAAGGAATTCGGAATCAGAATCGGACATTTTTTCAGAGATTCTGACAGAAATCGGACCGAATTCGGCAAAAATTGTTTACTGGGACGTTAGTGAGTGAGTGAGCGAGTGAGTGAATGCATGTATATGTATGAGTGTATAAAAGACTGCTCGAATATGTGCGAAGTAATCACCAAGTTTTTTAACGCCACTACTATCCAATATCCTTGTAGCGCCATTGTTGCATGGGTTTTTGGTTCGTTAATGTTTGTGTGTATGTGTGTGTTTGCGAGTCTGTAATGTAAAACACATGTATGCATTTATATGAAACAAGTGTTTAATTTTACATTAACTTTTATAACAGCTGAGTTTTTTGTTTTTGCCAACGCAAAATACTCAATGATGACTGCTGATGTTGCCTCTCTGTTGATTTCAGCATTTTCAGCAACCCAACAAAAAAACACATATATTTTGCAGAACATTAAACAATGCAGAAAATGAAAACGAAAGGAAGAAACACTTGCACATAACTAAAAAATGAAAATTAAAATAAAAATGGATATGCATGATGTTGTGCGTTGGATGACAAGATTTGGCATTAATAGTTTATAGTTATGTTTTCGCAATTTACAGGAAGTAGTGAATAAAAGTAATTAAACTCCTTAAAAACAAAATTAACTCCAACAATATTTTGAAGATCATTTGGGTCGAGACAATCCTAGTTATCGTCCAATTTTTTATTGAATTGACCATCAAATTTTTTTGCTTGATGAAACCTTACGTCCAGGAGAATTACTTTTATTCTGAGTTAACTGTAATATATGCACTTCCATTTCACCACTCACATTCAACACTCGCATTTTCAAAACGAGAAGTTGGTAATTTTATGCCGGCAGCTTAACTTTTGTTCTATCGCTATGATATATTGCATTTTTAACGCCACCTGTGAGTGAAATTTATGTAGTATTTTCAATAAATTTTTACTTGGCACTCATATGAACATTAGTGTGTATGGGACGGAATCATGAATGCCCAACAAACAATCTCATTCCAAATAAAAGATTTATAAAGTATTTTTGACATCTATCGAATTTCTAGAATTTTGAAATTCTGAATGAGAGTCACTAACGGATAACACGATATATGGTACCAAACGGTTTTTGGAAATTCGAACCTTAAGGATACGAAAAAACTAGGAAAAACTGGAATAACTTATAAAACCTTGGAAGTCTGAAAAAACTATGTATAAACTTTTGATTTAAAAATATTGTCAAACTGAACAAATTGTTCATTTTGAGAACAACAAAGGTCTAACACGAACTATTGGAATGAATCTAAAATTGTAAGGTGGACTTTCAGCTGACGAAGAGGCGGACACTTGCTAGTATACAAAAATATCTAACACCGGCCTTCTATAGATAGAAGCCATTTCGGTTTTTATATGCAAAAAACCTTTAACAGGTTTCCAGACATAATACTAATCGCAGGGCTTTTATAGAAGAAAGAGCTCTCACATGTCATCTATGGACAGTACAGGTCTCCTATAGATAGAAAACTTCTCTCAAGTTTTCTATAGACAGCAGATCTCTTACAGGTATTCTAAAGAGATAGGACCTTGCACAGTTTTCAATAGCCGGAATACTTTTTGCAAGCCTTCTATAGGCAGAAGATATATTCCAAGTCTTCTATAGGTAGAAGACTTTTATAGGTATTCTTTAGGCGGTAGACCTTTCTCAGGCCCCCTATGTACCAAAAACGCTTAACAGGTCTTCTATATGCCACAGACCTTTCATAGGTTATCTATTCAGGGTGAGATAAAAAATCTGCAACAAAGTCAAACGCCATAATTTTTATTTTTTTTTTATTATTATTTTATAGAGCAAAATCAAAAAATATCGGAAACAGCAACAAATTTTACAATAAGTTTTTGTTCGAATTGGTCACCTTTGGCACGAATTATGGCATTCAAACGACGAATGACACTGTCACACGCTGCCCGAAAGTTGCTCTGCGGTATTTTGGCCCATTCCCGTCGCAGCGCTTGCTTGAGGTGATCGACACTTTGGTATTTTTAGTCCCAACCTTGCTTTCCAAAATACTACAGACACAATAGTCCAACAAATTAGTATCCGGAGATTTTGGTGGCCATTGTGCGCAAGGAGCCCCATTTTGTAACCATTCTGCTGAGTGCGATGCTGAGTCCATTTGAAACATCCAAGGTCTGCGGCCAAAATCTTTGCGTGCCAAAGGCTTTAATACACCTTCCAGAATATTTTCGCGATAATATTCACCATTTATTCTGATGCCACGGTCGACTAATACGAGCGGAGAGCGACCGTCGGCTGTTGTGGCGGCCCACACCATCACAATAACCGGCGCATGAGTTCTGGTGGCCATCCGAAGGTGCACATTTTCAGCTCCTTTGAATCTATTTTCTTTCTGTTGCGGTGTAAGTTTCTGCACTTTTTGGAATTTCAATTGCTTTACCCCGAGCTCATTTTTCAATTTTTGCGGAGTGGAATATACGATGAAGTCGCTTCTTTACTTTTCAAGCCGTCCACTTTCTTAACGTCGGGCTTCGCTACCAGTATCACGGTAACGAGCGATGGTGCGAGACACAAAAGCTGAATTCACATTTAAATGCTGGAGTGCTCTAAAGATAGCCACTTGTGGTTTTCCAGCCAAATATAAAGAAATCACAGTATCACGCTTGAATTCCATCACGAATAACTTTTTTTCTGGAAAATTCTCCCCCAAATTCTGTTGTACGCTTGTAAACAATATTATGAGTTGTAACTGGAATATTTTTAACAGCTGTAGGACGAGATGTGCGTGAAGATAAAAACGTTTTTAATTTTCGAACACTTTCAGTTGTATAACAGTGTATAACAGTTCAAAAACGTTTTTGTATATGAACGGAAAATAAAAACGATTTTCTAGGTTATAATAAAAACATTTTTCAACGTGTTAGACTTTTAATCTTAGTCATTTGTTTGATTTACGAAAAAACGATTTTTATTATCTCCTAGTAAATAAAATACTAATACAATACAATATGTATTGATCTAAGCATTTCATTGTATAAATTTTGAGAAAAAAATTTATCATCGAAAAATACGATTTTAAAGGACAAAATATGTTTTGGCCTATATCTCAGGATCAAAAAAGGATACGCGTATATGGAAGGTATCGTTAGAAAGGTGATTCCTTCTACTTTCCGAATATGTATTGATCTAAGCATTTCATTGTAGAAATTTTGAGAAAAAAATTTATCATCGAAAATACGATTTTAAAGGACAAAATATGTTTTGGCCTATATCTCAGGATCAAAAAAGGATACGCGTATATGGAAGGTATCGTTAGAAAGGTGATTCCTTCTACTTTCCGAATATGTATTGATCTAAGCATTTCATTGTACAAATTTTGAGAAAAAAAATTATCATCGAAAAATACGATTTTAAAGGACAAAATATGTTTTGGCCTATATCTCAGGATCAAAAAAGGATACGCGTATATGGAAGGTATCGTTAGAAAGGTGATTCCTTCTACTTTCCGAATATGTATTGATCTAAGCATTTCATTGTAGAAATTTTGAGAAAAAAATTTATCATCGAAAAATACGATTTTAAAGGACAAAATATGTTTTGGCCTATATCTCAGGATCAAAAAAGGATACGCGTATATGGAAGGTATCGTTAGAAAGGTGATTCCTTCTACTTTCCGAATATGTATTGATCTAAGCATTTCATTGTAGAAATTTTGAGAAAAAAAATTTATCATCGAAAAATACGATTTTAAAGGACAAAATATGTTTTGGCCTATATCTCAGGATCAAAAAAGGATACGCGTATATGGAAGGTATCGTTAGAAAGGTGATTCCTTCTACTTTCCGAATATGTATTGATCTAAGCATTTCATTGTAGAAATTTTGAGAAAAAAAATTTATCATCGAAAAATACGATTTTAAAGGACAAAATATGTTTTGGCCTATATCTCAGGATCAAAAAAGGATACGCGTATATGGAAGGTATCGTTAGAAAGGTGATTCCTTCTACTTTCCGAATATGTATTGATCTAAGCATTTCATTGTAGAAATTTTGAGAAAAAAATTTATCATCGAAAAATACGATTTTAAAGGACAAAATATGTTTTGGCCTATATCTCAGGATCAAAAAAGGATACGCGTATATGGAAGGTATCGTTAGAAAGGTGATTCCTTCTACTTTCCGAATATGTATTGATCTAAGCATTTCATTGTAGAAATTTTGAGAAAAAAATTTATCATCGAAAAATACGATTTTAAAGGACAAAATATGTTTTGGCCTATATCTCAGGATCAAAAAAGGATACGCGTATATGGAAGGTATCGTTAGAAAGGTGATTCCTTCTACTTTCCGAATATGTATTGATCTAAGCATTTCATTGTAGAAATTTTGAGAAAAAAATTTATCATCGAAAAATACGATTTTAAAGGACAAAATATGTTTTGGCCTATATCTCAGGATCAAAAAAGGATACGCGTATATGGAAGGTATCGTTAGAAAGGTGATTCCTTCTACTTTCCGAATATGTATTGATCTAAGCATTTCATTGTAGAAATTTTGAGAAAAAAATTTATCATCGAAAAATACGATTTTAAAGGACAAAATATGTTTTGGCCTATATCTCAGGATCAAAAAAGGATACGCGTATATGGAAGGTATCGTTAGAAAGGTGATTCCTTCTACTTTCCGAATATGTATTGATCTAAGCATTTCATTGTACAAATTTTGAGAAAAAAAATTATCATCGAAAAATACGATTTTAAAGGACAAAATATGTTTTGGCCTATATCTCAGGATCAAAAAGGATACGCGTATATGGAAGGTATCGTTAGAAAGGTGATTCCTTCTACTTTCCGAATATGTATTGATCTAAGCATTTCATTGTAGAAATTTTGAGAAAAAAATTTATCATCGAAAAATACGATTTTAAAGGACAAAATATGTTTTGGCCTATATCTCAGGATCAAAAAAGGATACGCGTATATGGAAGGTATCGTTAGAAAGGTGATTCCTTCTACTTTCCGAATATGTATTGATCTAAGCATTTCATTGTAGAAATTTTGAGAAAAAAATTTATCATCGAAAAATACGATTTTAAAGGACAAAATATGTTTTGGCCTATATCTCAGGATCAAAAAAGGATACGCGTATATGGAAGGTATCGTTAGAAAGGTGATTCCTTCTACTTTCCGAATATGTATTGATCTAAGCATTTCATTGTAGAAATTTTGAGAAAAAAATTTATCATCGAAAAATACGATTTTAAAGGACAAAATATGTTTTGGCCTATATCTCAGGATCAAAAAAGGATACGCGTATATGGAAGGTATCGTTAGAAAGGTGATTCCTTCTACTTTCCGAATATGTATTGATCTAAGCATTTCATTGTACAAATTTTGAGAAAAAAAATTATCATCGAAAAATACGATTTTAAAGGACAAAATATGTTTTGGCCTATATCTCAGGATCAAAAAAGGATACGCGTATATGGAAGGTATCGTTAGAAAGGTGATTCCTTCTACTTTCCGAATATGTATTGATCTAAGCATTTCATTGTAGAAATTTTGAGAAAAAAATTTATCATCGAAAAATACGATTTTAAAGGACAAAATATGTTTTGGCCTATATCTCAGGATCAAAAAAGGATACGCGTATATGGAAGGTATCGTTAGAAAGGTGATTCCTTCTACTTTCCGAATATGTATTGATCTAAGCATTTCATTGTAGAAATTTTGAGAAAAAAAATTTATCATCGAAAAATACGATTTTAAAGGACAAAATATGTTTTGGCCTATATCTCAGGATCAAAAAAGGATACGCGTATATGGAAGGTATCGTTAGAAAGGTGATTCCTTCTACTTTCCGAATATGTATTGATCTAAGCATTTCATTGTAGAAATTTTGAGAAAAAAAATTTATCATCGAAAAATACGATTTTAAAGGACAAAATATGTTTTGGCCTATATCTCAGGATCAAAAAAGGATACGCGTATATGGAAGGTATCGTTAGAAAGGTGATTCCTTCTACTTTCCGAATATGTATTGATCTAAGCATTTCATTGTAGAAATTTTGAGAAAAAAATTTATCATCGAAAAATACGATTTTAAAGGACAAAATATGTTTTGGCCTATATCTCAGGATCAAAAAAGGATACGCGTATATGGAAGGTATCGTTAGAAAGGTGATTCCTTCTACTTTCCGAATATGTATTGATCTAAGCATTTCATTGTAGAAATTTTGAGAAAAAAATTTATCATCGAAAAATACGATTTTAAAGGACAAAATATGTTTTGGCCTATATCTCAGGATCAAAAAAGGATACGCGTATATGGAAGGTATCGTTAGAAAGGTGATTCCTTCTACTTTCCGAATATGTATTGATCTAAGCATTTCATTGTAGAAATTTTGAGAAAAAAATTTATCATCGAAAAATACGATTTTAAAGGACAAAATATGTTTTGGCCTATATCTCAGGATCAAAAAAGGATACGCGTATATGGAAGGTATCGTTAGAAAGGTGATTCCTTCTACTTTCCGAATATGTATTGATCTAAGCATTTCATTGTAGAAATTTTGAGAAAAAAATTTATCATCGAAAAATACGATTTTAAAGGACAAAATATGTTTTGGCCTATATCTCAGGATCAAAAAAGGATACGCGTATATGGAAGGTATCGTTAGAAAGGTGATTCCTTCTACTTTCCGAATATGTATTGATCTAAGCATTTCATTGTAGAAATTTTGAGAAAAAAATTTATCATCGAAAAATACGATTTTAAAGGACAAAATATGTTTTGGCCTATATCTCAGGATCAAAAAAGGATACGCGTATATGGAAGGTATCGTTAGAAAGGTGATTCCTTCTACTTTCCGAATATGTATTGATCTAAGCATTTCATTGTAGAAATTTTGAGAAAAAAATTTATCATCGAAAAATACGATTTTAAAGGACAAAATATGTTTTGGCCTATATCTCAGGATCAAAAAGGATACGCGTATATGGAAGGTATCGTTAGAAAGGTGATTCCTTCTACTTTCCGAATATGTATTGATCTAAGCATTTCATTGTAGAAATTTTGAGAAAAAAATTTATCATCGAAAAATACGATTTTAAAGGACAAAATATGTTTTGGCCTATATCTCAGGATCAAAAAAGGATACGCGTATATGGAAGGTATCGTTAGAAAGGTGATTCCTTCTACTTTCCGAATATGTATTGATCTAAGCATTTCATTGTACAAATTTTGAGAAAAAAAATTATCATCGAAAAATACGATTTTAAAGGACAAAATATGTTTTGGCCTATATCTCAGGATCAAAAAAGGATACGCGTATATGGAAGGTATCGTTAGAAAGGTGATTCCTTCTACTTTCCGAATATGTATTGATCTAAGCATTTCATTGTAGAAATTTTGAGAAAAAAATTTATCATCGAAAAATACGATTTTAAAGGACAAAATATGTTTTGGCCTATATCTCAGGATCAAAAAAGGATACGCGTATATGGAAGGTATCGTTAGAAAGGTGATTCCTTCTACTTTCCGAATATGTATTGATCTAAGCATTTCATTGTAGAAATTTTGAGAAAAAAAATTTATCATCGAAAAATACGATTTTAAAGGACAAAATATGTTTTGGCCTATATCTCAGGATCAAAAAAGGATACGCGTATATGGAAGGTATCGTTAGAAAGGTGATTCCTTCTACTTTCCGAATATGTATTGATCTAAGCATTTCATTGTAGAAATTTTGAGAAAAAAATTTATCATCGAAAAATACGATTTTAAAGGACAAAATATGTTTTGGCCTATATCTCAGGATCAAAAAAGGATACGCGTATATGGAAGGTATCGTTAGAAAGGTGATTCCTTCTACTTTCCGAATATGTATTGATCTGAGCATTTCATTGTAGAAATTTTGAGAAAAAAATGTTAAGAAAAAAACCGTCACTTTTATACGAAGAATCGTAAATTTTTGGACTTTTTTGCCTTGGGAAATTTTTCAAAACAGTTCCCAAATAATGGCACCATATTGTGTTAGTTTCATTTTCGAAATGAAACAAGAATATATGAAATATAATATAAAAAAATAAAGCTTACTATAAATTTATAACAACGTCCACGTCGGGATTTGAACCCACGACACAGTAAATGTCAACAGGACTACTTAGCCGACTCGACCACAGATTCGATGTGGACGGGTGGTATACTGTTGTTAATACTACTGAACGTAGGATAATACGTAGATCTCTTATTGCTGTTGTCAACTTTGAAAATCAACACAAAATCGGTTACGTTAATCTCATTGATTTAACCCCTTAGACAGTGTGTTACAGGTCAACGTATGTAGGCATGTTTAAGAAACTACATATTCGCAACTATTTTGGTATTTATACTAATAATTGTACTTTTATTTTTAATTTGTATATATTTAAATTCTATAAATTATCCTATAAATTTATTGATTTATGTTAATATTTGTATAATTCCGTATTTTTTTAATTTTATTCCGTATTTATGAATTAAATTTTTTGTACTGATAATTATTTTTATATTTCATTTAATTATTATATACATTTTTACTGGTAATTTTATTTTAATATTTTTATTTATTTTTATCATTACAGTACAGTACAGTTATAATATTTTTTATATTTTTGTACTTATATTTATATGTTCATTTTATTTATTTTTATGCTTAAAGTAATACCTTTTTACATTTTTATTAATTTTGTTGTTAAATTTAATCATTTTATTGTATTGTAATACCAACACCACGTTATTTTACACATGCTGGCATCACCTCATATTTTTTATCCATTTGCATTTATGCGGCATGCCCTATCTAAAAAGCAAAAATGCAAAGAATGTGTGAACCGTTACTTTTCGCACGTACCATTGTTGTTGTGTGTGTTTCAAGTTGATCGTTTGACAAACAACCCTTTTTTATGTTCCCACGAAAAAAATGTTTATTTTACTTTTACAATTCTGGTTCACCGTCGCTGCGAACAAGTGATAGCTCAAGTGGTAGAGCGGTTGTGTTTTCGTGTCCTGTGTCGTGGGTTCGAGCCCCGGTCAAGGTTTAGTTTTTTTTAAATATAATTTTTTTGAATATATTTTTTATTAAGAAAAATATTTTTCAAAGCAAGTACAGAATACAACTACTGTAGTACTCTTATATGGATTTATGTAAGTTCTATTATTGAAGTTTATATGTTGGTTGTATGTACTTATATGTATGACGTTTTAACGGTATGCAAGTTATTTGTAACTGATACAGTAACCTTATGTTGTATAACTTATTCTGCAAAAAATTTTCGTTAATAAAAAAAAATAAAAAAAATCCTATTTAAAAAAAAAAAAGAATAAACACACCATGACCGGGGCTCGAACCCGCGACACAGGACACGAAAACACAACCGCTCTACCACCTGAGCTATCACTTGCTCGCAGTGACGGCGAACCAGAATTGTAAAAGTAAAATAAACATTTTTTTCATGGGAACATAAAAAAGGGTTGTTTGTCAAACGATCAACTTGAAACACACACAACAACAATGGTACGTGCGAAAAGTAACGGTTCACACATTCTTTGCATTTTTGCTTTTTAGATAGGGCATGCCGCATAAATGCAAATGGATAAAAAATATGAGGTGATGCCAGCATGTGTAAAATAACGTGGTGTTGGTATTACAATACAATAAAATGATTAAATTTAACAACAAAATTAATAAAATGTAAAAAGGTATTACTTTAAGTATAAAAATAAATAAAATGAACATATAAATATAAGTACAAAAATATAAAAAATATTATAACTGTACTGTACTGTAATGATAAAAATAAATAAAAATATTAAAATAAAATACCAGTAAAAATGTATATAATAATTAAATGAAATATAAAAATAATTATCAGTACAAAAAATTTAATTCATAAATACGGAATAAAATTAAAAAAATACGGAATTATACAAATATTAACATAAATCAATAAATTTATAGGATAATTTATAGAATTTAAATATATACAAATTAAAAATAAAAGTACAATTATTAGTATAAATACCAAAATAGTTGCGAATATGTAGTTTCTTAAACATGCCTACATACGTTGACCTGTAACACACTGTCTAAGGGGTTAAATCAATGAGATTAACGTAACCGATTTTGTGTTGATTTTCAAAGTTGACAACAGCAATAAGAGATCTACGTATTATCCTACGTTCAGTAGTATTAACAACAGTATACCACCCGTCCACATCGAATCTGTGGTCGAGTCGGCTAAGTAGTCCTGTGACATTTACTGTGTCGTGGGTTCAAATCCCGACGTGGACGTTGTTATAAATTTATAGTAAGCTTTATTTTTTTATATTATATTTCATATATTCTTGTTTCATTTCGAAAATGAAACTAACACAATATGGTGCCATTATTTGGGAACTGTTTTGAAAAATTTCCCAAGGCAAAAAAGTCCAAAAATTTACGATTCTTCGTATAAAAGTGACGGTTTTTTTCTTAACATTTTTTCTCAAAATTTCTACAATGAAATGCTTAGATCAATACATATTCGGAAGTAGAAGGAATCACCTTTCTAACGATACCTTCCATATACGCGTATCCTTTTTTGATCCTGAGATATAGGCCAAAACATATTTTGTCCTTTAAAATCGTATTTTCGATGATAAATTTTTTTCTCTAAATTTCTACAATGAAATGCTCAGATCAATACATATTCGGAAAGTAGAAGGAATCACCTTTCTAACGATACCTTCCATATACGCGTATCCTTTTTTGATCCTGAGATATAGGCCAAAACATATTTTGTCCTTTAAATCGTATTTTTCGATGATAAATTTTTTCTCTAAATTTCTACAATGAAATGCTTAGATCAATACATATTCGGAAAGTAGAAGGAAATCACCTTTCTAACGATACCTTCCATATACGCGTATCCTTTTTGATCCTGAGATATAGGCAAAACATATTTTGTCCT